>NC_090438.1:663502422-663827194 GCF_031143425.1 Pleurodeles waltl
GCTGGGTGGAAAGAAATTTGTGGCTCCTCTCAGATTCCAGAACTTTCTGCCACAGAAATGTGAGGAACATGTGTTTTTTTAGCAAAATTTTGAGGTTTGCAAAGGATTCTGGGTAACAGAACCTGGTCTGAGCCCCACAAGTCACCCCATCTTGGATTCCCCTAGGTCCCTAGTTTTAAAAAATGCACAGGTTTGGTAGGTTTCCCTAGGTGTCGGCTGAGCTACAGGCCAAAATCCACAGGTAGGCACTGTTTTCTTTAAAAAAATTGAATGTGTCCACGTTGCGCTTTGGGGCGTTTTCTGTCGTGGGCGCTAGGCCTACCCACACAAGTGAGGTATCATTTTTATAGGGAGAATTGGGGGAACACTGGGTGGAAGGAAATTTGTAGCTCCTCTCAGATTCCAGAACTTTCTGCCACAGAAATGTGAGGAACATGTGTTTTTTTAGCCAAATTTTGATGTTTGCAAAGGATTCTGGGTAACAGAACCTGGTCCGAGCCCCACAAGTCACCCCATCTTGGATTCCCCTAGGTCTCTAGTTTTCAGAAATGCACAGGTTTGGTAAGTTTCCCTAGGTGCCGGCTGAGCTAGAGGCCAAAATCTACAGGTAGGCACTTTGCAAAAAACACCTCTGTTTTCTTTCAAAAAATTGGATGTGTCCACGTTGCGCTTTGGGGCGTTTCCTGTCGTGGGCGCTAGGCCTACCCACACAAGTGAGGTATCATTTTTATCGGGAGACTTGGGGGAACGCTGGGTGGAAGGAAATTTGTGGCTCCTCTCAGATTCCAGAACTTTCTGCCACAGAAATGTGAGGAACATGTGTTTTTTTAGCCAAATTTTGAGGTTTGCAAAGGATTCTGGGTAACAGAACCTGATCCGAGCCCCACAAGTCATCCCATCTTGGATTCCCCTAGGTCTCTAGTTTTCAGAAATGCACAGGTTTGGTAGGTTTCCCTAAGTGCCGGCTGAGCTAGAGGCCAAAATCTACAGGTAGGCACTTTGCAAAAAACACCTCTGTTTTCTTTAAAAAAATTGGATGTGTCCACGTTGCGCTTTGGGGCGTTTCCTGTCGCGGACGCTAGGCCTACCCACACAAGTGAGGTATAATTTTTATCTTGAGACTTGGGGGAATGCTGGGTGGAAGGAAATTTGTGGCTCCTCTCAGATTCCAGAACTTTCTGCCACAGAAATGTGAGGAACATGTGTTTTTTTAGCCAAATTTTGAGGTTTGCAAAGGATTCTGGTTAACAGAACCTGGTCCGAGCCCCACAAGTCACCCCATCTTGTATTCCCCTAGGTCTCTAGTTTTCAGAAATGCACAGGTTCGGTAGGTTTCCCTAGGTGCCGGCTGAGCTAGAGGCCAAAATCTACAGGTAGGCACTTTGCAAAAAACACCTCTGTTTTCTTTCAAAAATTTGGATGTGTCCACGTTGCGCTTTGAGGTGTTTCCTGTCGCGGGCGCTAGCCCTACCCACACTAGTGAGGTATCATTTTTATCGGGAGACTTGGGGGAACGCTGGGTGGAAGGAAATTTGGGGCTCCTCTCAGATTCAGGAACTTTCTGCCACAGAAATGTGAGGAACATGTGTTTTTTTAGCCAAATTTTGAGGTTTGCAAAGGATTCTGGGTAACAGAACCTGGTCCGAGCCCCACAAGTCACCCCATCTTGGATTCCCCTAGGTCTCTAGCTTTCAGACATGCACAGGTTTGGTAGGTTTCCCTAGGTGCCGGCTGAGCTAGAGGCCAAAATCTACAGGTAGGCACTTTGCAAAAAACACCTCTGTTTTCTTTCAAAAAATTGGATGTGTCCACGTTGCGCTTTGGGGCGTTTCCTGTCGCGGGCGCTAGGCCTACCCACACAAGTGAGGTATCATTTTTATCTGGAGACTTGGGGGAACGCTGGGTGGAAGGAAATTTGTGGCTCCTCTCAGATTCCAGAACTTTTTGCCACAGAAATGTGAGGAACATGTGATTTTTTAGCCAAATTTTGAGGTTTGCAAAGGATTCTGGGTAACAGAACCTGTTCCGAGCCCCACAAGTCACCCCATCTTGGATTCCCCTAGGTCTCTAGTTTTCAGAAATGCACAGGTTTGGTAGGTTTCCCTAGGTGCCGGCTGAGCTAGAGGCCAAAATCTACAGGTAGGCACTTTGCAAAAAAAACCTCTGTTTTCTTTAAAAAAATTGGATGTGTCCACGTTGTGCTTTGGGGCGTTTCCTGTTGCGGGCGCTAGGCCTACCCACACAAGTGAGGTATCATTTTTATCGGGAGACTTGGGGGAACGCTGGGTGGAAGGAAATTTGTGGCTCCTCTCAGATTCCAGAACTTTCTGCCACAGAAATGTGAGGAACATGTGATTTTTTAGCCAAATTTTGAGGTTTGCAAAGGATTCTGGGTAACAGAACCTGGTCCGAGCCCCACAATTCACCCCATCTTGGATTCCCCTAGGTCTCTAGTTTTCAGAAATGCACAGGTTTGGTAGGTTTCCCTAGGTGCCGGCTGAGCTAGAGGCCAAAATCTACAGGTAGGCACTTTGCAAAAAACACCTCTGTTTTCTTTCAAAAAATTGGATGTGTCCACGTTGCGCTTTGGGGCGTTTCCTGTCGCGGGCGCTAGGCCTACTCACACAAGTGAGGTATCATTTTTATCGGGAGACTTGGGGGAATGCTGGGTGGAAGGAAATTTGTGGCTCCTCTCAGATTCCAGAACTTTCTGCCACAGAAATGTGAGGAACATGTGTTTTTTTAGCCAAATTTTGAAGTTTGCAAAGGATTCTGGGTAACAGATCCTGGACCGAGCCCCACAAGTCACCCCATCTTGGATTCCCATAGGTCTCTAGTTTTCAGAAATGCATAGGTTTGGTAGGTTTCCCTAGGTGCCGGCTGAGCTAGAGGCCAAAATCTACAGGTAGGCACATTGCAAAAAACACCTCTGTTTTCTTTCAAAAATTTGGATGTGTCCACGTTGCGCTTTGGGGCGTTTCCTGTCGGGGGCGCTAGGCCTACCCACACAAGTGAGGTATCATTTTTATCGGGAGACTTGGGGAAACGCTGGGTGGAATGAAATTTGTGGCTCCTCTCAGATTCCAGAACGTTCTGCCACAGAAATGTGAGGAACATGTGTTTTTTTAGCCAAATTTTGAGGTTTGCAAAGGATTCTGGTTAACAGAACCTGGTCTGAGCCCCACAAGTCACCCCATCTTGGATTCCCCTAGGTCTCTAGTTTTCAGAAATGCACAGGTTTGGTAGGTTTCCCTAGGTGCCGGATGAGCTAGAGGCCAAAATCTACAGGTAGGCACTTTGCAAAAAACACCTCTGTTTTCTTTCAAAAAAATGGGATGTGTCCACGTTGCGCTTTGGGACGTCCCCTGTCGCGGGCGCTAAGCCTACCCACACAAGTGAGGTATCATTTTTATTGAGAGTCTTCGGGGAACATAGATTACCAAAACAAGTTTTATTGCCCTTTGTCTTTCTCTAAATTTTTTCCTTCCAAATATAGGAGAGTGTGTAAAAAAGACATCTATTTGAGAAATGCCCTGTAATTCACATGCTAGTATGGTCACCCCGGAATTCAGAGATGTGCAAATAACCACTGCTCCTCAACACCTTATCTTGTGCCCTTTTTGGAAATACAAAGGTTTTCTTGATAACTATTTTTTACTCATTATATTTCAGCAAATGAATTGCTGTATACCCGGTATAGAATGAAAACGCACTGCAGGGTGCAGCTCATTTATTGGCTCTGGGTTCCTCGGGTTCTTGATGAACCTACAAGCCCTATATATCCCCGCAACCAGAGGAGTCCAGCAGACGTAACGGTATATTGCTTTCGATAATCTGACATTGCAGGGCAAAGTTACAGAGTAAAACGTAGAGAAAAATTTATGTTTTTTTCACCCCTATTTCAATATTTTTCTTTTACAGTTGTTATTTTCTGTAGGAAACCCTTGTAGGATCTACACAAATGACCCCTTGATGAATTCAGAATTTTGTCTACTTTTCATAAATGTTTAGGTTCCTGGGATCCATCATTGGTTTCATTCCCATTTCTGTCACTGACTGGAAGGAGGCTGAAAGCACAAAAAAGTGCAAAAATGGGGTATGTCCCAGTAAAATGCCAAAATTGTGTTGAAAAATTGGGTTTTCTGATTCAAGTCTGCCTGTTCCTGAAAGCTGGGAAGCTGCTGAGTTTATCACTGCAAACCCTTTGTTGATGCCATTTTCAGGGGAAAAACCACAAGCCTTCTTCTGTAGCCACTTTTTTGAAAAAAATGAATTTTTCACTGTATTTTGGCTAATTTCTTGGCCTCCTTCAGGGGAACCCACAAAGTCTGGGTACCTCTAGAATCCCTAGGATGTTGGAAAAAAAGGACGGAAATTTGGCTTGGTTAGCTTATGTGGACAAAAAGTTATGAGGGCCTAAGCGCGAACTGTCCCAAATAGGCAAAAAAAGGCCTGGCACAGGAGGGGGAAAAGGCCTGGCAGCGAAGGGGTTAAAAAAAAACATAAAATACACAGACACAAAAACACACTAGTACAATAAATAAAAATGAGGGGTAGATTATTTATGAAGGTGGATTATTGAAAAGATGTTGCAGGATTAAAAAATTAAAACAACAGGCCCAGCACCATGAATGGAGTAAGAAAAACAAGATGACGGTGTCCATGTGAATCACACGGTGCCGTTTGCGCACAATTTTGACTGCAAGAATGTAATTCATAATGCAGTTGACATAAAATGCAATGTGAATCGACGTGATAGGGAAACTCCACCCACCTGCGCAACTCTGGATAGCACAGTGGAGTTTTTGGGCCAATTCGCAGAGTTCTGCATAGCAACCTACCCCTACATACAAGTGGTCTTACACCAACTCACACGCCCATTAACCCACTCAGGCACCCACTCACAGACCCACACAGCCACTCACACACCCAGTCACACACTCATTTACACACTGAAACAGCCACTCATACACCCATTCAATCACTCACACATCCACTGACCAACCCATACAGCCACTCACATACTTATGCAACCGCTCATACACCAATTCAGATACCCACTCACACATTCACATACCCACTCATAAAGGCACACAGCCACTCACACACCCATTCACACACCTACAGAGCCACTCACACACCCACTCACATACTCATTCTCAGACTAGCACACCCATTTACAGATCCACATAGCCAGTGACACACCCCCTTACGCACTCATTAACACACTGAAACACTTAGGGCCAGATGTATCAAAAAAACAAATTGCATTTCTTAAACAGCGAATTTTAAGAAATCCCTATTTAAGAAATGCAAAATGGTATGTATGAATTTTGCGATTCGGTAATAGCGATTTCTTCAAATTTGCAAATGCTATTACCAAATCGCAAATAGAGAATCTGATCCTATTTGCACCTGTGGGCCTGTTGCGAATGTTTTTGCATTTGCCAAATTGAGAATTCCAGTTAGGAATTCGCAATTTAGGAAATGCAAATCCCAGGGTGCTGGGGGCCTAAGCTCCCCTCTGCTGCACCCCAAACATATTTTTACGGACATGTGAAGCACACACATGCCTTAGGGGCATGTGTGTGCTACATGTCAATTTTGAAAATGCATTTATAATGCATTAAAAAAAAAATCACATGGTTACCACCAAACTTTAGTTTGTGGTAATTGCATTTCCTAAATGCCCAATTCGCATTTAGGAAATGCTTGATACATGTGCTTTGGAAATCACAAATAGGAATTCTCTGTTTGTGATTTCTAATTTAGATAATCGCAATTTTCCGATTCTCTAAATGGGGTCGCAATTTTAAGGAATGTCTAAAATAATGATTCCTTAAAATTGCACTGCAAATGCCTTTCATACATTGTGAAAGGCAATTTTGCATTCGCAAACTGCCAAATTTAGCAATTCACACCGTTTGCGAATGCAAAAAAGCTTGATACATCTGGCCCTTAGTCACAGGTCCTCAAAACCACTCATACATCCATTCACAAACACATAAAGTCATTTGAACGCTCACTGTATAAAATGTGTTGTTGTTTTAAATGTGTATCTTTTAATGGAAACAGATCTGTGGTTCCATCACAGAGATCAAGGGCCATATTTATACTTTTTGACGCCAAACTGCGCTAACGCAGTTTTGCGCCAAAAAAATTAGCGCCGGCTAACGCCATTCTGAAGCGCCATGCGGGCGCCGTTTTTATTGAATGGCGTTAGCCGGCGTTAGCCGACCGGCGCTGCCAGGTGTGCGTGAAAAAAAACGATGTACACCAGGCAGGGCCGGCGTAGGGAAAAATGGCGTTTGGGCGTCCCAAAATGGGGCAAGTCAGGCTGAGGCAAAAAAATCGTCTTAACCCGATTTGCGCCATTTTTTTGGGGCGCCCAGACGCCATTAACATGACTCCTGTCTTAGCAAAGACAGGAGTCATGCCCCCTTGCCCAATGGCCATGCCCAGGTGACTTCTGTCCCCTGGGCATAGTCATTGGGCATAGTGGCATGTAGGGGGGCACAAATCAGGCCCCCCTATGCCACAAAATGTTTTTTTTAAAAATACTTACCACAACTTACCTTTTCTTCCCTGGGATGGGTCCCTCCATCCTTGGGTGTCCTCCTGGGGTGGGCAAGGGTGGCAGGGGGTGTCCCTGGGGGCAGGGGAGGGCACCTCTGGGCTCATTCTGAGCCCACAGGTCCCTTAACGCCTGCCCTGACCCAGGCGTTAAAAATAGGCGCAAATGCGGGGTTTTATGCCCCGCCCACTCCCGGGCGTCATTTTTGCCCGGGAGTATAAATACCACGCACATGCCTGGGAGTCATTTTTTAAGACGGGAACGCCTACCTTGCATCTCATTAACGCAAGGAAGGTGTTCACGCCAAAAAATTACGCTAACTCCATGAACTAACGCCAAAGTATAAATATGGAGTTCATTTTGCGTCGAATTTGCGTCGAAAAAAACAACGCAAATTTGGCGCAAACGGAGTATAAATATGCCCCCAAATGCGCTGAATGTGTGCTTTTAGTTGGAGATCCATTGATCCGAGTGAGACAATAAAAAAATTAGTTTGAAAGGAAAATTAACTAGTGTTTGGGAAAAGGATTGGATCTGAAAAGAACCTCTGTGTTTATGATGTGTAGATGATGCTTACACATAGAAGAGGATGTAGTCTTTCAAGCTGCTCAGGCAGTACCAAGGCAGTATGAGGGAAAAGTATCATTAATTTACCATAGGTATCCTTTATTTCCAGTCCTAGTTGTGCTTAGGTCATTGCCACCACAGTAAACAATCATGAGGTCTGGATGTTGTCATTCTGCAATTCTTTCAGCCAAAGGCATCAATCGATGCCACTTTATCCCTCTCTGGTCAACCCAGGTAATTTCCACATTAGGTAAACCTAGTTCCCTGTCAATGCCACTCTTTCTAGCAATCATTCTGGTCCAATACACACAACTATGGACCACAAGCCACACTCTGACCATAATGAAGGTAAATAGGAGTAGCACACAGGAGAATATTGCAGCAGAATTAGGTAGTTTTGAAGATAAAAAGCAGTTAAAATGGAGGATAGGACCTAAAATATAAAAGAACATGTTTAACTGGATGGTAGAGATGTGAAGGGAGCAACAATTAGGTAGTGACTTTAAGAAAAAAAGCAACTAACTCTGTGATTGCCATTGAAAACATACCCCAAAAAATTAGTTGTTTGGGAAATTCTTGGAATTGCTAACAGTTAACCACACCTGCTACAGTTTAATTTAAAGCTAACATGCTGCTCACAGAAAGTCTTTAGTTTTTCAACCTTGCAGCCTTTACTGTGTATCTCTAGACATGTGTTTCAGGATATTGCTATCTATCTCTAGACACATGTTTCAGGACAGTGGTTCTTTTTTAGTAGAGCGCAACACATTCTTTTGGGAGTGCTGGAAATGCTGCTCAAAGTCGTATCAGGTTGATGTAACACTCACTGGGTGCAGGTGCATTAGCCAGTGCTTGTCATCTCTTTAGCTCAAAACACCGTTTTCAAACAAAAAAGAGGATGGGGGCACACTGCCTCATATCCCAGCACTCAGGTTGCCCCAGTGTATCATGGTAATACATAATTTCAATATGAATCATGGTGAAGCGGTCCCAAGAAAAGAAAGTAAACACATGCAAATATGAAAAAAGAGCAGCTTAACTGCAGATTATAAGCATATATGATAAAACTCAAAAGCTGTGTAGGTATTGCTTTCAACACACTGGTGCACTTCCTACAGCACTATTATTACTTCTCAGGTACAGTACTTAATTTGCTAGCATTGGGACGATTGAGGGCTAAATTGAAGCAGCCTATTAAATTCAAACCATGACCAAGCTGACCATTTCTTTGATGGATCTTTTAAGTCATCAAGATATCTACTCAGGATTAAAAAGGCCTGCATGAATTGAGAGGGCAAGCTTTTTCTTGGCAAATCACACTTTTTAACAATAGCAATCTATTACACTGCTGTTCATTGGTACCCAGAATCAGCTTCATTTTCAGTGCTGCACATGTGAACATATTGTACACTATTATTAAAAGTGAAACCACATTAGTGTTGCAAAGACAAGCAACTGCTGCTCTCTCACTAGGGGCATAACATCGGAGTGGGGGTGTAGGTTTTGACCCTCCCCTCCAAAAAATGCATTCTTGGCTTTGTAGTTGGGTTTGGGGGCCTGAGTTGGGGTTGCTGTCTACCAGTTGTTTTGTCTTGTCTTGAGCCAAGATTTAAAGACAATATATTGACATTTGATGTCAGCAACAGAGACAGAGATACCCATCTGGTGGCTACCTTTCCAAATGTGTAACCAAGTAACCTGTAATCAAAATGGGCTTCCCTGCCTTGCCAAATCATGTGATCCTAGGCAAATAGTTCATTTCACAGAGCCTCCTGTTTCTTTACATTATCATATGAGTGCACTTTTTTATACTTGATTTCAGCATGTGCTCTGTAGAAGCACTTCCTATATACTATAATGATGCTCTATCCATAATAAGATACTAGCCCATATTTAGGGATTACATGATTACTGACTTGCCCTTTATTGTATTATTGCGAGAAACTGGGTTATTGGTTGAGGAAGGTAGACACCACTCTCAGACAACAACCATAATACTTGTCATGGTGTACCACAGGAGTCACTAAATTAACCTACGCTTAGCCCTCTGCTACCTTGGCACAAAACCAGTCAGGCTTAACTTAGAGCCAATGTGCAAAGTATTTATGCAGCACACAAATAGTAATAAAGTGAAAACACAACAAAAGAAATATCCCATACCAGTTTAGAAAAGCAAATCACATTTTAATAGATAATATAACACCAAAACAAACACAATTCCATCAGTAGAACCAGAGATTTAGAAATTCATTTTTTTTTGGTGAAAATAATGGCAAGAAGCAGAAAGTGACATCCACTTTTTCCTGGTTGTGCTGGACTGGGGGAAAGTCTAAAGTTCAGGCCGACCATGATGGAGAGTGGACTAGACACAGGGACAAGGTAAGTCTTGCTGAAAGGTTACCTTCTCAAGTTCTGTTTGTGTTGAGGAGGCCATTTGGAGGAGGCTTTTCAGAAAAAGAGCAGGTTGAGCATTGCGGACATTTGTTACTGTAGCACGAAGAGCTGGTTGCCGCTTGAGTTTCACATTAGTGGTAGCTGCGGGCAGTTGTCCCTGTGGCACAAAGTGCAGGTCTTGCTCTGCTGGTGCAAAGCAAAACACAAACGCTGTGGGATAGCGTAACTGGATGGAAGGAATGCGGAACCAATCAAACATTCACCCCCAGTCACAGATCTGGGTTTAATCCATACATTATTTTGCTCACCATGCCACCCCAGTTTGAACCCAGCCATATGCAAATCAGTCTTGACCCAGTTCCTCATGGGAACAGTCCAGCCCGAACTGCTAGGCAAGGTTCTCCCTGGACCGGAAACAAGCATCCTGGGACCGGTTTCGGGGTTTCACCCCTCATCAGCCAGGCTAGCTTGAATCCAGTGGCACAGTGAGCCCGGGACCCACGTCTGGGTATACCCGGCGCACTTAGGGCGGCAAAAGCAAAGCAAAACACAAACACTGTGGGATAGCGTAACTGGATGGACGGAATGGGGAACCAATCAAACATTCACCCCCAGTCACAGATCTGGGTTTAATCCATCCATTATTTTGCTCACCATGCCACCCCAGTTTGAACCCAGCCATATGCAAATCAGTCTTGACCCAGTTCCTCATGGGAACAGTCCAGCCCGAACTGCTAGGCCAGGTTCTCCCTGGACCGGAAACAAGCATCCTGGGACCGGTTTCGGGGTTTCACCCCTCATCAGCCAGGCTAGCTTGAATCCAGTGGCACAGTGAGCCTGGGACCCACGTCTGGGTTTACCCGGCGCACTTAGGGCGGCAAAAGCAAAGCAAAACACAAACGCTGTGGGATAGCGTAACTGGATGGACGGAATGCGGAACCAATCAAACATTCACCCCCAGTCACAGATCTGGGTTTAATCCATCCATTATTTTGCTCACCATGCCACCCCAGTTTGAACCCAGCCATATGCAAATCAGTCTTGACCCAGTTCCTCATGGGAACAGTACAGCCCGAACTGCTAGGCCAGGTTCTCCCTGGACCGGAAACAAGCATCCTGGGACCGGTTTCGGGGTTTGACCCCTCATCAGCCAGGCTAGCTTGAATCCAGTGGCACAGTGAGCCCGGGACCCACGTCTGGGTATACCCGGCGCACTTAGGGCGGCAAAAGCAAAGCAAAACACAAACGCTGTGGGATAGCGTAACTGGATGGACGGAATGCGGAACCAATCAAACATTCACCCCCAGTCACAGATCTGGGTTTAATCCATCCATTATTTTGCTCACCATGCCACCCCAGTTTGAACCCAGCCACATGCAAATCAGTCTTGACCCAGTTCCTCATGGGAACAGTCCAGCCCGAACTGCTAGGCCAGGTTCTCCCTGGACCGGAAACAAGCATCCTGGGACCGGTTTCGGGGTTTCACCCCCTCATCAGCCAGGCTAGCTTGAATCCAGTGGCACAGTGAGCCCGGGACCCACGTCTGGGTATACCCGACGCACTTAGGGCGGCAAAAGCAAAGCAAAACACAAACGCTGTGGGATAGCGTAACTGGATGGACGGAATGCGGAACCAATCAAACATTCACCCCCAGTCACAGATCTGGGTTTAATCCATCCATTATTTTGCTCACCATGCCACCCCAGTTTGAACCCAGCCATATGCAAATCAGTCTTGACCCAGTTCCTCATGGGAACAGTCCAGCCCGGACTGCTAGGCCAGGTTCTCCCTGGACCGGAAACAAGCATCCTGGGACCGGTTTCGGGGTTTCACCCCTCATCAGCCAGGCTAGCTTGAATCCAGTGGCACAGTGAGCCCGGGACCCACGTCTGGGTATACCCGGCGCACTTAGGGCGGCAAAAGCAAAGCAAAACACAAACGCTGTGGGATAGCGTAACTGGATGGACGGAATGTGGAACCAATCAAACATTCACCCCCAGTCACAGATCTGGGTTTAATCCATCCATTATTTTGCTCACCATGCCACCCCAGTTTGAACCCAGCCATATGCAAATCAGTCTTGACCCAGTTCCTCATGGGAACAGTCCAGCCCGAACTGCTAGGCCAGGTTCTCCCTGGACCGGAAACAAGCATCCTGGGACCGGTTTCGGGGTTTGACCCCTCATCAGCCAGGCTAGCTTGAATCCAGTTGCACATTGAGCCCGGGACCCACATCTGGGTATACCCGGCGCACTTAGGGCGGCAAAAGCAAAGCAAAACACAAACGCTGTGGGATAGCGTAACTGGATGGACGGAATGCAGAACCAATCAAACATTCACCCCCAGTCACAGATCTGGGTTTAATCCATCCATTATTTTGCTCACCATGCCACCCCAGCTTGAACCCAGCCATATGCAAATCAGTCTTGACCCAGTTCCTCATGGGAACAGTCCAGCCCAAACTGCTAGGCCAGGTTCTCCCTGGACCTGAAACAAGCATCCTGGGACCGGTTTCGGGGTTTCACCCCTCATCAGCCAGGCTAGCTTGAATCCAGTGGCACAGTGAGCCCGGGGCCTACATGAAAGGACGCTGTTGGAGCAAGGATCAGATATTGCTGAAACGTTGCATTGGTGGTTGTCACAGGTGGCAGAGACTTGCCACAAACGAGCCAGTTCATAGTCAGAAAGAGCCCAAACTTCAACATTTTCCCCTTTTCTTCAGGAGGAATACACTCTGAGGCCAACAAAGGGTCCAGATCCTGGAGGTAACCTCTTGGGGATCTGAACTCACTGCAGCAGAGGCCAGCAGCAGGGTTCAGGCAGATCAAGGCAGGTCCAGTTGCAGCTGGTCAGCTGGGCAGTTGCAGGGACGTCTCTGGATGCTTGTTGTGTCACTGTAGCTCACACAAGAGGCTAGTCCTTGGAATACCTATGGTGGACCTGGGTTCAAAGGAGCAGATCCAGTCTTCCTTCTTTTGCCAGCAAATCAGCAAGCCAGTCCTTCTAATAGCGGAGGTGCAAAGTAGTCCATTTTCTAAATGTTACACAGGCCAAGGAGTGATCTGATGTGCATTCTAAGAGTGCTTCTTCTTATCC
Source organism: Pleurodeles waltl (assembly GCF_031143425.1). Taxonomy (NCBI): domain Eukaryota; kingdom Metazoa; phylum Chordata; class Amphibia; order Caudata; family Salamandridae; genus Pleurodeles; species Pleurodeles waltl. The sequence goes on from NC_090438.1 coordinate 663,515,054, forward strand.
CCAGCGCCAGCTTTTGTGTGGGGATAACCCATATCCCTCTCCAAAGCTAGTTCTCTCCAGTCATTTCTTCTTCCTGGTTTTGGTTCCTAACTGTCTACTGGGAAAAAGCAAGGGCAGGTGTAGTGCCAGGTTCCTTTGTGTGGGCTTCAGACACATCTCTTTGAAACATAATCCTGGCTAGTTATAACTTCTCCTGCAGCCATCCTGCCAGGATGGCTAAGCCTGCCCACACCTGAGCCCCTTCCCTGTGGCTGGAAGGAATCAACAGCCCATTACAGGAGAGACTGACATAGTCATGTGACCCTGGCGACTGGCTGAAAGGCATTGCTGATTTGGGCAAAGAAATGGCAACTTTCTAAAAGTGGTATTTCTTGAACTGTGACTTCAAATCCATCTTTACTGTTAAAAATGATTTTAACTTACAATTCAAAAGAGTCCAAGAAGTGTTTCTCTACCTGCTCCCAATCTGAAATTAGCACTTTATTAAATGTAATAAGGTAGGCCAGTGTTAGCCTATGGGAGAGATAGCCTTACAACAGTGAAAAACACCTTCAGGCATTTTTCACTGCCAGGACATGTAAAACTTAAACCCTCATGTTCTGCATTTTAAATGCCATGTACCCAGACCTAGGAGCTTTTTGACTCAGGTGTGACCGATATATAATGAAAATGTTGGTTTGGACCTGGCAAGTGATTCACATTGCCAGGTCGAAATGGCAGTTTAAAACTGCACACACAGGCTGTACTATCAGCCCTGAGTCATTTTTATAGACCTACTTAAGTGGATGTCACAATGAGAGCTGTAGGTCCACTAGCAGCATTTAATTTACAGGCTCAGGTTACATGTACTACCACTTTGTTAGGGACTTACCAGTAAATTAAGGCCCCTATTTATACTTTGTGGTGCAAAACTGAGCTAACACAATTCTTTACGTCAAAAAGTTTACCTCCGGCTTGAGTCATTCCAAAGTGCCAGCCGGGCGCCAATTGTATGAAATGCTGCAAGCCGGCGCTAAGCTTGGGTTACTGTCAGTAAAAATTAAGTTAGCCGGGTGGGGGTGGCGGTAGGGGAGAAGGGGGTTTTGCCTCAAAATATGACGCTAGGCTGGTTAGAGGCAAAATAAAATGCCATTAACCAGCATAGTATAATTTCCTGAGCACAACCATCCTCACACATCACTCCTGTCTTAGAAGAGACAGGAGTCATGCCCACCACCCCGATGGCCAGCACAGGGTTCCGTGGTCCCCTGGGGATAGCCATTTCGCACAGTAGCATGCAGGGGGCCCCTTGTTGGGCCCCCATTGGTGCTTAGATTTTTTTTTTTAAATAGTTGCCGATACTTAACCTACTTACTTCGGATGGGGTCCCCCATCCTCTGGTGCGGGTGGGAGTATTCCTGGGGTTTGGGGCGTGCATCTGTGGGCCCATTACATGGTGTTTATGGGCCTACAGGTCCCCAAATGCCTGGTCTGACCCATACGTTAAATAGTGGTGCTAAACAGGCTTAGTGTCACTATTTAGGCCTGCCTCCCACCCATGCAGCATTTTTGCCCGGGAGGATAAATAAGGTGCTAAGAGCTTAGAGTCATTTCTTTGGATCGGATCGCCTACCTTGCATCTCATTGACACATCCAAAAAATGGCGCTAACTCTTATATTTTGATGCTAGATGGGTCTAGTGTCCAAATTATAAAAATGGAGTGACATTTGCAACATTTCTGCGTCACAAACAAATGACACACAAGCGCCGCAAACAGAGTACAAATATGCCCCTAAATGTGCCAAATTTGATGTAAGCCAATATTAGCACATTTAAAGGGGTGGGATCACAAGCACTTTAGCACTGGTTAGCAATGGTAAAGTGTTCAGAGTCCTAAACCCAATAAAAATATGGTCAGCAAAAACAGGAGACTTGAAGGCAAAGAGTTGGAGGAAAACAATGCCAAGGATGTCAGGTCCAACAGTACAGTAATAATAATAAAGTAAAAAAATATCAATTTTTTTGAAAACTTGGAGGGATAAAAGTCTTATATGTGTTCATCAAATGCAGACAGATGGTGTTATTTGTATTTTTGCTTATGCTTTTAAATCGTTCTGCTTACAAAACATTATTCACAAATGTTATCATCTATTAGGAGAGGCTAATTTCAATTCCATTTCAATTATTTCTTCTAAAAACGATCCTACTCATAACAGTGCAATGCTACTTCAGTTATTGCCTACACATTCAAAGCACCAATAATTGGTAAGACCAATAATGCTTTTAACAAGTCTAAAATAAAAAAATTAGCTTTATTGGGAACCAGATCTCAACGCTTAATGTTTTAGTGTTTACAGGGCTTTGGAATAGAATGTGGTTAAAGTCGATAAATTATCTTGTGCTGTCAAAATAAATGTTCTCACAAATGCTTATGAATTATTCCTGTAATATGAGCAAAATTAAGTGTGGATACTCGTGCTAAATGTTGAGCTTGCAAACCGCAAAGCTGTGATTTAAAACATGTTATTTAGCTGTACTTCTGTGTATTATCTTTGGACAAAAGTATGACAAAAGATTAACTTATTATTTCATGCAAATATTCCTTTCGAACTTTCAAACATTGTCCTCGGAAGTCTAGCTTCTGACTGGGCTAACCAATTCCATGATAATAAATTAATTAATCTCTTGATAGCTGTTGGGTTTCAACAGATGACCACAAATTTGGAAAATAACAACTAATCTAAGCTGTAAATCCTAGTAGTATGTAGTATGTGTTGATCACAGGCTAGACAGAGCTTATGTTACATCTAGGCCACCTGCTATAAAAATAGATATGATTTGGCCTCTTGTTATAATATTGCTTAATCAACCTAGAGTAAAGGTGATTAGCAAGAATGTTATGCTTAAAGAAGTACATAAATCCTCCAGGAATTGTAAAGATTCCTCTTTATCCATGACTATTTATTATTTTCAGTTAAAACATGTTAACTAAAATATGCCTATATGTTTTATATCATAGGAATGCACTGTACGGAATAGCTTAAGCTAATTGTGTATATTTTAGAATGATTCAGCATAGTTGTTTTCCTCTCACCTTCCTTTAATTTACTCCCATTCCATTTCCATGCTTTCTTTCCCTTTCTTCTGTGTTTATCTTCCCCAGATCTAGCACTTCACATAATGTATTTGGCAAGTTACTGGTTTGAATTTAGTACAATTCTTGATGTTGTTCGGGGGATATTTCCACATAATATTTACTCATTATGTAATTTAAGATGAATGAATTCATGAATGAGACAGCATTTATAAAGTGTGAACGCGCACCAATTACATGTATCAAGGAGCTGGGCAAAGAAGCATCTGAAACACACATGCACCAATATGCAAACATGCAAATTCCTGACCCTCACATCTTAACAAAGGAAGACATGAAAAGACAAACAGAGCCAGGAGCATTCAAAACAAGACCAACCCAAAACAAGGCAGTACAAAGGACCCTGACCAAGGAGTTGCAACGGGACCAGCAATCCAGACACCCTCTTCAACAGCCTCTCTCTAAACATCTTTAGAAAACAGCTACGTTTTTTAAGTTTCTTCCTAAAACTGAGCAGGTTCCTCTTGGCTCTAAGATCGATTGGTCAGCCATTCCAAAGCTGGGCAGCTTTGACCCTGAAGGACCTCCCACCTGCTCTGAATTTCTTAACTTTTAGAACCTCAATCTGATTTGCTGTAGCAGACCTCAGAATTCTCATGGGCGATAGAAGGTGAACATCTTTTGTAGCAGGACTGGGCCTATTACATTTACAGCTTTGTTGGCTATACAAAGAGCCTTAAACTTGATCCGGACCCTCAGAGGCAGCTGATGTAGTGCCCTCATCACTTGCTTATGCAGAGTCCCTTGTTGTTAGACCCAGGGCCATCCTGGCTGCCAGTTTTTGTACTCTAACTAATATATTGAGAAGGTAGTCTGCTACTCAGCATCAATGCACTGCAGTAATCAAGTATGCTCAGAATAATACTTTTCACTATTAATCTAAGCGCAGACAATGGTAAAAATTGAACAATTTTTCTGATGTTCCTTAAGAGGCCAAAACACGTAGCCACAGTCTTGTTAATATGCTTTTCTGAAGAAAGTCTGTTGTCCAATTGGACATCCAAATTTCACACTGACTGTGCAGGCTGGAAACTCGCAGAGTTTGTCTCTAGCCTGAAATTTTTCAGCAGTTCTCTGGGGTACCTGGAACTAGAGCAACACAAAAACTCAGTTTTTTCTTCACTGAATTTCAAATGGCTATTTTTTAACCACTTCATCATTTCAATTACACATGAATGAAATTTCTCTAAAGACTCAGGATTACTTTTCTCACAAGAAACGATAAACATATCATCAGTATAATTCACAAAAAAAAGATCCCAAAGGACCTCATTACCTTTAACAGAGGGCGAATATAGATATTAAATATTATGTGGCTCAGGGCAGACCTCTGAGGAACTCCCTGCTCCAACTTCTTAAACATGGATTGATAGGGCAAGATAGAGATAGCTTGAGACCTATTTGAGAGAAATGACTTGAACCATTGAAGGCACATACCCGCTACCTCAATTTCCTCCTGTCTGCATAACAATAGCTGGTGGTTGACAGTGTCAGAAGCCGCGTATAAGCATAGTAACAGCCCTTTAGCCATTATCCACTACCATTCTCAACTTGTCTAAAGATCAGATTAAAGTGGTCTCCGTGCTATGCATAGGACGGAAGCCGTTTTACTCAGCTTCTGAAATGTTGTGTTTCACTAAAAAAAAAACGTAAGTACGGTACTCATACATTTTTCCACTATTTTTGAGGTGTAAGGAAGGAGAGATATGGGTTTATAATTGCTCAGCACATTCCGATCCTCAGACGCCCTTTTCAGTAAAGGGGTCACCAAAACTTTCTTCCAGAACTCAGGGACTGATCCAGTCATCATTGATTGGTTACAGATTTGATGCAGATATGGAAATAATTCTTCCTTCCTGTCTTTCCATACATAAGGGGGCAAAGGTTCAAGTAAAGTCCCAGATAAAATACCTCATGCTATGCTTTTGAAAACCTCCTCAGTCATAGGTTCTATCATGTCCTATTTTGCCGCAACTTCCACTGGGTGACCTATGTTGCCACCTCTCCTATGACGAGTGATGCCACACCATTTCCTGTTTTTTGGATACTTGCTGGGGTAGAATAAATATTCTCATGGAAAAAATTCCTTGGAAGGCTTTATAGCCTGTGTCACGCAGTTGGGTTTAGTTAAGCTGTGGACCACCTTAAATATCTTCTTTGGTTTATTTATTGCTTCTGTAATGATTTTTGAATAATCTTATTTAGCTTTCTTGATTTCCATTGTAAACTTTTAATACCTTAGCAAATTTTTATCAGGTTCATGGTACTCCTTCCTCAACTGCCTTTCCAATTTCCTGCACATACAACTTTTCTCCCGTACGAGTCTGTAAACCCATGGCTCGGAAGGCCTGCCCCTTGGATACACGATTTTCTTAGGAATAGTCAGGTCTCGAGCTTGTTTAAGCATGTCCTGAAATTGGCTAAAGTTTGCCTCCACTGAGCCTTTGTCTTGTATACAGCTCAAACTATCAAATATTCTACTGTCCTTTAGCCTTTTTAATTTGTGCCACGCTCTCCCACAGATTTGTCATAATGCCTTCGATTCCACTACCTCCATTAATGGCCAGTTCATTTCAAAACCAATTAGTACATGATCTGACTACCTAACCGGGATTGTGCTATTTGCGTGGCTCAGTGTTGGTGAGGCAAATATCATGTCAACTGTGTGCCATCCATGGTTAGTGGGGTCCCTTGCTAGTTAGTTAAGAACCAACATTTCATATATGACTATGAGTTCCCTATCGTTCTCTATATATTACTATTGTAAACCATCCTACTCTTGTAAATATATTTACATATATTTTTAAGCTTAAACTAGACATCTGTCATAATCCTATTTACAAGCAATGATTGAGACATGAGCTAGAGAATTTCCATTTGCGGGGACTTTATGTTCTTATTGTCCAAGAACATTGGAAAGGAACATGTTTATTTGTACACTAATGTAGTGTTACAAGCTTATTTGGTAAAGCTCTATGACCCAAATATTAGAAGTCAATTCTTGCGAATTTGATTTGTTTAAACTAAAGTTTGGGAAGGGATATTGCATGGGACTTGGTAAAGAGTGTCGACCCAAACTGTCACTTGTTTTGTTGAGACAATGCGAATATTAGGTATTTGTTGTTTTGGTTCCTGCTACTTTTTGACGTCTGGCTTCATTACTTACATTATTAAAGCAAAGTTTGTGTCCAGGAAGAATGCCTCAATGAATATTTCAAAGCACCTCGAGTTTATGAAATATGTTTTAAAGTCATCTAGTTTGTTTTCTTGAATTCTTCAAATTAAATTTCCTCTTTTTAGCTTGGAATTCTATTGTTTGAAGGCCAGGAACCCTAGGACTTCGCTCTTGTTTTAAAAAAACGCATTCTCATCTGACACCACCACGAGCAGCAGGTCACATCTGATCTCCCATCCCCAATTTTAACCCACTTTTTTATACCCAATGGGTTTTTAGAGCACCTGTTTGGACTGGACATAGTACAGAGTGATTGGCACTTGTTTAAAAAAAAAGAAAATTAACAAAAGATTTTTCGAGACCTGGCTAACTTGTTCATAACGTTTTATTGTTCTTACGTCTCTCCTTTCAATGACAGTTTTCTATTTTTTTTTTTTCTATTTTTTTGTAAGTCGGTTTTACTTGTTGAGTATAGAAATGAATCGATTGTTATTGCACAAAAACGTACAGCCTTGAAAAAAAGATCCAGGCCTATGTACCTGAATCGTTCATACATAAAGTGTATCTTAATAAACCACTGTGTTAACAGTGTAAAATATGAGCCTAATTGTGTCATTGAATACTAGGGCTTTATCTCATTTGCAAAAATGTCCCATACATAATACATTGCCCGCCCTACTCCTCCCTAAACTGATTCTGCATTTAAGGGGATAGGGACATTGCTCAATTTCTAGGGCACGTCAGTACAGGTACATATTTTCGGGCAGCACAATCCCTGCGATCCCACTCCTTTTGCCCGCAGTGGGGGCTGGCATCTGCGGAGACCAGTGGGGCACACAAATGGGTGGTGGGTGGCAGCATGCACTGTCTTGCACCGCAAATAAAATAAATATTAACTCACTTACCTTACATGCTTGCCCCAGTGCGGTGTTCTGCGCATACCCCAGCCAACTACCTTACCCAGTTCTGGTGCTGCTGTTATGCTGTCAGCTAGCGTTAGAGAAGCACCAGGATTGGAGGGAGGGGCCTCCCTCAGGGCTCCCAGGGGCACTGGAAGAATGTGCTTGCTCTCAACACAGCTGTCGGGAGACAGCTGGGTTAGAAAGATTTAAAATGCGCATGTCTGGCTGACTGTCGCAAGACAGCCGGCCAAAGAGACATGCACACTTTAAACTTAAGTGAACAAGCAGCCCACTACTCCTCCCTGCTGCTGCCACTCACCAGGCCCCGCCCTGTCCTGACACTCAGTTTGGGATGGGTTGATGAAAAATAAAATGGTAATAAATTAAGTTTATTACCATTTTATTTTTCATCTATGGGACTTTTGGGAGCATCTGACATCTTCAAACATGAACTCAATATTCTGACACGCCGCTTCCGAGCACGTGGCTACACTGAGAAACTTATCTCAACGGCTAGCAAAGGCATATCCTCTAAGGATCACTCTCTTCTCATCAAGGGCCCCAAAAAACCTTCTAATACATCCAGGAAACGACCTGTCTTCTTCATCACTCAATACAGTCCTGCTAGCAAGACTGTACTTCGTGTTCTCAAAAGACACTGGCACTTACTATTGCTGGACTCGTGTCTCAAGGACTACATCAACAACTCACCAACCATGACACATAGCAGGGGACGTACCCTCAGAAACATCCTGTGCCCCAGCTTTCTCATGCCTCATACACAGACATATTCCCCAACTTGGATCCCAGCTAAACCCAAAGGCTTCTTCAAATGTGGCTGCTGTATCTCGTGCCAACTGGCTCTCAATAAAACCACATCTTTCACTTACAACACTGAGACCGTTCACTATATCAGAGACTTTATCAATTGCAACACAAGATATACAGTCTATTGTATCATATGTGTATGTGGCCTAATCTATGTCGGAAGCACAATACGTCCACTCAAAGAGCGTATCCAGGAACACATAAGGGCCATTAGGAATTACAACACCACATACCCATTGGCTGTACATTTCAACACCTTACATGGCGAGAGAGATCTCATTAGCATCAGGTTCCATGGGATTGCTCAGGTTACGAGCTCACCGAGATGGGGTGACAGAACCAGGGACCTCCGCAAGTGTGAGGCCAAATGGATTCTGAAACTCCGCGCAGTGGAACATGGACTGAACACTGACCACGAATTGCATTTTTTCATTACCTAACCTATGACAACTCTCAAGGGTTTGGGAACAATTGCTTAACTGCAAACTAATACAAAGACTTCACCTATTATCTAGTAATGATTGTTTACTTCTTATTATTATTCTGTATTGTTTCTTTTTTCTTTTTGCCTTAGGACAATGAGTGGGCATGCAGTAATTACCATGGCCCACTTTGATCTTATTTCATTTTATTATATTTCATCATATATTGTATATATTCACGTGTCAATCTGGATCATACCCCTTCGGTTGATCTCTCAATTTGATTTTGTCTTCCACAAATGTTGCAAAGTACTTACATACTTATTATCACGTCCTGTGTTTGACTATATCCTGTAAGTCTACATTATGCATCGAATTTACTGTATCACATACGCTACATAGGAACCTTGTTCCACTTCTGTACGCTTTTACTATATCATGGACTTGAATCAAATTTTGGATGTACATCATGTATCGACAATACCCACTTTCATTTGTTTCAATTTTCTCGGTGTTGTTTTACCACCTCTGGTTTTACTTTCAGACACATCTCTTCACACCACTGCCCTGACTCACCAGCATGTACTACCAGCTCACGCTCTTTTTTACTTAAAACCAACTCACAACAATCCGCTTGCTCTAAGCTATCGGTGCCTTTCTGCTCCGGTCCTTTCCTCGTCTCCCCTTTCCTGTTCCTAGCTTCCATCTAACTTTCACCTTCCCAAAATGGCCGCCTTCTTTTTCATCGTTTGGGATGCTTACGCTGATGCCCCTCTGCAGTATAGTCCCTTCTCTATGTCACTGCGGGCTGAACACGTACATAGGAAGCGTGGGGCTTTCAGACCCCAGACGCGCTCCATCGGACTGAATAGGTGCTTCCCGTGCACCGAGCAGGTATTTTTTTGCATTTCTCTAGTCGTACCCCACTGTACATGGGACATTCTTGTCCCGTTGACTTACTTTAACCTTTAGTGTTTAGACTTTAAATTAACTTATTTATATCTCACTAGACGCATCGCACCGTATACGGGACGTCCATGTCCCGATGCCTCATTCTAGCCTTCATTGTCTTGACTCAAAATAATTTGTTTATGACGCAAGTCAGGCGTGTTTCACTCTTATAGCGAATCACACACGGAAGAGCGCCTACTTCCCTGTCCAGTTGCTCATGCTCGAGTAACATGCCGCTCTTTACACTAGGCCTCCTTACCTGTTTCGGCATACTTATTTACCTAACTTACCTTTTTTATACAATTAATCATGCACACTATTGGCAGTAACTTGCCTTTTGTCAAGACCACTGACCATCCTTTACTCACTTTCCGGTCCTACACTTTCCCGGTCCCATACACGCTTCCTTAAGCCCCACAAATTTGGTCCCCTTAATCCTTTGGATTCCCGTATGCCCTCGTCACTGGCTTTACTCGGGTTTTTTTTTTTTTTTTTCAACCCCAATACATATTTCTTTACTCTGGATTCTCTTACTTACACAGGGTCTCTACTGAAGGCTTATCAGGGCCTCTACATCTCAACCTACGATTACTGGATCAGGATACACCTACCTGTGTCTGGTGTTAGTGTACAATATCAACCTACCTGCACATCGTTTTTGCAGTTACTTATTCCCTTGGCCGGACTGGCCCAGATATGTTCGCACGAACAACCCCCTCTGTCTCACGCCTGCATCTCTACCTTACGTTTTGGTTCCTTTCTCCTATCTGGAGTCTTCTACTGGATATTTCTTCCCTTTACTATTTCACGTCTTTTACACTTCTATAACTTAGCACAGGTGCTCTACGCTCTTTACTTCTTATGCGCATGTAGCACGAATTCAATATCTACGTGCTCACGGCTAGACGTTATCCACTCCTCACTCACTTTTCATTTCTCCTTTTTTCACAACACAGCCAATTGGGATTCCCCTATATCACTTGATTTGCCATGCCTGTCTTTCTCCACTCAAATGCGTGTGCATGTTCAAGCACTCATCGGTAGCGGATCACGGGCACACATTCTTTTGTAGACGCAGTATAGGCCCAATTTTCCTTCGGAGAATTTTACATACTATTCTGTATTGATTACTGTTTTGCAGCCTTGATAAAGTCACTTGTGTGACGAAACACGCGTTGGCTGTTCTCTTCAAGACGACACAAACCTATGGCAAACTGTGCCTACGAATAAAGACACTGTGCTACACCAACTTGGAATCATCGCTTTTTTCTCCGCTTCCTGATTCACATTACCGGGGATACTTTTCCTCAACACGTATCTGGACTTCATATATCTGTGTGCCTTGGTCATTTTGTATTTGTTGACTTTTGGGAGCATTTTAGTTGGCAGAGTGACGCTCCTCCACTCTAATGGAGGAGCGCCAACTGTTTGCTCATCAGAATAAAATAGCAAGGTAGCATTCTCAAACTTTCCAACGTTTGCAAATTTTATAAAAAAGATTTTAAAAATCTGAGTCTGAGAGCAAAGCACTATAGCAAAACCTACTTTTTACAGAAAAATGTTCCTACTAGAAACATTTAGCATGAACGTTCTCACATAAAAATGTATGCTGCAGTATAATGGTGCTATGAGTCTAATTTGGTGAAGTTTATACACTTTACAAGTTCATGATCTGCAACATCTCTGTTTATTTTTCGTGTCTCTCTCTTTTTCTTCTCACTCCTCTTCATGTTCTCTTTCACTTTCTTACCTACCCCTTCTATCTACTCTTCCTATATGAAGGGTAAGTATTTATAGAAGTTGCCCATAGTGCAAAATTGTAGACATTAAAATGTGCCTTAATTTTGAGACAGATATTTCTAAGTGGCTTATGTTGATATTTTCTAAGAGGTTTTTTTCATAAGCAGCCATGCTTTTCTTTTACTTTCTCTTCCTTTTTAGTTTGGTCTTCTTATTACATTATTTCTTTTACCTGCTATTCGTGGGTGTTTATGGTTACTAATTCTGTAACTCCAGATTCTGTCCCAAAGAATGATTCGAAATGAAGGAAATACATATAAACGTAAGACATTCTTGGAGTGGTAAAAGCATAAATGCACTCTGATTTTAATATGAAGCAGTGTTCCTGAAATGTTGTTAGGTAATATTATAGAATTATGATACATTTAGAGTATTTTAAATTCAGCCATAAGCTATTGACACTTACACTTAGAAATTGCACATGCTTTGCGAATTATGGCTTATGAAGTTAATAATATGCACCCACATTCAGTGTACATACAGAAGCGACAGCACTCTGTTCAACAAGAGACGATAAAAATCCATCCAACCCAGGGAAATAGCCGAACCGAAGCAAAAAATGCAATAAAGTAGGCCACAAGGGTATAACTCACGAGCTTTCTCAACTGAATCCATTCCACGGCAATTCCAAAGTAATTTCATGCTATTGTTACCTTTTCAAACAGCAAAGTATTCTCTTTATTGCCTAACCACAAGTCAGTTCCAATTTTTGTTTTGTGTTGTGCAATTACCTCACGTCTGTTACCACCATTTTGAAGTAATGTATTTTCAAAGGCAATCATTTCAGAGCTAACTCCGACAGTCAGTATCTGTCTCAAATAAACAGGCCAGACAGAGTCACGCGCAGTGACATTATTTTGTTCCTGCGAGTACAATGAGTGCTGTTAAACAAGGCATGAAGTCGTGTCGTATGCTAAACCATAATAATGAAGAACAAAGTAACTATATCCCTAGAAATGCCAAGTCAAAAGTTCGAAGAAAGCTCCAAATGACAAAGTGCATGTGAAGTGCGAGGGAAGAAGCAATCTTACAATAAAGTATCAGCAATAAAGCCAGCAAAACAAACTGACAAACAAACCCCTTTGAAAAGAATGTTGAACAAAACACCTCACAAACAGCGCCAAATATAAACGTCCAGTGTACCAGCATGACAGCATCCGGTATCGACTCAACTATAAGAGCGAATGTACCGCAACAGACACAAAAGAATATGCAGGCATACCTACATAGATGAATTAAACGTGATGCCTTCACATTGGTCGACAGTGTGCAAGCAGCCCTTGCACTAAATTCCTGTCAATTCCTGATATGGACCATTCACAGGCGTACATGTTATCCTGAAAATGAAACGGAAGGAGTTTTACTAAGCATCTCTGGAACCACAGTAAATGTCAAGATTACATCCATGGTGAACATCGCACAGAGTGAGAGGGTACATCAGAGTAGACCACCCTGTGACTATTGTTTGTGGGAGACCAAGCACAAGCGTATATGGAATAACAAGAATCAACATGCGCAGCATGTCCAGACAGGGTGAAATGTAAGTAGGCAACCAACACCAGGTAACACTGAAAGCTGTTATTAGTCTAGATTTCCAAGGAAAAGTGCCGTAAAACAGGTACAACCAGACCCATGTATCATGGCACAAAGAGCACAAGTTGCAATTGCTATCTACTGGCCCCTGCACTGCAGGCCAGGGGTCAGGAGATATGAATGCTACATCATCGCCCATAATGTCAATTTCCTCGTCGACTGGCAGATGATAGATCCTATATCCCTGCCCCTTTCTCGCTATAATTAATCTTGAATCAGTAGTTAACTAAAAAAGTAGATTTGGAAATTGAAAATTCAGCTTTTTTCAGTATGCCAGGAACCTTGACCAAAATAGCTGTCCCATCTTACAAATCAGGACATTCCACCAAACACAGCTACCTTGATTCTTAAATATTGCTGAGAAAAATTATCTTTCCATGGGGCATGTGTGAGGCCTGAAATAGCCGCTCCAGTCCCGGCTAATTCTGAAAAATGCGAAACGTTAAACTATCTTGGTGATAATACGGTGATTCTATAAGCTATTGTTATAGCCTTAGAACCCGCCGTAGCGGACTCTACCGGCTATTAAAGGCCCGCTCCCGCGTTAAATGCCCGAGCCGAAGGAGAGGGCATTTAACAAATGAAAGGGCCTTTAATAGCCGGTAGAGCCCACTATGGCGGGTTCTAAGGATATTAGAACATTCTGCCACTCAGGGTAGAATGTTCTATTTAAAAAAACAAATTGCTCACGGTGCCCGAGCTCCTGCTGTGAACAAAGCGAACATTAGAATGTTGGCACTGCGGGCTTTTACCGGCCTGTAAAAGCCTGCAGCACTCCATTGTTTTCAATGGAGCTGCCAACGTTCGAATGTTCTAATTATGATTACATTTGTCATAAAAAGTCTTGCTCGCTAGTCATCAGAGTCATTTCCATATAACCTGTAGCAGCCCAAAATTGAGTTTAAAGTTGGATGGCACCTTCTCCTCTTGTAGCAGCAGCAGATACATATAGCGAAGATCTGGGCACGGATTTGTAAGGGCCAAAATAAAGATAAAATTGCAGTTGTGATGACAGAAAAACTGATGGAATGAATAAAAGAATAGACCAAAAGAGATAAAAATATTTGACAGTAGCTTAATTTTTTATGATATTTCAATGGTCAATAAAACTTATTGGGATAAAGATCATACTCTTTATCACCCCAATGGGCTTCTTCAGGATTGCCTGAAAGATCAACCATCCTTATAACAGAAGCTTTAATATTAACTCCCAAATATTCTACTGATTTTTTAGCCTTACTACCGACTTCACAGCCTCCTTGAATGATTGTCAACTTGGTCTTATTTTTCTTCAGTAGATAAAAAGATCACACCCAAATTCATATGTCTCCTTTTCCATTGACCGTAAAGAAGGGAATACCTCCGTGGAGTATACTTTATCATTCTCCAAAGAAGTAAACATATTAATGTCATCCTATTTTACCATTACTAGCAACTTTTCCACAGAGGTTATCTAAGAGTCAATGATGATGCTAATCTGTAGTACACATACATGAGGGAAAGGGACATCCCTCTTAGGATCACCATCTAGCACAATCCTCCTAAACATATGTCCCATACTAAGGCCCGTATTTATACTTTTTTTAGCGCCGCATTTGCGCCGCTTTTTGACGCAAAATGGCGCAAACCTACAAAATACAATGGCATTTTGCAAGTTTGTGCCGTTTTTGCAACGACGCAAATGCGGCGCAAAAAAAGTATAAATACGGGCCTAAATTCGATAATCTCAGTGGACCTGTATGACCCGAAGGGAAAATACCAAACATATTACAAGAAGACCCCATCAGTCATCTTCTCTTTATCCTTTAGACTCTTACCCATTAAGAAGAGCATTACACTGATCTTACAAAATATGATAGTGTGTTTATAAGCATGCCCAGGTGTTTGCATTCTCATGAGAATCTATGATTTTCAAGAAGAAACATTCTCAGCAACCTCTCCAGTAAAACGCTGTGCCAAAATTCCATAAACAGCTTAGTAACAGCATTTATCAAGGTAATGGATAATATGGAACTACAGATGCTGTGTAAACAAATATTAAAGATACCCACTCTGGTGTGAAATTGTTTTGAAATTCTGAGAAGAATCCATCCTCCCCTGCAGCCTTCTCATAGAAAAGGATTTTTAACTCACTCCTAACTTGTTATAAACAGATTCTAAATATTCCACAAATTAGGCCTCTGTATTCTCTTCACTTTCTGTAATAAAGGTCTTGAAAATAATTCATAAACACATATGCAATGTTCTCTGCTGTATGGATAAATTGTCCTGTTTAGATGCAACGTTATCATAAGTTTATATATCCTCTGTCATTAAACTATACCTTCTTGGTCAACTTTCTCCCTATGCACTTCTAAAATATATACACCCATAGCTCAGCAAGGTTTGGGCCTCATTACGGAGCTCCTGGAGCACTCCCCTTTGGGGAAAAACCACTCCTGGTAAGTCTGTGTGGTCTGCTCTTGCAGATTACCAAGTCTACAAATACCATGTCATTTTGGGTTGGTAAACACTGGGCCTTGTTTTATTGAGTGTGAAATCACACCTGGTGAAACTGTCGGCTAATGCTCCAGTCAGAGACACAACTCAGCCTTTTCATAGCACCTGCGGCACCTGCTCAAAGCAGGTGGGGTAAAAGGCAGTGGAAAAGGCCTAATACTCAGGGCGAAAGGGAATTTCATGAGGAATAGGACTGGGTAGTCCTGCTCATTCAAGGTGGAATTACTAAGGCTACCTATTAATTGCTGCAGCAATACTTGGAGATTTGTGATTCCAGCCTCCGATATCACTGTATCAAATAATAACTTGCTCATAATGTGATCTTTTGTCTTCTGGACCCACCACTAAGAACCTCTCCTTGTTGAGTTTCTAACTCTTACATTTGTTGACAAAGTGCCTGTGTTTCTCTTTAACCCCCCTTGTGTGGGATCTTCACAATTCCTCAGATGCAGAGCAATTCTCAGGGAGACTAAGACTAACATTGCTGTAAAACTACAGAGTTTGTAAATTTCTTACTTCCCAGCAGTTTCAAAACTTCACAAATCTAGAATTTGTTCCTAGCTATTTTTTCCTGCAAAAGCATGACAAAAAATGAGTCTCTGTTTGCTCCTCAGCTATAAAACAGTTACACATGTCATTAGAGGGTCATAAATTGGCTAATTGTTTGACAAAATGTTTCACTCCTAAACTTGCCAAGCATAATTTCAGAAACAAACATGCAATATTTAGAGGGGGCATTCACCATAAATGTTGGAAATGACCCTTTCTGCAGGGTTACCCCCAAACATTTTGCCTTTCTCGTGTTGTTTTTCTGACCTTCTTTTTGTTGGTTTTAAGACTGTGGCACTTCACCCCTGCTAATCAGTGTTAAGTGTATGTGCTCTCTTCCCTAAAACTTGATATCATTGGCTTACACCTGTTCGGCCTATTTAATTTACCTGTATCCTTGTAAAGCATAGTCCATATACCCAGGAGCAGTAAATTAAATGCTTCTAGTGGGGCTGTAGCGCTGATTGCACCGCTCACAGAAGTAGCCTTTTGAACCTGTGTGTGCAAGGCCTGTGTGTGCAGTTTACTGCTATAATTGCCAAGGCCTAAACTCCTCATTTATTAGTAACACCTAAGGTAGGCCCTAGGTAGCCCTATGGGCAGGGTGTCATTTAAGTAAAAGGTAGGACATGTATTTTTATGTTTTAAATGTTCTAGTAGTGACAAACAGCCCACTTTGTTTTTCACTACAGTGTGGGCTGCTTTTCTTATAGATTAGCATTGGGGATTCCCTTATATATTTATTCTGATCTAAGAGGAGTAGCATGGGCATGTTTGGTATGCTTGGAATGGTAGTGAGAAATCCTGCTTACTGGTGTAGTTGGATTTTACATTACCAGTAGGGGGCTGACTTACCCCATACTGGTGTCTGAAGCCAGATCTGGGTTAAAGGGGTTGTGTTACACTTGAAAGGGTTCCTTTGATTTCAACCCTTGAACAAAACATTTTGGAGTATAAGGATAGGGGCTCTGAGCTCATGATTTTTAGAGCACTTTTGTAACTGGGACTTAACCTCTGCCCGAAGGGCTGCTGCGCTGCACAAAGGACTCATCTGGACTGATCTTCTGCTGTTGCCCTGCTGCCTGCCGTTTGCTAGAAGGCCTAAGGCACTCACTGGATTGCTCTTCTACTTTTTGCCCTACTTCCAGCTGCTCCCTGACTTTGGTCTCCCCAAGCACAGCTAGACTACCAGGAGCAAACGCCATTAAAGTTACTTGCTTTGTTGTGCTGACCTGGTACCTGCTGGATCCCTAAAAGGTGTGCTACTCTGCCTCAAGTACATTTGTGTACTGGCCTGCTGCCCACCTGCCTGCACTTTGTGCCCCGTGTTCTCAAGGGACTGACTGTTTTTCCCCTAAGCCCCTCTGCTGTCGAACTTTACCACTTGGGAGTTCACCAGCAGCGGACTACATGAGGAGCTGTGGTCAACCACCCCCTGTCTGTCAAGGCTAGCGCATGATGAGTGCTTAATTATTTACTTCTTGCTGAAATCAGAGCATATTAAGCTCTTCTCCCGAGCCTACACATGAAGTACAGGCTCCGTAGTCCAGATGGAGCAGTCGGCCCTGATGTATTTGCTAG
This sequence comes from Pleurodeles waltl, assembly GCF_031143425.1. Lineage (NCBI taxonomy): Eukaryota > Metazoa > Chordata > Amphibia > Caudata > Salamandridae > Pleurodeles > Pleurodeles waltl. The sequence goes on from NC_090438.1 coordinate 663,532,488, forward strand.
GAATCTTTGTGCTACTCTTCATTGTGGCCCTTGGCAAGGGAATCACAAGGACAGCCCATCCTGGATTGGCACCGGACTGTGGCCCCCTTCACATGCTTGCATCAACAGCCCTTCGAGACACCCCTAGTGTGGCCCCAACATAACAAGACAAACAGAGCTTGCAAGCTGTGCAGCTGTGACGGAGGCTCTTCTCTATAAGCTGGGCTCCTGAAGTGGCCGGGTTGAGCGAAGGAGGTCGCTCTCTGAGCCCAGCCCAGAGATCTCCAGCAGCAGCAGCATGAACCTGCCTCTCCCCCCAAAAAGTACTGCTTCCCCTGAGGCCTGCCCTGAGGAGAGGGCTTTGGACTCACCCGAGTGCAGGGAGTGTGATTTGACCACCTCCTGGTTTCCTTTTTCTCCCTCTCCTGTTCTGCGGTTTCCTTCAGGGTAAGGATCCTAGTACATACACTGCCTTTGCCACTCCCAGGAAAGAAACATGATTCCATCACCATGGCCAGGGCTGACAGGGGCTCCTGCAACTTCTCCCCAAAAATAATTAGCAGCGTAGCTGCCTTGTTAGGAAGTCCTTGTGTTATACACATATTTTTTTTGTGATGATTACACAGTATTGCATTTTAGTCAGGGGCCACTAATGCAGCATAATACCTGCACAGCCTTTTATGGTGACTGGGGGAGATTTATATGGTGATGGTGATACTTGGGAGGGTCATGTGGCTCCAAAAGCCAAGCTACTGCAATTCGTGGTATGACGCTAAATGTGTTTTCTTTGCAAGTTGCATTGGCAACACCACTCTCGTGATTCATATACCTTGTTTCTGTGATAACTAGATGCATTTCAGGATTCAAGAATGTACTATTCTTATGAAGCTGTTTTTGCCTTATATTACCAGAATACTGAGTCCTACTACAGTAATTGTGTTACATGTGCAATGTTTATGATTTATACTATTTTGGTCTATGTTATATATAATATAAGAAGCATATTTCTATATATTATCCTGTGTGGAGTCTCTATTATGGTGTATTTATTGTGTCACTGGTGTGAGTGTGTTATGTGAACGCTTTACACTTTGCCTCTGGGGATAAGCCTGACTGCTCTGTGCCAGGCCACCAGGTGAGCACAGGTTATCTTTAGTGTGTAACCTACTTGCCCTGACTAGATTGGTGGGTTCTGCCTGGCTTAGGTGCAGACTGTTGACAATTTTTTCTCTATACCCAGCACAGCAAAATATAAGAGGTTTGGTAAAATGAGGGCTCTACAGCAGAGCCTTAATAGTCACTGAAGGTACATTTTTTCAATTAGTAATACTGTTGGGCTCAACACAAATCCCCAAAGATCTGAGCCATATTCTACAGTTGACATTACCTTTGTATAAAAAAAACAGTGGTTAATTTGTAAAGAAATACGTGCTGGTGCCCAATGCTATACTTAGAAGCCCACGGCCGGTGCTATTAAATGTCAGAGTGCCTAATAACAAAGCTAAATAGTCTTGAATCCATGTTCTGCCTCTTTATTCCACTTCCAGACTCTCCCTGCCCTTTATCTCGTTCTTGCAGGTTTCTACTTGCGCTCTTTGTGAGGTTTTTACATCTTTCTCTTTCTTTCCATGTTGTGTGTTTTTCCCTCTCTTGTGCTTTTAAATGATTGATGCTGAAAAATATGGGCGGTCCCCATTAACAAGTGCTGGTGTCCTGCAGGGTCTTCCCCAAACCTTTTCCTTCACCCTCCTGTTTGTTGGTTTTTAGGATTCTGTACACTTTGCCACTGCTAACCATTGCTAAAGTGCTTGTGATCTATCCTTTAAACATGGTGCAATTGACTTAAACCCCTTTAGCACATTTACTTTAGGTGTATGCCCACCCACATAAGTCAAAAAGTAATTTTACTAATTTATATGTCTGCTGTGTGGCAGATATAATCAGGTACTTTAGGCTTTTTTAGACAAAGGGGGTCATTCTGACCCTGGCGGTCATGGACCGCCAGGGCCAACGACGCGGAAGCACCGCCAACAGGCTGGCGGTGCTTCTGGGGCCATTCTGACCGCAGCGGTAAAGCCGCGGTCAGAAAAGGGAAACCAGCGGTTTCCCGCGGCCCCAGGGAATCCTCCACGGCGGCGCTGCTAGCAGTGCCGCCATGGGGATTCCAAACCCCCTTCCCGCCATCCTGTTTCTGGCGGTTTTCACCGCTAGAAACAGGATGGTGGGAACTGGTGTCGTGGGGCCCCTGGGGGCCCCTGCAGTGCCCATGCCACTGGCAGGGGCACTGCAGGGGCCCCCTAAGAGGGCCCCATTAAGATTTTCAGTGTCTGCTTAGCAGACACTGAAAATCGCGACGGGTGCAAGTGCACCCGTCGCACACCAGCAACTCCGCTGGCTCCATTCGGAACCGGCTTCCTCGTTGCTGGGGCTTTCCCGCTGGGCGGGCGGGCGGGCGGCCTTTTGGCGGTCGCCCGCCAGCCCAGCGGAAAAGTCAGAATGACCGCCGCGGTCGTTTGACCGCGGTACGGTCTTCTGGCGGTTCCCGCCAGGCGGGCGGCTTCTGCCACCCGCGGGGGTCAGAATGACCCCCAAAGTGTGCAACCTCTGTTTTGGAGTTTCAAATTTTATTTAAATATTGAAAATTGCCTCAATAATCCCAAAATGGAAAGTGCTGTTGGCTAAAAGGTCAACACTGGCTAAAGGTTTCCCTCAAATATTACACAAGGCAGGATTGCCTTAGTAGGTGTTCAATCAACCATGCATTGCACTTTAAGGACTGACACAGTGTAAAAACAAGCTGCTGACTTTTGCCTTTCTGTGGGGACCTGTATTTCTTGTTCACTAGTTGCCAATCTCACTTAAAAATGACAGGGTATAAATCATATTTCACAGTCCTGCTTCACAGCTGCTAAGCAGACCTCTGTTAGGTTATAAAGTACTCCTGAGGTTTTAGCCAATAGCACTTGGCTATGATGTTCTAGGTGATATTTCTAAAGTTAATGGGAATATATCAGTCCCAGAATGCAATGTATTATTTTTAAAATGTCAAACTGAGGTTTCACACATGACACATGCTATAGTTATGTTCTTTAGGCATCACACAATATTTTCATTTGGGACATTGTGCACATCAATGATGTAATGTGAATGTTTACATATTGTATTATATTGCAATATTGTATTTATATAGTGCTTACTACCCCTGACGAGGCGTCGAAGCACCTTTCAGTGAGTAGCATGCTACTCCAGAACCAAGAGGAATTAGTGGTGGATTAGTATAGAGAAATATGAGTACAGTTTTATTAATATTATGAGTTAATTTGAGCAGAGGATATGTGAGTTTGTTATTTGGATTGACTAGAGTAATGGAGGGATAGAGGAGGGAAGAATCCAGAAGTGTTAATTGGGAGTTTATAGTAATAGGGTGAGGCTTGGGATGAGTAAAGGAGAGATGGTGGAGGGAAGAGTCTGAAGAAAGGGTTAGGGAGATCATAATAGCAGGAGGGGTTTTGGATGAGTCAAAAGTGAGATAAATGAGGAAATATTTAGTTGGGTTGTTTGGGAGATCATGGTAGTATACTGAGGTTTGGGTGAGTTAGATGTGGAAGAGGAGAAGAGAGCTTAGGCAGGGTTATTTTGGAGAGAAAAATAGTAGTAGAATGGGTTTGGGATGAGTCAGAGTGGGGATGGAGGATAGTGATGGGTAGGCAAAGTAAAGCTTACAAGAGAGTACATTTATATTATTTTTATTTATTTATATTTTTTATATATATATATGTATATATATATATATATATATATATATATATATATATATATATATATATATATACATTTTTTATCATTCTTTTTATTTTCCATTAATTTATTTATTCATTATTATTATATATTGTTTTACTTTAATTTACTTATTTATCATTTTAATTTTATTTCTAGATTTTATTTATTTATTTTTCTTTGTATTTAATTTTTCTCTAGTACAGTAGGACTAGAGTAAAAAATAGATACGTAAATACATAGTAAGGGAATATATGTTCAAGGAATATAATAATGGGTATAATATGAAACGAAAAGAGTGACCCCCTGACCTGTTTTTAGGTCAGGTTTCACTCCTCACGATGCTCAGCTCCTCCTGACTGCCTCCGTGTCTTCGAACCCGCCCTCGCTGCTGCGAGTTCGGGGCCCTCCACCACCCGCAGGCACCCGCCTGCGCTTCATCCCTGATGTCTAATGGTTGCCATAAGTATTGTGTGTCTGTCCTGTAATCTGTCTTTGTTTTCATGCCGTTTTCCTTTTTGTGCCTTTATTGCTCTCTGCCTCTTTCCCCTGGTTTTTGTGCTTTTTTTTTGCTTTTGCCTTCTTTTTTTCTATTTTCAATCGTTCCCGGCTTTTTTCAGCTTTTTCCTTTCCCACCGCTGCAGCCCCACCCCCCTCGCGCCCCCATTTGCCCACCGCTCCTGCCTCCCAGCTGCTCCTCCCTCCCACCTCCCCTTCTTAATGGTGGCCGCTGCGCGATGCACAGAGGGACCCCTGGCCTGTTTTTAGGTCGGGTTCCACTCCTCACGAGGCGCAGCTCCTCCTGACTGCCTCCGTGCCCCCAACCCCACCCTCGCTGCTGCTGCTAGTTCAAGGTCCTCCACCACCTGTAGGCACCCGCCTGCTCCTCATCCCTGGTGTCTAGTCATTGCCGTAAGTATTGTGTGTCTGTCCTGTAATCTGTCTTTGTTTTCGTGCCATTTTCCTTTTTGTGCCTTTATTGCTCTCTGCCTCTTTACCCTGGGTTTTGTGCCTTTTTTTGCTTTTGCATTCTTTTCTCCTATTTTCACTTGTTCTCTGCTTTTTTCTGCTTTTCCCTTTCCTGCCACTGCATCCCCTGCAGCCCCGCTCCCCTCACCCCCCCATTTGCCCGCCGCTCCACCTCCCGTCTCTCAGCTGCTCCTCCCTCCCACCTCCCCTTCTTAATGGTGGCCGCTGCGCAGCCATGCCTCTGGTGCGCCAGAGGCAAGCCCGTCTGCATCAGTCCGTGCATGGACCACGCCCAGCGTCAGACCCCCTGGCACACGCGCTCCCCATGCCGCCTGATGACTTTACAACACCAAGGAACTCCACACCCTCAACCCTGGGCGCCCCACCGCCTGCGTCCAAGCCTCCCGGAGGCACACCCATGGACCCTTCTCCTGCCGGATGAGCAGCTTCACCTGAACTCAAGCCACCAAGCACCACAGCAGCTCCACCCACAACCACCTCAGCTGCATCCTCCTCAACACCCGCCCCGTCAACAAGCATGCTGTCGAACTCTGGGACCTACTCACCTCAGTCTCCCCAGACATCGCCTTCCTCACCGAAACCTTGATGAACCCCTCCTCGGAACCCGACATCGCCATAGCCATCCCTGAAGGGTATAAGATGACACGCAGAGACCGCACCAACAAACCGGGAGGAGGAATCGCCATAGTACACAGGAGCACCATCAGGATCCCAACCAACACCTATGACACCATTGATGCCGCTGAACACTTACAATTCCAGATTCACGTCAACGCCAACACTACTCTCAGAGGAACCCTTGTCTACAGACCCCCAGGCCCCCGACCACAGTTCTACGACGCCATCGGCGACACAATCAGCACCCACGCCCTCGCCTCTACGGACTACATGCTCCTCGGCAACCTGAATTTTCACCTAGAGAATGCCAACGACAGCCTTGATCAACAACCTTGCCAACCTCGGTCTCAAACAACTCATCACAACGCCCACCCACTCAGCCGGCCACACACTCGACCCCATCTTCTCCACCAGCAGCCACATCACCTTCACCCATACCACCGAACTCCACTGGACTGACCACCGCTGTGTCCACTTCACCTTCCAGAAACCCACTGCTCACCACCGCCCGCAACAGATCCCTTGCCGTAGCTAGAACAAGATTACAAAAGACCAGCTGATTTCCACCCTCGCGCATGCCCCACCACCCAGCACCAGTGACCCCAACACTGCCACCCTCAACCACAAACAATGGCTAGACGTCTGCACCAACACGCTTGCCCCGCGTAGGAAACCACCCAACACCTGCACCAGCATGAAAGCACCCTGGTTCACCGCCGACCTTCAGGCCTCCAAGCAGGAGTGCTGGAAACTCAAGAAGATATGGCGCCATGAACAAACAGACCTCAAGACAGCCATCCGCAAGCATCACCAGCTCATTCGGACTACCAGAAGATCATTCTACAAAGACCGAATTGACAATGCACGACAGTAAAGAGCTCTTCAGCATCATCAAAGAACTCGCCAACCCTAAGTCCTGCTCCATCGACCCCCCTCGCAAGACCTCTGCGACTCCCTCGCCACCTTTTTTCACCGTAAGATCACGGACATCCACGGCAGCTTCACCTCCCCTATCCTCACGACCACCACAGCCACCACCCACCCAGCCACACCATCCTCCTGAGTGCCTGGACCCAAACCAACGATGAGGACACCACCAAGACCATGAGCATCATCCACTCTGGATCACCCGCCGACCCCTGCCCTCACCATGTCTTCAACAAAGCCAGCCAAATCATCGCCCCCCAACTCCGTGCTATCATCAACATCTCCTTCGAGATCGCCACCTTCCCACAGAGCTGGAAACACACCGAAGTCAATGCACTGCTCAAAAAACCCAAGGCAGACCCCGAAGACCTCAAGAACTACTGGCCCATCTCCCTCCTGCCCTTCCCAGCGAAGGTCATTGAGAATATTGTCAACAGCCAACTATCCTGCTTCCTGGAGGACAACAGCACGCTCGACATCTCGATCCCAATCTGGCTTCCGCAAGAACCACAGCACTGAGACCGCTCTCGTCGCCGCAACCGATGACATCAGGAACATGCTCAGCAAAGGTGAAACTGTGGCCCTCATCCTCCTTGACCTCTCGGCAGCCTTCGATACTGTCTGTCACCACACACTCCGCGCACGCCTCCACGACGCTGGGATCTGCCACAAGGCCCTGGACTGGATCACATCCTTCCGCTCCGGTAAAACTCAGAGAGTCTGCCTCCCTCCGTTCCTGTCGAAAGCCACCAAGACCATCTGCGGAGTCCTCCAAGGATCCTCTCTCAGCCCAAGCCTTTTTAATTCCTATATGGCGCCGCTCACCATCATCGTCCGATCCCACGGCCTCAACATCGTCTCCTACGCGTATGACACCCAACTGATCCTCTCACTCACTAAGGACCCCGCCACCGCTAAGATCAATCTCCACAACGGACTGCATGCCATTGCCAACTAGATGGAGATAAGCCGCCTCAAACTGAACTCGGATAATACTGAGATGCTCATCCTCAGCTCTAACCGCTCAGCAAGGGACGACTCCTGGTGGCCAGCCACCCTAGGAATCACACCAACTCCCATCACCCACGGAAAAAACCTCGGCTTCATACTAGACTCATCGCTCACCATGACCCAGCAAGTCAACGCCGTCACATACTCATGTTTCAACACTTTCTGCATGCTTCGCAAGACCTTCAGATGGATTCCCATTGAAACCAGAAGAATGGTCACCCATGCCCTCATCAGCAGCAGACTGGACTACTGCAACGCACTTTACGAGGGAGCAACGGCCAAGCTCCAGAGGAAACTTCAACGTATTCAGAACGCCTCCGGGAGCTTCATCCTCAACATCCCATGCCACAAACACATCTCAGCCCACCTCAGAGACCTTCACTGGCTCCCCATCAACAAGAGGATCAGCTTCAAACTCCTCATCCACGCTCACAAGGCCCTCACCACCGTCCCCCGTATCCATCGTACCACAACCGGCGGCAGATCCTTCTCCCACCTCGCCGCCAAAACCTGGAACCCCCTCCCTGTCAACCTACGTCTGACCCACGACCTCCTGACCTTCAGGAAACGACTCAAGTCCTGGCTCTTTGAGCAGTAGCAACCCCGCCCCCCCAGCTCCTTTAGACCCTAACGGGTGAGTAGCGCGCTTAACAATTGATTGATTGATTGATTGATTGAATATTGTATAAATACGGATTTTTAAGATTTGTAGTATTTGAAGTTAATTAATAAGTGTACTTTTCTAACATTTACTAATCTTTCCTCAATTATTGAATAGCGAAATGATTATAATAATAAAACATTTTATCAGTGTGACATAAAACGAGAGCAGGCATTCATAAGTATGTAAGATAACAGCTTATCTAGGAGTGATGCAATGACTTATGAACATGTTAAGCATAGAATAACATACACATATATATGTATATACACACACACATACATACACACATATATATATATAGATGAATATATATATATATATATACATATTTAACCGTGAGTAAATATACATTTGTTAAACAGGTTTAAGGAGTATGTGCGTAATTTATAGCTATGACATAGTATTGATACATATTTCCTAAAGAACTATACATATCTAGAATATACCCATAATCAGATTAAACATATTTATCAACACAGCCATATGCAGTCCATTGCTGTTTGAATATGGTGGTTATGAACGAAAAAGTCAACTGTTGAGTAGTCTTCTGAAGACAAGATAGTTATCCGTGGATCTTATATTTGGGGGTAATGAATTCCATAGTTTGGCTGCTTGAACAGAGAAGGATGTACCACCTATAGTCTTTTTCTTGTATGGTGGTGTTCTAAGATGGGGTGCAAATCTTGAGCGGAGGTTTCTTTGTTGAATGAATTTGGTTATTTTGTTTCTGATATAAAGTCAATCAATCAATCAATCAATCATAGTATTTATAAAGCGCGCTATGTACCCGTCAGGGTTTCGAGGCGCTGGGGGGGGGGGAGCGCTGCTGATTTAGCGGTCGAAGAGCCAGGTCTTGAGGAGCCTTCTGAATGCGAGGAGGTCCTGGGTCTGGCGAAGAGATGTGGGGAGAGAGTTCCAGGTCTTGGCGGCGAGGAAGGAGAGGATCTGCCGCCGGATGTCTTGCGCTGGATTCGGGGTACGATGGCGAGGGCGAGGTTGGCGGATCGGAGTTGACGTGTTGGAGTGTAGAAGTTAAGTCTGGTGTTGAGGTAGGAGGGTCCGGTGTTGTGAAGTGCCTTGTGAGCGTGGGTCAGGAGTTTAAAGGTGATCCTCTTGTCTACCGGGAGCCAGTGGAGTTCCTTTAGGTGAGGGGAGATGTGACTTCGGCGGGGTATGTCGAGGATCAGTCGGGCGGAGGCATTTTGGATACGTTGGAGTCGTTTGATGTCTTTGGTTGGGATGCCTGTGTAGAGTGCGTTGCCGTAGTCAAGTCTGCTGCTGACGAGGGCCTGGGTCACCGTCTTTCTGGTTTCTGTTGGAATCCACTTGAAGATTCTGCGGAGCATTCGAAGGGTGTTGAAACAGGAGGAGGAGACGGCGCTGACCTGTTTGGACATGGTGAGGGCGGAGTCCAGGATGAAGCCGAGGTTTCTTGCGTGGCTGGCAGGGGTGGGCGGGGGTCCGAGGACGGAGGGCCACCATGAGTCGTTCCAGGCCGAGGGAGTGCGCCCGAGGATGAGGACGTCCGTCTTGTCGGAGTTGAGTTTCAGGCGACTGTTGTTCATCCAATCGGCGATGGATTTTAGTCCCTCGTGGAGGTTTGTTTTGGCGGTGAGCGGGTCTTTGGTCAGGGAGAGGACGAGCTGGGTGTCGTCGGCGTAGGAGATGATGCTGAGATGATGTTGGCGGGCCAGTTGAGCGAGGGGGGCCATGTAGACGTTGAACAACGTAGGGCTGAGGGAGGATCCTTGGGGGACGCCGCAGATGAGGTTGGTGGCTTTGGAGCGGAAAGGGGAGAGACGGACTCTCTGCGTTCTGTCGGAGAGGAAGGATGAGATCCAGTGGAGGGCTTTGTCTTGGATGCCGGCTTCCTGGAGGCGGGTCAGTAGGGTGCGGTGGCAGACGGTGTCAAAGGCGGCTGATAGGTCGAGGAGGATGAGGGCTGAGGTTTCGCCGTTGTCCATTTGATGTCTGATGTCATCTGTGGCGGCGAGGAGAGCAGTCTCAGTGCTGTGGTTTCGTCTGAATCCGGATTGTGAGGGGTCCAGGATGGAATTGTCTTCGAGGAAGTGGGTGAGCTGAGTGTTGACGATCTTCTCGATGACTTTCGCTGGAAAAGGGAGGAGAGAGATCGGACGGAAGTTTTTGAGATCGTTGGGGTCGGCCTTGGGTTTTTTGAGGAGGGGTTGGATTTCTGCGTGTTTCCAGCTGTCCGGGAAGGTGGCCGAAGTGAAGGAGAGGTTGATGATCTTGCGGAGTTCGGGGGCGATGGTGGCATTGGCTGAGTTGAAAACATGATGGGGGCAGGGGTCCGTGGGGGAGCCTGAGTGGATGGTGTTCATGGTTGTTATGGTTTCTGCCTCGTCCACGTGGGTCCAGGCGGTGAGGCGGCAGTCGCGGGAGGAGACGTCGGGGGTGGGGTCTGGCGGTGGACCGGTGTTGAAGCTGTCGTGGATGGTAGCGATTTTCTGGTGGAAGAAGGTGGAGAGGTCGTCGCAGAGTTTCTGGGAGGGCGGGATGTCGTTGGAGTTGGCTTTTGGATTGGAGAGTTCCTTCACGATGCCGAAGAGTTCTTTGCAGTCGTGGGCGTTGTTGTTGATGCGTTCGGTGAAGTGGGCGCGCTTGGCGATGCGGATCCGTTGGTGGTGTTCGCGGTTGGCGTTTTTGAGGGCGACGAGGTTGTCGGGTGTGCGTTCTTGGATCCATTTCTTTTTGAGCTTCTGGCAGATGCTTTTGGAGGTGGTTAGATCGTCTGTGAACCAGGCTGGTTTTTTCTTTCCTTGGATGGCGGTGGGTTTCTTGAGAGGGGCAAGGGTGTTGGCGCAGTCGAGGATCCATTGATGGAGGTTGATGGCGGCTGTGCTCGGGTCGGTTGCGTCGGGTGGAAGGTTGTTGATGAGGGTGCTGGTCAGTTGGTCTTGGGTGACTTTGCCCCAGCGGCGGTGGGGAGGTAGCTGGATGCGGTGTTGCTCTGTGGTTTTCTTATAGGTGAAATGGACGCAGTGATGGTCGGTCCAGTGGAGTTCGGAGGTGTGGCTGAAGGAAACGTGGTTGCTTGAGGTGAAGAGGGGGTCAAGGGTGTGTCCGGCGATGTGGGTGGGCGTGTTGACTAGCTGGCGGAGACCGAGGTTGAGGAGGTTGGAGGTCAGTGATGCGGTGTTGACGTCGTTGGCATTTTCCAGATGGTAGTTCAGATCTCCCAGGAGGATGTAATCCGGGGAAGCGAGGGCGTGGGTGCTTGCAAGGTCGGCGATGGTGTCACTGAAGGGGGCTCTTGGTCCTGGAGGGCGGTATATGAGGGTTCCTCTGAGGGTCGTGTTGGGGTCCGTGTGGATCTGGAAGTGGAGGTGTTCGGCTGTCCTGAGGGTGTCGTCCGAGTGGGTGTGGATTTTGAGGGTAGCTTTGTGAGCGATGGCTATTCCGCCGCCGATTCCGTTGGTTCGGTCTCTTCTGGTGATTTTGTAGCCGTCCGGTATGGCGATGGCGATGTCCGGAGACGAGGAGTCGTTCCACCAGGTTTCGGTCAGGAAAGCCACGTCAGGAGCAGTGGTGTCGAGCAAATCCCAGAGCTCGATGGCGTGTTTTCGTGCGGAGCGGGTGTTGATGAGGATGCAGTTCAGGTGGTTGTGGTTGAATGTTTCAGTAGTTGGATTGGTCGTTCTGATGCAGGAGAAGTTGCAGGTACGGCAGGAAAAAGGTCCTTTAGTGTGCTTCGGGGATGCCCGGCAGCATTCAGTGGAGGGGCCGCGGTTGAAGGCGTGGAGTTCGTTGATCGAGTAGCGGATGCGGGGGGCGCGAGGGCCAGGGGGTGTGGCGCTGGGCGCGGTCCAGGCGCGGACGGGCGCAGACGGGCTTGCCTCTGGCGCGCCTCCGGCGCGCCAGTGGCGCGGACGCGCTGCGCCAGCCATTTAGAAGGGAGGGGGGAGGGGGGAGGGAGGAGCAGCTGGAAGGCGGGAGGCGGGAGGGAGCGGCAAATGGGGGCGCGAGGGGGGCGGGGCTGCAGGGAGGCAGCGGCAGGGAACGGGGAGCGCACAAGGGGCAAAAAAAACAGAAAACGAGCAAAACTACAAGCAGTTACAATGAGAAAATACAATCAGAAATACAATCAGAAATACAATAATGGCACAATACACGATCGGGGAGACAGCAATCAGGGGGGCACAAAGGGGGCAGAAGCGCCGGCGGCGAGGCGCTGAAAAAACGAAAAAGCCAAAAAACACTTACAGGACGGCGGAAGCGGCACACGGGTCAAGTGAGCCCACTAGCCACCAGGGATGAGGCGCAGGAGGATGCCTGCGGGTGGAGGAGGGCCTCGAACACGCAAACGGCAGCGTGCTCGTGGGACAGAGGCAGAAGGCAGCAGGTTGGTGCTGCGGTCGTGGGGGGCGAGCTCAGGACCTGAAACAGGTCAGAGTTCGCTCACTCGCGACGCGCAGCCCCAGCCATTAAGAAGGGAGGGGGGAGGGAGGAGCAGCTGGGAGGCGGGAGGGAGCGGCAAATGGGGGCGCGAGGGGGGCGGGGCCGCAGGGAGGCAGCGGCAGGGAACGGGGAGCGCACAAGGGGCAAAAAACACTGAAAACGAGCAAAACTACAAGCAGTTACAATGAGAAAATACAATCAGAAATACAATCAGAAATACAATAATGGCACAATACACGATCGGGGAGACAGCAATCAGGGGGGCACAAAGGGGGCAGAAGCGCCGGCGGCGAGGCGCTGAAAAAACGAAAAAGCCAAAAAACACTTACAGGACGGCGGAAGCGGCACACGGGTCAAGTGAGCCCACTAGCCACCAGGGATGAGGCGCAGGAGGATGCCTGCGGGTGGAGGAGGGCCTCGAACACGCAAACGGCAGCGTGATTGTGGGACAGAGGCAGGAGGCAGCAGGTTGGTGCTGCGCTCGTGGGGGGCGAGCTCAGGACCTGAAACAGGTCAGAGTTCGCTCACTCGCGACGCGCAGCGCCAGCCATTAAGAAGGGAGGGGGGAGGGAGGAGCAGCTGGGAGGCGGGAGGCGGGAGGGAGCGGCAAATGGGGGCGCGAGGGGGGCGGGGCCGCAGGGAGGCAGCGGCAGGGAACGGGGAGCGCACAAGGGGCAAAAAACACTGAAAACGAGCAAAACTACAAGCAGTTACAATGAGAAAATACAATCAGAAATACAATCAGAAATACAATAATGGCACAATACACGATCGGGGAGACAGCAATCAGGGGGGCACAAAGGGGACAGAAGCGCCGGCGGCGAGGCGCTGAAAAAACGAAAAAGCCAAAAAACACTTACAGGACGGCGGAAGCGGCACGCGGGTCAAGTGAGCCCACTAGCCACCAGAGATGAGGCGCAGGAGGATGCCTGCGGGTGGAGGAGGGCCTCGAACACGCAAACGGCAGCGTGCTCGTGGGACAGAGGCAGAAGGCAGCAGGTTGGTGCTGCGGTCGTGGGGGGCGAGCTCAGGACCTGAAACAGGTCAGAGTTCGCTCACTCGCGACGCGCAGCGCCAGCCATTAAGAAGGGAGGGGGGAGGGAGGAGCAGCTGGGAGGCGGGAGGCGGGAGGGAGCGGCAAATGGGGGCGCGAGGGGGGCGGGCCGCAGGGAGGCAGCGGCAGGGAACGGGGAGCGCACAAGGGGCAAAAAACACTGAAAACGAGCAAAACTACAAGCAGTTACAATGAGAAAATACAATCAGAAATACAATCAGAAATACAATAATGGCACAATACACGATCGGGGAGACAGCAATCAGGGGGGCACAAAGGGGGCAGAAGCGCCGGCGGCGAGGCGCTGAAAAAACGAAAAAGCCAAAAAACACTTACAGGACGGCGGAAGCGGCACACGGGTCAAGTGAGCCCACTAGCCACCAGGGATGAGGCGCAGGAGGATGCCTGCGGGTGGAGGAGGGCCTCGAACACGCAAACGGCAGCGTGCTCGTGGGACAGAGGCAGAAGGCAGCAGGTTGGTGCTGCGGTCGTGGGGGGCGAGCTCAGGACCTGAAACAGGTCAGAGTTCGCTCACTCGCGACGCGCAGCACCAGCCATTAAGAAGGGAGGGGGGAGGGAGGAGCAGCTGGGAGGCGGGAGGCGGGAGGCGGGAGGGAGCGGCAAATGGGGGCGCGAGGGGGGCGGGGCCGCAGGGAGGCAGCGGCAGGGAACGGGGAGCGCACAAGGGGCAAAAAACACTGAAAACGAGCAAAACTACAAGCAGTTACAATGAGAAAATACAATCAGAAATACAATCAGAAATACAATAATGGCACAATACACGATCGGGGAGACAGCAATCAGGGGGGCACAAAGGGGGCAGAAGCGCCGGCGGCGAGGCGCTGAAAAAACGAAAAAGCCAAAAAACACTTACAGGACGGCGGAAGCGGCACATGGGTCAAGTGAGCCCACTAGCCACCAGGTATGAGGCGCAGGAGGATGCCTGCGGGTGGAGGAGGGCCTCGAACACGCAAATGGCAGCGTGCTCATGGGACAGAGGCAGAAGGCAGCAGGTTGGTGCTGCGGTCGTGGGGGGCGAGCTCAGGACCTGAAACAGGTCAGAGTTCGCTCACTCGCGACGCGCAGCGCCAGCCATTAAGAAGGGAGGGGGGAGGGAGGAGCAGCTGGGAGGCGGGAGGCGGGAGGGAGCGGCAAATGGGGGCGCGAGGGGGGCGGGGCTGCAGGGAGGCAGCGGCAGGGAACGGGGAGCGCACAAGGGGCAAAAAACACTGAAAACGAGCAAAACTACAAGCAGTTACAATGAGAAAATACAATCAGAAATACAATCAGAAATACAATAATGGCACAATACACGATCGGGGAGACAGCAATCAGGGGGGCACAAAGGGGGCAGAAGCGCCGGCGGCGAGGCGCTGAAAAAACGAAAAAGCCAAAAAACACTTACAGGACGGCGGAAGCGGCACACGGGTCAAGTGAGCCCACTAGCCACCAGGTATGAGGCGCAGGAGGATGCCTGCGGGTGGAGGAGGGCCTCGAACACGCAAACGGCAGCGTGCTCGTGGGACAGAGGCAGAAGGCAGCAGGTTGGTGCTGCGGTCGTGGGGGGCGAGCTCAGGACCTGAAACAGGTCAGAGTTCGCTCACTCGCGACGCGCAGCGCCAGCCATTAAGAAGGGAGGGGGGAGGGAGGAGCAGCTGGGAGGCGGGAGGCGGGAGGGAGCGGCAAATGGGGGCGCGAGGGGGGCGGGGCCGCAGGGAGGCAGCGGCAGGGAACGGGGAGCGCACAAGGGGCAAAAAACACTGAAAACGAGCAAAACTACAAGCAGTTACAATGAGAAAATACAATCAGAAATACAATCAGAAATACAATAATGGCACAATACACGATCGGGGAGACAGCAATCAGGGGGGCACAAAGGGGGCAGAAGCGCCGGCGGCGAGGCGCTGAAAAAACGAAAAAGCCAAAAAACACTTACAGGACGGCGGAAGCGGCACACGGGTCAAGTGAGCCCACTAGCCACCAGGGATGAGGCGCAGGAGGATGCCTGCGGGTGGAGGAGGGCCTCGAACACGCAAACGGCAGCGTGATTGTGGGACAGAGGCAGGAGGCAGCAGGTTGGTGCTGCGCTCGTGGGGGGCGAGCTCAGGACCTGAAACAGGTCAGAGTTCGCTCACTCGCGACGCGCAGCGCCAGCCATTAAGAAGGGAGGGGGGAGGGAGGAGCAGCTGGGAGGCGGGAGGCGGGAGGGAGCGGCAAATGGGGGCGCGAGGGGGGCGGGGCCGCAGGGAGGCAGCGGCAGGGAACGGGGAGCGCACAAGGGGCAAAAAACACTGAAAACGAGCAAAACTACAAGCAGTTACAATGAGAAAATACAATCAGAAATACAATAATGGCACAATACACGATCGGGGAGACAGCAATCAGGGGGGCACAAAGGGGGCAGAAGCGCCGGCGGCGAGGCGCTGAAAAAACGAAAAAGTAAAAAAACACTTACAGGACGGCGGAAGCGGCACACGGGTCAAGTGAGCCCACTAGCCACCAGGGATGAGGCGCAGGAGGATGCCTGCGGGTGGAGGAGGGCCTCGAACACGCAAACGGCAGCGTGCTCGTGGGACAGAGGCAGAAGGCAGCAGGTTGGTGCTGCGGTCGTGGGGGGCGAGCTCAGGACCTGAAACAGGTCAGAGTTCGCTCACTCGCGACGCGCAGCGCCAGCCATTAAGAAGGGAGGGGGGAGGGAGGAGCAGCTGGGAGGCGGGAGGCGGGAGGGAGCGGCAAATGGGGGCGCGAGGGGGGCGGGGCCGTAGGGAGGCAGCGGCAGGGAACGGGGAGCGCACAAGGGGCAAAAAACACTGAAAACGAGCAAAACTACAAGCAGTTACAATGAGAAAATACAATCAGAAATACAATCAGAAATACAATAATGGCACAATACACGATCGGGGAGACAGCAATCAGGGGGGCACAAAGGGGGCAGAAGCGCCGGCGGCGAGGCGCTGAAAAAACGAAAAAGCCAAAAAACACTTACAGGACGGCGGAAGCGGCACGCGGGTCAAGTGAGCCCACTAGCCACCAGGGATGAGGCGCAGGAGGATGCCTGCGGGTGGAGGAGGGCCTCGAACACGCAAACGGCAGCGTGCTCGTGGGACAGAGGCAGAAGGCAGCAGGTTGGTGCTGCGGTCGTGGGGGGCGAGCTCAGGACCTGAAACAGGTCAGAGTTCGCTCACTCGCGACGCGCAGCGCCAGCCATTAAGAAGGGAGGGGGGAGGGAGGAGCAGCTGGGAGGCGGGAGGCGGGAGGGAGCGGCAAATGGGGGCGCGAGGGGGGCGTGCCGCAGGGAGGCAGCGGCAGGGAACGGGGAGCGCACAAGGGGCAAAAAACACTGAAAACTAGCAAAACTACAAGCAGTTACAATGAGAAAATACAATCAGAAATACAATCAGAAATACAATAATGGCACAATACACGATCGGGGAGACAGCAATCAGGGGGGCACAAAGGGGGCAGAAGCGCCGGCGGCGAGGCGCTGAAAAAACGAAAAAGCCAAAAAACACTTACAGGACGGCGGAAGCGGCACACGGGTCAAGTGAGCCCACTAGCCACCAGGGATGAGGCGCAGGAGGATGCCTGCGGGTGGAGGAGGGCCTCGAACACGCAAACGGCAGCGTGCTCGTGGGACAGAGGCAGAAGGCAGCAGGTTGGTGCTGCGGTCGTGGGGGGCGAGCTCAGGACCTGAAACAGGTCAGAGTTCGCTCACTCGCGACGCGCACCACCAGCCATTAAGAAGGGAGGGGGGAGGGAGGAGCAGCTGGGAGGCGGGAGGCGGGAGGGAGCGGCAAATGGGGGCGCGAGGGGGGCGGGGCCGCAGGGAGGCAGCGGCAGGGAACGGGGAGCGCACAAGGGGCAAAAAACACTGAAAACGAGCAAAACTACAAGCAGTTACAATGAGAAAATACAATCAGAAATACAATCAGAAATACAATAATGGCACAATACACGATCGGGGAGACAGCAATCAGGGGGGCACAAAGGGGGTAGAAGCGCCGGCGGCAAGGCGCTGAAAAAACGAAAAAGCCAAAAAACACTTACAGGACGGCGGAAGCGGCACATGGGTCAAGTGAGCCCACTAGCCACCAGGTATGAGGCGCAGGAGGATGCCTGCGGGTGGAGGAGGGCCTCGTACACGCAAATGGCAGCGTGCTCGTGGGACAGAGGCAGAAGGCAGCAGGTTGGTGCTGCGGTCGTGGGGGGCGAGCTCAGGACCTGAAACAGGTCAGAGTTCGCTCACTCGCGACGCGCAGCGCCAGCCATTAAGAAGGGAGGGGGGAGGGAGGAGCAGCTGGGAGGCGGGAGGCGGGAGGGAGCGGCAAATGGGGGCGCGAGGGGGGCGGGGCCGCAGGGAGGCAGCGGCAGGGAACGGGGAGCGCACAAGGGGCAAAAAACACTGAAAACGAGCAAAACTACAAGCAGTTACAATGAGAAAATACAATCAGAAATACAATCAGAAATACAATAATGGCACAATACACGATCGGGGAGACAGCAATCAGGGGGGCACAAAGGGGGCAGAAGCGCCGGCGGCGAGGCGCTGAAAAAACGAAAAAGCCAAAAAACACTTACAGGACGGCGGAAGCGGCACACGGGTCAAGTGAGCCCACTAGCCACCAGGGATGAGGCGCAGGAGGATGCCTGCGGGTGGAGGAGGGCCTCAAACACGCAAACGGCAGCGTGCTCGTGGGACAGAGGCAGAAGGCAGCAGGTTGGTGCTGCAGTCGTGGGGGGCGAGCTCAGGACCTGAAACAGGTCAGAGTTCGCTCACTCGCGACGCGCAGCGCCAGCCATTAAGAAGGGAGGGGGGAGGGAGGAGCAGCTGGGAGGCGGGAGGCGGGAGGGAGCGGCAAATGGGGGCGCAAGGGGGGCGGGCCGCAGGGAGGCAGCGGCAGGGAACGGGGAGCGCACAAGGGGCAAAAAACACTGAAAACGAGCAAAACTACAAGCAGTTACAATGAGAAAATACAATCAGAAATACAGTCAGAAATACAATAATGGCACAATACACGATCGGGGAGACAGCAATCAGGGGGGCACAAAGGGGGCAGAAGCGCCGGCGGCAAGGCGCTGAAAAAACGAAAAAGCCAAAAAACACTTACAGGACGGCGGAAGCGGCACACGGGTCAAGTGAGCCCACTAGCCACCAGGGATGAGGCGCAGGAGGATGCCTGCGGGTGGAGGAGGGCCTCGAACACGCAAACGGCAGCGTGCTCGTGGGACAGAGGCAGAAGGCAGCAGGTTGGTGCTGCGGTCGTGGGGGGCGAGCTCAGGACCTGAAACAGGTCAGAGTTCGCTCACTCGCGACGCGCAGCGCCAGCCATTAAGAAGGGAGGGGGGAGGGAGGAGCAGCTGGGAGGCGGGAGGCGGGAGGGAGCGGCAAATGGGGGCGCGAGGGGGGCGGGGCCGCAGGGAGGCAGCGGCAGGGAACGGGGAGCGCACAAGGGGCAAAAAACACTGAAAACGAGCAAAACTACAAGCAGTTACAATGAGAAAATACAATCAGAAATACAATCAGAAATACAATAATGGCACAATACACGATCGGGGAGACAGCAATCAGGGGGGCACAAAGGGGGCAGAAGCGCCGGCGGCGAGGCGCTGAAAAAACGAAAAAGCCAAAAAACACTTACAGGACGGCGGAAGCGGCACGCGGGTCAAGTGAGCCCACTAGCCACCAGGGATGAGGCGCAGGAGGATGCCTGCGGGTGGAGGAGGGCCTCGAACACGCAAACGGCAGCGTGCTCGTGGGACAGAGGCAGAAGGCAGCAGGTTGGTGCTGCGGTCGTGGGGGGCGAGCTCAGGACCTGAAACAGGTCAGAGTTCGCTCACTCGCGACGCGCAGCGCCAGCCATTAAGAAGGGAGGGGGGAGGGAGGAGCAGCTGGGAGGCGGGAGGCGGGAGGGAGCGGCAAATGGGGGCGCGAGGGGGGCGTGCCGCAGGGAGGCAGCGGCAGGGAACGGGGAGCGCACAAGGGGCAAAAAACACTGAAAACTAGCAAAACTACAAGCAGTTACAATGAGAAAATACAATCAGAAATACAATCAGAAATACAATAATGGCACAATACACGATCGGGGAGACAGCAATCAGGGGGGCACAAAGGGGGCAGAAGCGCCGGCGGCGAGGCGCTGAAAAAACGAAAAAGCCAAAAAACACTTACAGGATGGCGGAAGCGGCACACGGGTCAAGTGAGCCCACTAGCCACCAGGGATGAGGCGCAGGAGGATGCCTGCGGGTGGAGGAGGGCCTCGAACACGCAAACGGCAGCGTGCTCGTGGGACAGAGGCAGAAGGCAGCAGGTTGGTGCTGCGGTCGTGGGGGGCGAGCTCAGGACCTGAAACAGGTCAGAGTTCGCTCACTCGCGACGCGCACCACCAGCCATTAAGAAGGGAGGGGGGAGGGAGGAGCAGCTGGGAGGCGGGAGGCGGGAGGGAGCGGCAAATGGGGGCGCGAGGGGGGCGGGGCCGCAGGGAGGCAGCGGCAGGGAACGGGGAGCGCACAAGGGGCAAAAAACACTGAAAACGAGCAAAACTACAAGCAGTTACAATGAGAAAATACAATCAGAAATACAATCAGAAATACAATAATGGCACAATACACGATCGGGGAGACAGCAATCAGGGGGGCACAAAGGGGGTAGAAGCGCCGGCGGCAAGGCGCTGAAAAAACGAAAAAGCCAAAAAACACTTACAGGACGGCGGAAGCGGCACATGGGTCAAGTGAGCCCACTAGCCACCAGGTATGAGGCGCAGGAGGATGCCTGCGGGTGGAGGAGGGCCTCGTACACGCAAATGGCAGCGTGCTCGTGGGACAGAGGCAGAAGGCAGCAGGTTGGTGCTGCGGTCGTGGGGGGCGAGCTCAGGACCTGAAACAGGTCAGAGTTCGCTCACTCGCGACGCGCAGCGCCAGCCATTAAGAAGGGAGGGGGGAGGGAGGAGCAGCTGGGAGGCGGGAGGCGGGAGGGAGCGGCAAATGGGGGCGCGAGGGGGGCGGGGCCGCAGGGAGGCAGCGGCAGGGAACGGGGAGCGCACAAGGGGCAAAAAACACTGAAAACGAGCAAAACTACAAGCAGTTACAATGAGAAAATACAATCAGAAATACAATCAGAAATACAATAATGGCACAATACACGATCGGGGAGACAGCAATCAGGGGGGCACAAAGGGGGCAGAAGCGCCGGCGGCGAGGCGCTGAAAAAACGAAAAAGCCAAAAAACACTTACAGGACGGCGGAAGCGGCACACGGGTCAAGTGAGCCCACTAGCCACCAGGGATGAGGCGCAGGAGGATGCCTGCGGGTGGAGGAGGGCCTCAAACACGCAAACGGCAGCGTGCTCGTGGGACAGAGGCAGAAGGCAGCAGGTTGGTGCTGCGGTCGTGGGGGGCGAGCTCAGGACCTGAAACAGGTCAGAGTTCGCTCCCTCGCGACGCGCAGCGCCAGCCATTAAGAAGGGAGGGGGGAGGGAGGAGCAGCTGGGAGGCGGGAGGCGGGAGGGAGCGGCAAATGGGGGCGCAAGGGGGGCGGGCCGCAGGGAGGCAGCGGCAGGGAACGGGGAGCGCACAAGGGGCAAAAAACACTGAAAACGAGCAAAACTACAAGCAGTTACAATGAGAAAATACAATCAGAAATACAGTCAGAAATACAATAATGGCACAATACACGATCGGGGAGACAGCAATCAGGGGGGCACAAAGGGGGCAGAAGCGCCGGCGGCGAGGCGCTGAAAAAACGAAAAAGCCAAAAAACACTTACAGGACGGCGGAAGCGGCACACGGGTCAAGTGAGCCCACTAGCCACCAGGGATGAGGCGCAGGAGGATGCCTGCGGGTGGAGGAGGGCCTCGAACACGCAAACGGCAGCGTGCTCGTGGGACAGAGGCAGAAGGCAGCAGGTTGGTGCTGCGGTCGTGGGGGGCGAGCTCAGGACCTGAAACAGGTCAGAGTTCGCTCACTCGTGACGCGCAGCGCCAGCCATTAAGAAGGGAGGGGGGAGGGAGGAGCAGCTGGGAGGCGGGAGGGAGCGGCAAATGGGGGCGCGAGGGGGGTGGGGCCGCAGGGAGGCAGCGGCAGGGAACGGGGAGCGCACAAGGGGCAAAAAACACTGAAAACGAGCAAAACTACAAGCAGTTACAATGAGAAAATACAATCAGAAATACAATCAGAAATACAATAATGGCACAATACACGATCGGGGAGACAGCAATCAGGGGGGCACAAAGGGGGCAGAAGCGCCGGCGGCGAGGCGCTGAAAAAACGAAAAAGCCTAAAAACACTTACAGGACGGCGGAAGCGGCACACGGGTCAAGTGAGCCCACTAGCCACCAGGGATGAGGCGCAGGAGGATGCCTGCGGGTGGAGGAGGGCCTCGAACACGCAAACGGCAGCGTGCTCGTGGGACAGAGGCAGAAGGCAGCAGGTTGGTGCTGCGGTCGTGGGGGGCGAGCTCAGGACCTGAAACAGGTCAGAGTTCGCTCACTCGCGACGCGCAGCGCCAGCCATTAAGAAGGGAGGGGGGAGGGAGGAGCAGCTGGGAGGCGGGAGGCGGGAGGGAGCGGCAAATGGGGGCGCGAGGGGGGCGGGGCTGCAGGGAGGCAGCGGCAGGGAACGGGGAGCGCACAAGGGGCAAAAAACACTGAAAACGAGCAAAACTACAAGCAGTTACAATGAGAAAATACAATCAGAAATACAATCAGAAATACAATAATGGCACAATACACGATCGGGGAGACAGCAATCAGGGGGGCACAAAGGGGGCAGAAGCGCCGGCGGCGAGGCGCTGAAAAAACGAAAAAGCCAAAAAACACTTACAGGACGGCGGAAGCGGCACACGGGTCAAGTGAGCCCACTAGCCACCAGGTATGAGGCGCAGGAGGATGCCTGCGGGTGGAGGAGGGCCTCGAACACGCAAACGGCAGCGTGCTCGTGGGACAGAGGCAGAAGGCAGCAGGTTGGTGCTGCGGTCGTGGGGGCGAGCTCAGGACCTGAAACAGGTCAGAGTTCGCTCACTCGCGACGCGCAGCGCCAGCCATTAAGAAGGGAGGGGGGAGGGAGGAGCAGCTGGGAGGCGGGAGGCGGGAGGGAGCGGCAAATGGGGGCGCGAGGGGGGTGGGGCCGCAGGGAGGCAGCGGCAGGGAACGGGGAGCGCACAAGGGGCAAAAAACACTGAAAACGAGCAAAACTACAAGCAGTTACAATGAGAAAATACAATCAGAAATACAATAATGGCACAATACACGATCGGGGAGACAGCAATCAGGGGGGCACAAAGGGGGCAGAAGCGCTGGCGGCGAGGCGCTGAAAAAACGAAAAAGGCAAAAAACACTTACAGGACGTCGGAAGCGGCACACGGGTCAAGTGAGCCCACTAGCCACCAGGGATGAGGCGCAGGAGGATGCCTGCGGGTGGAGGAGGGCCTCGAACACGCAAACGGCAGCGTGCTCGTGGGACAGAGGCAGAAGGCAGCAGGTTGGTGCTGCGGTCGTGGGGGGCGAGCTCAGGACCTGAAACAGGTCAGAGTTCGCTCACTCGCGACGCGCAGCGCCAGCCATTAAGAAGGGAGGGGGGAGGGAGGAGCAGCTGGGAGGCGGGAGGTGGGAGGGAGCGGCAAATGGGGGCGCGAGGGGGGCGGGGCCGCAGGGAGGCAGCGGCAGGGAACGGGGAGCGCACAAGGGGCAAAAAACACTGAAAACTAGCAAAACTACAAGCAGTTACAATGAGAAAATACAATCAGAAATACAATCAGAAATACAATAATGGCACAATACACGATCGGGGAGACAGCAATCAGGGGGGCACAAAGGGGGCAGAAGCGCCGGCGGCGAGGCGCTGAAAAAACAAAAAAGCCAAAAAACACTTACAGGACGGCGGAAGCGGCACACGGGTCAAGTGAGCCCACTAGCCACCAGGGATGAGGCGCAGGAGGATGCCTGCGGGTGGAGGAGGGCCTCGAACACGCAAACGGCAGCGTGCTCGTGGGACAGAGGCAGAAGGCAGCAGGTTGGTGCTGCGGTCGTGGGGGGCGAGCTCAGGACCTGAAACAGGTCAGAGTTCGCTCACTCGCGACGCGCAGCGCCAGTCATTAAGAAGGGAGGGGGGAGGGAGGAGCAGCTGGGAGGCGGGAGGCGGGAGGGAGCGGCAAATGGGGGCGCGAGGGGGGTGGGGCCGCAGGGAGGCAGCGGCAGGGAACGGGGAGCGCACAAGGGGCAAAAAACACTGAAAACGAGCAAAACTACAAGCAGTTACAATGAGAAAATACAATCAGAAATACAATCAGAAATACAATAATGGCACAATACACGATCGGGGAGACAGCAATCAGGGGGGCACAAAGGGGGCAGAAGCGCCGGCGGCGAGGCGCTGAAAAAACTAAAAAGCCAAAAAACACTTACAGGACGGCGGAAGCGGCACACGGGTCAAGTGAGCCCACTAGCCACCAGGGATGAGGCGCAGGAGGATGCCTGCGGGTGGAGGAGGGCCTCGAACACGCAAACGGCAGCGTGCTCGTGGGACAGAGGCAGAAGGCAGCAGGTTGGTGCTGCGGTCGTGGGGGGCGAGCTCAGGACCTGAAACAGGTCAGAGTTCGCTCACTCGCGACGCGCAGCGCCAGCCATTAAGAAGGGAGGGGGGAGGGAGGAGCAGCTGGGAGGCGGGAGGGAGCGGCAAATGGGGGCGCGAGGGGGGCGGGGCCGCAGGGATGCAGTGGCAGGGAACGGGGAGCGCACAAGGGGCAAAAAACACTGAAAACGAGCAAAACTACAAGCAGTTACAATGAGAAAATACAATCAGAAATACAATCAGAAATACAATAATGGCACAATACACGATCGGGGAGACAGCAATCAGGGGGGCACAAAGGGGGCAGAAGCGCCGGCGGCGAGGCGCTGAAAAAACGAAAAAGCCAAAAAACACTTACAGGACGGCGGAAGCGGCACACGGGTCAAGTGAGCCCACTAGCCACCAGGTATGAGGCGCAGGAGGATGCCTGCGGGTGGAGGAGGGCCTCGAACACGCAAACGGCAGCGTGCTCGTGGGACAGAGGCAGAAGGCAGCAGGTTGGTGCTGCGGTCGTGGGGGGCGAGCTCAGGACCTGAAACAGGTCAGAGTTCGCTCACTCGCGACACGCAGCGCCAGCCATTAAGAAGGGAGGGGGGAGGGAGGAGCAGCTGGGAGGCGGGAGGCGGGAGGGAGCGGCAAATGGGGGCGCGAGGGGGGCGGGCCGCAGGGAGGCAGCGGCAGGGAACGGGGAGCGCACAAGGGGCAAAAAACACTGAAAACGAGCAAAACTACAAGCAGTTACAATGAGAAAATACAATCAGAAATACAATCAGAAATACAATAATGGCACAATACACGATCGGGGAGACAGCAATCAGGGGGACACAAAGGGGGCAGAAGCGCCGGCGGCGAGGCGCTGAAAAAACGAAAAAGCCAAAAAACACTTACAGGACGGCGGAAGCGGCACACGGTTCAAGTGAGCCCACTAGCCACCAGGGATGAGGCGCAGGAGGATGCCTGCGGGTGGAGGAGGGCCTCGAACACGCAAACGGCAGCGTGCTCGTGGGACAGAGGCAGAAGGCAGCAGGTTGGTGCTGCGGTCGTGGGGGGCGAGCTCAGGACCTGAAACAGGTCAGAGTTCGCTCACTCGCGACGCGCAGCGCCAGCCATTAAGAAGGGAGGGGGGAGGGAGGAGCAGCTGGGAGGCGGGAGGCGGGAGGGAGCGGCAAATGGGGGCGCGAGGGGGGCGGGGCCGCAGGGAGGCAGCGGCAGGGAACGGGGAGCGCACAAGGGGCAAAAAACACTGAAAACGAGCAAAACTACAAGCAGTTACAATGAGAAAATACAATCAGAAATACAATCAGAAATACAATAATGGCACAATACACGATCGGGGAGACAGCAATCAGGGGGGCACAAAGGGGGCAGAAGCGCCGGCGGCGAGGCGCTGAAAAAACGAAAAAGCCAAAAAACACTTACAGGACGGCGGAAGCGGCACACGGGTCAAGTGAGCCCACTAGCCACCAGGGATGAGGCGCAGGAGGATGCCTGCGGGTGGAGGAGGGCCTCGAACACGCAAACGGCAGCGTGCTCGTGGGACAGAGGCAGAAGGCAGCAGGTTGGTGCTGCGGTCGTGGGGGGCGAGCTCAGGACCTGAAACAGGTCAGAGTTCGCTCACTCGCGACGCGCAGCGCCAGCCATTAAGAAGGGAGGGGGGAGGGAGGAGCAGCTGGGAGGCGGGAGGCGGGAGGGAGCGGCAAATGGGGGCGCGAGGGGGGCGGGCCGCAGGGAGGCAGCGGCAGGGAACGGGGAGCGCACAAGGGGCAAAAAACACTGAAAACGAGCAAAACTACAAGCAGTTACAATGAGAAAATACAATCAGAAATACAATCAGAAATACAATAATGGCACAATACACGATCGGGGAGACAGCAATCAGGGGGGCACAAAGGGGGCAGAAGCGCCGGCGGCGAGGCGCTGAAAAAACGAAAAAGCCAAAAAACACTTACAGGACGGCGGAAGCGGCACACGGGTCAAGTGAGCCCACTAGCCACCAGGTATGAGGCGCAGGAGGATGCCTGCGGGTGGAGGAGGGCCTCGAACACGCAAACAGCAGTGTGCTCGTGGGACAGAGGCAGAAGGCAGCAGGTTGGTGCTGCGGTCGTGGGGGGCGAGCTCAGGACCTGAAACAGGTCAGAGTTCGCTCACTCACGACGCGCAGCGCCAGCCATTAAGAAGGGAGGGGGGAGGGAGGAGCAGCTGGGAGGCGGGAGGCGGGAGGGAGCGGCAAATGGGGGCGTGAGGGGGGCGGGGCCGCAGGGAGGCAGCGGCAGGGAACGGGGAGCGCACAAGGGGCAAAAAACACTGAAAACGAGCAAAACTACAAGCAGTTACAATGAGAAAATACAATCAGAAATACAATCAGAAATACAATAATGGCACAATACACGATCGGGGAGACAGCAATCAGGGGGGCACAAAGGGGGCAGAAGCGCCGGCGGCGAGGCGCTGAAAAAACGAAAAAGCCAAAAAACACTTACAGGACGGCGGAAGCGGCACACGGGTCAAGTGAGCCCACTAGCCACCAGGGATGAGGCGCAGGAGGATGCCTGCGGGTGGAGGAGGGCCTCGAACACGCAAACGGCAGCGTGCTCGTGGGACAGAGGCAGAAGGCAGCAGGTTGGTGCTGCGGTCGTGGGGGGCGAGCTCAGGACCTGAAACAGGTCAGAGTTCGCTCACTCGCGACGCGCAGCGCCAGCCATTAAGAAGGGAGGGGGGAGGGAGGAGCAGCTGGGAGGCAGGAGGCGGGAGGGAGCGGCAAATGGGGGCGCGAGGGGGGCGGGGCCGCAGGGAGGCAGCGGCAGGGAACGGGGAGCGCACAAGGGGCAAAAAACACTGAAAACGAGCAAAACTACAAGCAGTTACAATGAGAAAATACAATCAGAAATACAATCAGAAATACAATAATGGCACAATACACGATCGGGGAGACAGCAATCAGGGGGGCACAAAGGGGGCAGAAGCGCCGGCGGCGAGGTGCTGAAAAAACGAAAAAGCCAAAAAACACTTACAGGACGGCGGAAGCGGCACACGGGTCAAGTGAGCCCACTAGCCACCAGGGATGAGGCGCAGGAGGATGCCTGCGGGTGGAGGAGGGCCTCGAACACGCAAACGGCAGCGTGCTCGTGGGACAGAGGCAGAAGGCAGCAGGTTGGTGCTGCGGTCGTGGGGGGCGAGCTCAGGACCTGAAACAGGTCAGAGTTCGCTCACTCGCGACGTGCAGCGCCAGCCATTAAGAAGGGAGGGGGGAGGGAGGAGCAGCTGGGAGGCGGGAGGCGGGAGGGAGCGGCAAATGGGGGCGCGAGGGGGGCGGGGCCGCAGGGAGGCAGCGGCAGGGAACGGGGAGCGCACAAGGGGCAAAAAACACTGAAAACGAGCAAAACTACAAGCAGTTACAATGAGAAAATACAATCAGAAATACAATCAGAAATACAATAATGGCACAATACACGATCGGGGAGACAGCAATCAGGGGGGCACAAAGGGGGCAGAAGCGCCGGCGGCGAGGCGCTGAAAAAACTAAAAAGCCAAAAAACACTTACAGGACGGCGGAAGCGGCACACGGGTCAAGTGAGCCCACTAGCCACCATTGATGAGGCGCAGGAGGATGCCTGCGGGTGGAGGAGGGCCTCGAACACGCAAACGGCAGCGTGCTCGTGGGACAGAGGCAGAAGGCAGCAGGTTGGTGCTGCGGTCGTGGGGGGCGAGCTCAGGACCTGAAACAGGTCAGAGTTCGCTCACTCGCGACGCGCAGCGCCAGCCATTAAGAAGGGAGGGGGGAGGGAGGAGCAGCTGGGAGGCGGGAGGCGGGAGGGAGCGGCAAATGGGGGCGCGAGGGGGGTGGGGCCGCAGGGAGGCAGCGGCAGGGAACGGGGAGCGCACAAGGGGCAAAAAACACTGAAAACGAGCAAAACTACAAGCAGTTACAATGAGAAAATACAATCAGAAATACAATCAGAAATACAATAATGGCACAATACACGATCGGGGAGACAGCAATCAGGGGGGCACAAAGGGGGCAGAAGCGCCGGCGGCGAGGCGCTGAAAATACGAAAAAGCCAAAAAACACTTACAGGACGGCGGAAGCGGCACACGGGTCAAGTGAGCCCACTAGCCACCAGGGATGAGGCGCAGGAGGATGCCTGCGGGTGGAGGAGGGCCTCGAACACGCAAACAGCAGCGTGCTCGTGGGACAGAGGCAGAAGGCAGCAGGTTGGTGCTGCGGTCGTGGGGGGTGAGCTCAGGACCTGAAACAGGAAGTGGTCCCAAGTTTAGCTTTTTAGGTGCTGCAAAGCAGCTTGAAGGTAGATCTTCTGGCAATGGGTAACCAGTGTAGTGCTCTCAAGGCAGGGGCGATGTGGGCTTGTGGCTTTACATGTAATAGTAGCGTGGCAGCAGAGTTCTGAATACGTTCTAGTTTTTTCATAATAGATAGATACACACCATTGGAGTTCCACAATACACTCACATCTTACACATCAGTGACACCCCACGGTGCACACGTGTCTTACAACCTACCGGGACTCCATGTTACACAGACTTTTTGCACACCATTGGGACTCCACCGTGCATGCACTTTATACACATCACTGTATTAAAAAAAGCGGGTTGAGATGGAGGGGATATGAATTAAAAATAAAAGATGGAGGGTAAAACCAAGGGCAGGGGGAGAAGTACAAAGTGTCAGACAGCTGCAAAACACATGTACTCTCATGTAGTGCTTAAGCAAAAATAAACAAGCACAGGCAAAGCCAATCAGTCTTTGTAGAAAGTAATTGGCGCTCTCACTGCAAGTAAAAAACCAACATCATTCTGGAGAGCAGGTTGCAACAATTATCCAAGTGCTCCTCTGGCTGTCAACTCCGCCTCAACTGCTGTGTCTCACAGCTCCCTTTTATTCTAGAATGAAAGCTGTCAATCGATGGCATGCGACAGCTTACAAGTACAACACATCCCACTCCTTCAATAAACTAACAAACAATAAAAAGTTTATGTACACTATACACAATATATTGTAAATCTTTCCTAGAGGCAACTAGGAAAACGCATAACAAAACACAATTACCTCAAAGCAACATTTTGACATGTTTTTGTTGTACAACAGGTCTACCACTGCGGGTAGACCTGGTCGGACGTAGTACAGTATGTTCATTAGAACCATTCTCAACATCTTGTATTCCACCATATGTATCTTCCACTGGACATCCACTCCTTCCTTGCATTCCCTCATGATCGCCAAGAACCTCCGACCACAACCACTCATAGGTAGCAGTTGAGCAATTGTGCATATCATACTCATGTTTCCACTTTAAAAATGTATTTCACTTTGTGAACCTCCCCATGTGCCACACTTTACCATCGCTTAATAAGGCTGAACACCCAAACATTCTTTTAATTTGAAGAGGACAAGAAAACTTGCTGTCGCCTTTTTTAGTCTCTACTCCCAGTTTTATCCTCACCCAATCTCCCGGTGATAATTTTACTTCTTTCACATTATGCCTTAGATCGTAGTGTTCCTTGTAAGTTTTTTATGCTTTCAAAATATTACTTTTGACCATAGAAGGAAACCATTTGCTCTGAACATTCAAATTCATCCAAGCGCTATTGTCTTCAGTAAAAGATTGTCTACCCCTGAGTATTTTGAATGGACTATAACCAGTAAGTGTAGAGGTTATCCTTTATGCCCACAACATACTTCCTTGTTCCTTCTCCCAATACTCACCAGCATTGATTGCCACCTCTAAGGAACCCATGATGACCCGATTAAATCTCTCAACCGCACCATTACCAGCTGGATGATATACTGGGGTGTGTTTCGTGGCAGGACGTTTTTCCAATTTTCAGATACAAATTGAAGACCATTATCACTCAACATCGATCTAGGTATTCCTTCTTCCAAGCATACTCCAGACACAAAAGAAATTACTTCTGACATATCAAATTTCTAACACACCATGCATTCAGAAAATTTCAAGTAAAGGTCCAGTAGGACCATGATATACTTGGATTCACCCACAGAATTTAAAGCAGGTCCCAGAATGTCAATAGCTAACTCTTCCCTCGGATTATCAGGGCAACCACTTCCACCTAATGCCGGTCTAAAAACCTTTAAGGACTTATCTGCCTTGGCACAACTACCAGAAGCACGTACCATTCTTTCCACATCACCATCAAATCCAGGCCACCAATATGACACTTTCACCTTTTTTTTTACTTTACTAAGCCAAGATGACCTTTGTGCGTGGTTTAAGAATGTTTTCTCTGAGATCTGCTGGGGGAACCATCCTATCCCCTCTCATTAGAAAACCTTCTTAATTTAAAGACAACTCATCTCTAACTTCCCGAAATTTCAGTTATTCTTTCAGTAACTTGTTTTTACCCAACCATCATTTAATAACGAATTCCATTACTGTTTCCAAAACTTCATCATTGCCATAAGCTGTCATTCAATCCTCTTTTTTTAATAAAATCACTCTCAATATTCGCAAAATAAATTTTTTCATCATTCTTAAGAGCCATGCTGTAATCATCCTATTCACTCCCAAAATTGTTATCTCAGGGTAATGTAACTGACTTAGGAAATCTGCCACTTTATTTTTGTGACCAGTTAAATACTCAACATTATAGACAAAGGGGCTCATTCTGAGCCCGGCGGGCGGCGGGAGCCGCCCGCCTGGAGGGAGCCGCCAAATGACCGCACCGCGGTCAAAAGACCGCGGCGGCCATTCAGACATTTCCTCTGGGCCGGCGGGCGCTCTCCAAAAGAGCGCCCGCCGGCCCAGAGGAAATGCCCCTGCAACGAGGACGCCGGCTCAGAATTGAGCCGGCGTAGTTGCAGGGGTGCGACGGGTGCAGTTTGCACCCGTCGCGTATTTCAGTGTCTGCATTGCAGACACTGAAATACACAGTGGGGCCCTCTTACGGGGGCCCCTGCAGTGCCCATGCCATTGGCATGGGCACTGCAGGGGCCCCAGGGGCCCCGCGGCACCCCCTACCGCCATCCTGTTCCTGGCAGGAGACCCGCCAGGAACAGGATGGCGGTAGGGGGTGTCAGAATCCCCATGGCGGTGGAGCGCACTCCGCCGCCATGGAGGATTCCCTCCTGTTGGCGGTGCTCCCGTGGTCGGTGGCCCTGGCGGCCACCGGCCGCCAAGGTCAGAATGACCCCCAAAGTCTTATAATCTTAAAGACATTTTCGCAATGCGCGGCATAGCTTTAACTGTACCAAAAGACGTTAATACTTTAAATACAGGCTTATGGTCAGTCCTTAAAAGACGTTAATACTTTAAATAAAGGCTTATGGTCAGTCCTTAAGGTGAATTTAGACCCCCATAAGTACTGCCTAAAAGTTTCCATACCACAAATGGGTGCCAACATCTCTTTTTCTATAACAGAATACTCCTCTTCCATAGGGGTTAGTGCACGAGAAGCAAAAATTACTTCATTAGATTTTTGAGTAAGAACAGCACCAAGCCCTTTGCCGCTAGCATCAGTGGTTAGAACGCTATGTTCTAAATTGTCAAAACCCTGCAAGGAAATAGCTCAACAAATTTCCTGTTTAAGATGCTCAAATTCTTTGTTTAAACTTTCATTCCACATAAATTCTTGTTTGCTCTTAAGCAATTGTCACAACTCAAGGGTTTTTGAAGAAAAACATTATTTACAAATTTAGAGTAGAACATGTTAGAAATGGGGTCTTTGGTTGGCAGTAAGGTTACCCCCTGTCCAAGCAAGGACCCTCACTCTAGTCAGGGTAAGTCACACACAATTCAAATTATCCTGTGCCCACCCTCTGGTAGCTTGGCACTGAGGAGTCAGGCTTAACTTAGAAGGCAATGTGTAAAGTATTTGTGCAATAAATCATACAACACAGCATAGCACCACAAAAATACACCACACAGTGTTTAGAAAAATATATAATATTTATCTGGATAAATGAAGGTCAAAAAGATAAAAATGCAATAAGTATATGTTGAGATATCACTGTAAAAGTGATTTAAAGTCTCTTAAGTCTTTTAAAAGCAATACAAGTCTCTTTCAAGCACAAAGTACCTGGCTCCGCAAAGAACCGCAGAAGAGGAGATGTGTGGAAACAAAACGGTGTGCATTGATTTCTCTAGCCGCACACAGCTATGCGTCGTTTAGTTTACACGCAGGGACGGCTGTGCGTCAATTTCCTGTGCTCGGTTGTGGATCCTCTTCGGGTTGCGGGGTTTTCGGATGCCCCGGGGATGATGCTTGGATTCCCTGCACTGGCAGGATGAAGTCACAGGAGCTGCGTCGATTCGGTGGGAGTTGCGTCAAATGTTCTAGCGCACGGCAGGCACTGCGTCGATTCCTCTTTGGAAGTCGGGTTGCATCGTTCCGGCTCAGCTGTGCGTCGATCCCGTGGGCGGTGCAGTGAAATTTTCACTGCGGTCCAGGCTGTGTGTCATTTCTGGCAGGCTGTGTGGCAAATTTCGCCGCAAAAGGAGTCCTTCTTGTAGAGATGGAGTCTTTTTGGTTCTGCGATTTCAGGGAACAGGAGGCAAGCTCTATCCCAGCCCTTGGAGAGCACTTCTTCATCACAGCCAGAGAGCAGCAAGGCAGCAGGGCAACAGCAAGGCAGCAGTCCTTCACAGAAAGCAGACAAGTGAGTCCTTTTGGCAGCCAGGCAGTTCTTCTTGGCAGGCTTAAGGCTCTGATTTAGGTTTCTTCTCCAGGAAGTATCTGAGTTGGTAGGGGCAGAGGCCATGTTTAAATACCCAAACGTGCCTTTGAAGTGGGGGATACTTCAAAGAGTGGCTTAGAAGTGCACAAGGTCCCCTTTCAGTTCAGTCCTGTCTGCCAGGGTCCCAGTAGGGGGTGTGACAGTCCTTTGTATGAGGGCAGGCTACTGTCCCTTGCCATGTAAGTGTCAGGCCCTCCACCCTCCCAGCCCAGGAAGACCCATTCAAAATGCAGATGTATGCAAGTGAGGCTGAGTATCCTGTGTTTCGTGTGTGTGTGATTGAATGCACAAGGGAGCTATCAACTAAACCCAGCCAGACGTGGATTGGAAGGCACAGAAAGATTTAAGTGCAGAGAAATGCTCACTTTCTAAAAGTGATATTTCTAAAATAGTAATAATAAATCCAACTTCACCAGTCAGCAGGATTTTGTATCACCATTCTGGTCATACTAAACATGAACTTCCTACTCCTTTCAGATCAGCAGCTACCACTCACACAATGTATGAGGGCAGCCCCAATGTTAACTTATGAAGGGAGCAGGCCTCACAGCAGTGTAAAAAATAATGTAGGAGTTTTATACTACCAGGACATGTAAACTATACAGGTACTTGTCCAGCCTTTTGCCTACACAGCACCCTGTCCTATGGGTTACCTAGGGCATACCTTAGGGGTGTTGTATATGTAGAACAAGGGGCGTTTTAGGCTTGACAAGTACTTTTAAATGCCAAGTTGAAATGGCAGTGAAACTGCACACACAGGCCTTGCAATGGCAGGTCCAAGACAAGGTTAAGGGGCTTCTTAAGTGGGTGGCACAATCAGTGCTGCAGGCCCACTAGTTCCATTTCATCTACAGGCCCTCCCTGGGCACATTTAGTGCACTCTACTAGGAACTTATAAGTAAATTAAATACTGCAATTCGGTATGATCCAATGTTACCATGTTTAAAGGGAGAGAGCATATGCACTTTAGCACTGGTCAGCAGTGGTAAAGAACACAGAGTCCTAAAATCAGCAAAAACAGTATCTAAAAAATGGAGGGAGGCCTGAAAAAAGTTAGGGGTGAACACCCTAAAGCTGTCAGGTCTAACAGAACTCAACTAGTCCTAAGAAGGACCTCACCTCATCTTTTGATACTGGAGCAGAAGCTTCCCTGATCACTGTCAAAGTACTTTTTTGGGGGTAAAATACCATTTCTTCCAACTTCATGCCTTAAGTATGTCACAGATTTCAAAACAAATGTGCATCAATTGAGTCAGCTGTCAACCCATTGGCAGCAAGTCTTCCTATACTAGCATCAATCTAGAATCATGTTCTTTTTTATCCTTCCCCATAATGAGTATATCATCCTGACATGTATGTGACACCTTCAAAGTTACTGAACAACTTGTGCATTAACCTTTGGAAAATAGCGGCTGCCGAAGCAAATCCAAAGGTTCATGCAAACAAATCTGTAAGAGCCAAAGGGTGTAATGAAGGAAGTTAGATTCTTACTTGAATGAGGTAGGGGAACTCGATAGTAGGCAGACATTAAATCTATTGTAGAAAACCACTGACACCTTTCGATTTTGCTAATAATTCATCTATCTTTGGGAACGGATATTTATCCACTACAATGTTTTTGTTCAGTTCTCTGAAGTTGACATAAAGTCTAATCTGCCCATTGGATTTCCGGGCTACTGCTAAAGGAGCTAACCATTCGGCACTTCAAGCTGTGTAACAGAATTGTTCCCCACTTTCATTTTCAATAGCAGCAATATAATTAAGAAAATAGTCCTTCAAATAAGATCATTTTATTGCTGGTTCACCTGCTTTGGGAAGAAAGGGAGCTGGGAATGTAAGTGAAAATGCTTGTGCACTCATGTTTCCTAATCCTACGAAGTCCAAATTAATAATAAACTTGGATGTCCTAATGTAAACTACATGTAATATACCTAGCTAACACACAGATATAGTACAGAATACCAAAATGATTAATAATCATATATGTGCCTAAAT
This sequence comes from Pleurodeles waltl, assembly GCF_031143425.1. NCBI lineage: Eukaryota > Metazoa > Chordata > Amphibia > Caudata > Salamandridae > Pleurodeles > Pleurodeles waltl. Next base: position 663,567,194 of record NC_090438.1, read on the forward strand.
TAAAATCAAAATATTTACTTGTATACCTCTACTACATAGGACTCTTACTGGTGTGCGCATGACGAACGTAAATCCTGCACCGAACTGTACACAACAGTGATGCACAAGAGAAACATAGTACATACCACAATTAATTATTTGACTATTTTTGCTTTTTAGGTGTGCACATCAACATGCTGATGAAGAGATATGCTTTACCATAAGTCCTTTGGGTTTGTGCGCTATTACAAAATAGCTAACACACTGTGAGCCTTTGCACACTTCTTACATCCAAGCTATAAGGACCAATGCATATCCAATATGCTTATGGGATAATGTTAATGAGAATTTTAAGGCAGTTTAGCGAATACAGAGAAGCGCAATATAGAAATGAGTCAGTTTTTAATGTTTATGGCCAGAGACAAGTGGGCTGGTAAATGTTGAGAAAAGAAATGTTCTTTATGAAGATAACAATATTTTATGTACTCGTAAATCTGGGGTAACATATGCATTTATTGTGTGTGTTGGCGGAGGGCCAACAATAATATTCGTAACTGATAACAAACGAGAAGGACGAGATGACGACTAGTCCGTCTTCTATGTTTACGAGCAGATGAGGCGCGCATAAAAACGCTGAGAGGAGAATTGCTCTCCCCTTTGATGTTTCCGACGTACTCACGGATTGCAGATAAAGATGAGGAATAGAAGGTAAGGGTTTTGTATAATGACATTGAGAACGTTAGTCAAACGATTATATTTGGTGGCAATTAACCCTCTGTAACGTTTCAGGATAGCTTCTTCATTACTCAGGGCGCCCAGAGATACAGATCTCTTACTTTGCTAAACCCACACAGTCAGGTAAGCGCTACGACTGAGAACACTGCCTCACAAGTTGTGTAGAGTTCAATAGGATATCCAATTTGTTACTAACAAAAGAACATATATATTTTCAACATTACAGACTATATGGCAGTACATTAAACATATTTGAAGGATTGTTACAAACTTCGTCTTTGGGATTGCCAGTCTTATGAGAAAGGTACCAGTCCCCTTTTTTACTCTGTCATTCTGACACTAATTACTAATTAAGGAGCACACTTACTGCATGATGGTAGCACTAAGCATGCTCTTCTCTTTTGAAATGGCTTTGTTTAAAGAAGGCTATGTCAAAATAATTGTATATCAAATAATTGGGCTATAAAATGTAAGATTCGCATTGAAATGAATTATTGCATGGATATAAGGTATTGGTATTGTGTAATGTAAAAAGGTATTTTTTTGCACACTGATAAGCATCACGGTTTTCACATTTGATTGTATATCAATTAAGTCACATTGGATGGTGAAGGATTCTTTGACTGATATATTTATTGAGTTAACTTTATATACAATGAAACTGTCTGTTGTAGGAAGACTCCCTAGACGAAACATGTGTTGACTAGGACGGGAACATGAGCAATTTTTGATACAAGAACTCTCAAGAGGAATAAAGAATTTTGGGATTGAATTCATGAAGACTGTTACAAGAGTGGACTCTCATTACAATTTATATGTATACATTACGAATTATTGATGTTTACCAATTTGTAACATGTGCTGCTCCAATTTATAGTATTGGATAACAGGAGTTGTTATTATTCGGGACTAATTTTGGGGTGATGTCCCAGTGAGTGGCACCGTTTGGACAATCTCTACAGATAATTGAGAGAGAGCACCAGTTACTCAATTTGAAATCACCCATTGAGAATTGTTATACAAAGCATGGTGCCATGCACGCAAAGCACGTTGAGGACGTAGTATATCACGTGCAGGAAGGTTAAAGCGGACAACTGACAGGTTGTGCAATAGCCCTATCCAATTTTCACAAGCAAGGAAAGTTTGGCAAACTAACCACAAATACTCTGGAGAATAACCTCTCACCAAAATTCTAGGGCCCGTATTTATACTCCGTTTGCACCGAATTAGCGTCGTTTTTTTTCGACGCAAATTCTGCGCAAAACTAACGCCATATTTATACTTTGGCGTTAGACGCGTCTAGCGCCAAAGTATGGGCAAATAGCGTCATTTTTTTGCGTGAACGCCTTCCTTGCGTTAATGAGATGCAAGGAAGGCGTTCCCGGCGAAAAAAATGACGGCGACGCAAATGCGTCGTATTTATACTCCCGGGCAAAAATCACGCCCGGGAGTTGGCGGGTCAAAAAACCCTGCATTTGCGCCACTATTTAACGCCTGGGTCAGGGTAGGCGTTAAGGGGCCTGTGGGCTCAAAATGAGCCCACAGGTGCCCTCCCCTGCCCCCAGGGACCCCCCCTGCCACCCCTGCCCACCCCAGGAGGACACCCAAGGATGGAGGGACCCACCCCAGGGACATTCAGGTAAGTTCAGGTAAGTATAATTTTTTATATTTTTTAATTTTTTTTGGTGGCATAGGGGGGCCTTATTTGTGCCCCCCTACATGCCACTATGCCCAATGACCATTCCCAGGGGACATAAGTCCCCTGGGCATGGCCATTGGGCGAGGGGGCATGACTCCTGTCTTTACTAAGACAGGAGTCATTTAAATGGAGTCTGGGCGTCGAAAAAAATGGCGCAAATCGGGTTGAGGCGATTTTTTTGCCTCAACCTGACTTGCCCCATTTTAAGACGCCCTAACGCCATTTTCCCCCTACGCCGGCGCTGCCTGGTCTACGTGGTTTTTTTCCACGCACACCAGGCAGTGCCGGTCTGCTAGCGCCGGCTAACGCCATTCCATAAATACGGCGCCCGCATGGCGCTTCAGAATGGCGTTAGACAGCGCTAAATTTTTTGACGCTAAACTGCGTTAGCGCAGTTTAGCGTCAAAAAGTATAAATATGGGCCTAAGTGTTTCGAGATGAGGCGTCAATTGGAAATCTAGCACGCAGTCCCCTGACAGTTCACAGAGGGGAGAAGTGAGGTAAAGGCACTGAGATGGGTCCGCTCACCGCCAATTTGAAGAAAGAAATTTGTGCTCTTGCTGCATGTATAAACCAACTTTATTCTGGAGAGCAGGTTGTAACAATTATCCAAATGCTCCGCTGGCTGTCAACTCTGACTCAACTGCGGTGTCTCACAGCTTCCTTCCATTCTAGAATGGGGCTGTCAAACACTGGAATGTGACGGCACACCACAGCTTACAAATAAAACAGTCTTGCATACGAGACAAGAGCTATTTGCTTTGTCGATCGTTAGCCGTGTTGTAAAGCAGCGTGGCTTCTGTGTAGCATGGCTGAAGTGAAAAGAAGCATAATGACGTGGCCTGTGCTAATGGGAGACAGGGTGTTAGTGGTGGCAATATGGAGTGTGGTACAAAATAAAATGTCCTATGACAGGAGGGTGGATGGGAGCATGCAACAACAGGGGCACGTGGAGGCTAGAAGTACTAGAGCTGAGGGAGGACGTGTGAGGGAATGTAAGTGAAGACAACAACAGGGACAAAGGCAATCAACAATGGGGCTCAGCAAGCAACAAAAGAGACGAGGGAAGGTGGGTAGCGAGGTCCCAAGCAACACAGAGGATAGAGGTGGGTGCCGTTGGGAGGGAGGGGACAATCCCAAGCCACTTGGAGGAGGGAGGGCCAGTGGAGGGTTCCCAATGTCACATGGAGTTGGGAGAGTGGGTGAGAGGGTTCCCAAGCCAGGTGGAGGAAGGGTTGCTGGCAAGCCACACAGAGGAGGGAGGATGGGTGTTGGGGATCCCAAGCCGCAGAGAAGGGAGGGTGGCATGCATCGGTTGATAAGACATTGGGGGTCATTCTGACCCTGGCGGTCTTCGACCGCCAGGGCAAGAATGACGGAAGAACCGCCAACAGGCTGGCGGTGCTTCATTCTCTATTCTGACCGCGGCGGTAAAGCCGCGGTCGCACCGCCGGGGACGGCGGTGTCCCGCCGATTTTCCCCCGGCGGTGATAATCCGCCAGGGCAGCGCTGCAAGCAGCGCTGCCCTGGGGATTATGACCCCCTTACCGCCAGCCTGTTTCTGGCGGTTTACACCGCCAGGAAGAGGCTGCCGGTAAGGGGTGTCCTGGGGCCCCTGGGGGCCCCTGCACTGCCCATGCCACTGGCATGGGCAGTACAGGGGCCCCCCTAACAGGGCCCGGCTTGCTTTTCACTGTCTGCATGGCAGACAGTGAAAAGCGCGACGGATGCAACTGCACCCGTCGCACCGCCGCAACACCGCCGGCTCCATTAGGAGTCGGCTCCTGTGTTGCGGCCTCATTCCCGCTGGGCCGGCGGGCGCTAACATGGTTAGCGCCCGCCGGCCCAGCGGGAATGTTGGAATGGGGGCTGCGTTATTGCGGCCGCATGGCGGTTCCAGCCTGGCTGGCGGCGGTAGCCGCCCGCCAATGTTAGAATGACCCCCATAGTGCTTGGACAATGTTACATCTCAATACAGATGACACTATTAGTGACCGACTACTAAAACTACTACTGTTAAAAATAGAAAGTCATTCAAGTGATATTTAAGCCTTATATGACTCAAATACTATTGCTCCTTTTTCACCCAGAGCAACCGAGTAGTCCCATAAAATGTGTTTTGAATGCTGGTTTGTTAGCCTAAAACACTTTTTCATCCTAGGATTTTGCATTCAGTATTGGGATTAAGAGTGTTGTTTTTCATTTGCAGCGTTGCACATGACACAGAGCCTTTTGGAAGCTACAGGTGTCTCTGGTGCTTTATTTGTCAACACGATCAACTGCATGGCTGTGAACTTCAGAGCACAGCTGATAGGGACTGTAAATATTATTTCTCCTCTATGGCCATTAAATGAACTAATATTGCTGAACTCGGACTGCGGGGCAATGTTGGGGGGAAGGGGTTACAAAATGCCTGCATGTCTCAAACCTATTTGATTCCCTGCACACCGTTAAGGTGTTGCCATTTAAATTAGGGGATGTGCATATTTCGATTCTTGCTTTTACTGATGATATTGAGGGTCCTGTTCTGTTGGGCAGATTCCAACTTGGGCTCCAAAACTATTTAATGCTCTTTCTTACCTCTTATACTAAAACTCATTTGACCATGAATCGTGATCAAACCAAGAGAAAACTTTTTTGGGTGTGGACAATACAAATATACGGGTTAGACGTAGCCCAAAAATAGGAATGGTCAAGGATTGTGTTACTTGGGAATAAACTTTAAAATTACAGTCTCTAGGGATACCCAGATTGCTGTGCTAGCACCGATGTGTGCTTACGATAGGTGCAGCCTGGAGACGTTTTCTACTTCTTTTAACAGTGCACCCCGTACAAAAGTACTACAATGATTCTATTCCATAAATTGTGCTATGGTATACAGTAGGTAAGCTAGATTTAAACCAACAACCTCTGAAAATTATTTGAGCATCTGCACTGCACATCACAACCTTTAATCAGGCTTGAACTTGGTCTTGTACCTAAAGGGCAGCAGTAAATGAAGCTGCTTTTTTCAGCTCTCTTCAAACTTTACATTAACTTTGTAGCTGTTTACACTCACTGCTCAAGAAGGAAATATTAGTGAACTCAAGGGGTGTGCAATTTAAGTATGTTAAGAGTCTATCAAGTTATTATCAGCTAAGTACTAGTACTACTAGAGAGGGTGCCAGTATAAGGAGTAGAATCCTTAGAGGACTCCTGACTACGTCGGTGAAAGAATACAATTTTACGACTGACCGAGAAACAGTTAAGGATTCTGAAATGGGTACTTTGCTTTTGCCTTCTTAAGTTCATGTGATGTCACAGCACTATCTGACGGATGCCACACAGTCATTGTTAAGTGATACATGTCTTAATCCCTTCTTGGAACTGTTAACGCGTCCCTTTATGATATTTTATTACACATCAGGACTCGTTTTAGGCCAATGAATCTTTTGACCCAGTTGAGGGATACCTTAGGACGAGATAGCTAATCAATAGGTCAATCAATATGTTAATAATGGCATCAATATTTATCAAAACAATACATTTTACTTTAGTCAAGGTCATTAATCAAATCAAGACGCTACCATGACATTTCAGCCATGAATAGCCACACCGATTTAGTAGAATTTTATACGTTTTATTCCCTATTGCTTACAAATCTAATAGCAGGTGAGTCAATCTCAAAACCAAGAAACACAATAGCATAGTCACAAAACACGGCGTGAACATAGATCAATTTAGCAGAGTGTCAATAATGTGTCAATTCAACAAAGCATAGTCTCGGTCGTTTGTCTATTTGCATCAGTTTTGGTGAACACCTGTCCTAACCACTGATTAGCATTCGCATGTTGGGCTTCATGCAAAACAATTTAGAACACTAATTTGGAAAACATCTAACTACGGTCTCTGTCAAAATAAGCAGTTGGTACCTAGAAAGGAAAAGCAAACAGACAAATCACAAATGCATTGTCATAATTACCCTCCAAGGTTTAGGTCAGCGCACAGGTTCAGTCTTCTTCTTCAGGACATCAGTCAATTCGCCATCAGTCAAAACTCAGCTCCGGGGCAAAAGGGCACTTCCCTCATAAGGAGGTAAAGTGTAACATGGACAAATCTAAGGGCGAGGATGGTTTTAAGTAAACCAGCAAGTCACCAAACAGAGTGACAGAGTTTCTGGATAAAATCAATAGCATTCCCTAACCCACCTAAATGACTCCCTGCGACATGGGTTTTTATCCCTTTTCCATTGTACATTCCCCCAAAATTCTATTGGTCATCTGTTATACCCCACTATCTTTAACCTATCAGAAAATACATTAGGTAACCTAACTCTTCACCCCATATTATTTTACAAGTCTTTGATTGGTCTCCATAATTGACGTCTTCAGAGGTGGCACATCTGGTATGATTTCATCTTTCTGTAATTCTTTGTACATCTTTTGGTCAGCAGTTCCATTGTCTTCACCGGTTTGAATGACCCTATACATTACATTAATCTACACTGTTTCAATTTGTTTTTAACATTTATTCCACGAGCAAGGAAAAGTATGCATGAGAACGGATCTAACATGGTTACATTCGTTTTCTAATTTGAAGAAAAAGAACACGCAGGGTTGTGTCCTTTTATGAGTCAGCACACTGCAAAATAGGAAAATACATTTAATATGAAAGCCAAACAGCGAAACTTCGGCTCATGCTAACTTAAGGCCTATGAGGATTTCAGCACAGATTCAATAATGCAGTCATTAGTACAAACTTATTTAAACACAATATAAACATTTTAGTCATCATTATTATTCTACATATACATTGGCGGCCACTCCCCGTGGTCACATTTCAAGTGCCCGTTTTAAGCAAAATTATTATTATAGTTTCTATGCAGCATTATCACACATTAATTCATAAACATTTCATGTTAATATATATTATATAAGCTACGCTCTCTCAGTCCCTCCTCTGATGACGTCCGTCATCACACAAACCTTTCCCCTTGACCTTTCACTTTAATTTTTCACTTTACGCATAATGCGCAATTCAATATCTTGTCCCTTGTGTGAACTCTCCCAAATTTCATTAAACATTTTCTCCCTTTCATTTTCTTCATGCTTTTTACTCCTCCTGTTCCAATTTCTTTAAATGTTGTCATTAATTTTGCAAGCTCCCCATAATCCTAATAGAGAGGCTAGAACAATTAATAGAGCACCTAATATTTTTGCAAGTACCCCATTCCAAATATTGCTAAACCAGCTCCCTACTCTGGCAAATCCCCTTCCTAATTTCTCCCACACTCCAGGTTCCTTCAAATCCTTCAAATCTGCACTATCTTTAGTTAGGTTAGTAAGCATACCTCTAATCTTTTTACTATTGTCAGGTATATATGAGCAACAATGACGCTCATTGAGCATCTTGCAGACTCCGCCGCTCTTTGCTAAAAGAATGTCTAATGCAAGCCTATTTTGAAGAGTCATAGCTCTTTCTGCAGCAAGTTCAGTATCCATCAGGAGTATAGCCCCTGTAAAATTTGTCAGCATGTTATCCACAATAGTAGACAACTTTTGAATCTTCATGGAGTTTAAAATAACCCCTTCCTAAGGAATTATGGCTCCAAATATGCCGCTGTCTCTCGTTTTTGTCTAGTATGTTGTAATTCAGACGTTTTAGGTATTTGCTTTAAGTCATCAATCTGGTAAATCTCTGGGAAAACTATTACCAAATAGCATGTCCCATACCATCCCTTAGGGAGACGGTAATAAGCATTAAGTCCACAAATATAATAGATCCCAGGGATCGCTGGGTCCTGTCCATTTAACATGAATGTCCATTTACTCTGAAACAAAAACACATGCCTGCATTCACTCGTTCCCACAAATAAAGTGTAATGTTCAGATTTCGGCCTATATATACAAAGCCTTCCTACATGTAATGCATCTACAGCTAGTTTGCCTTGCGTCTTTATTGCAGTGTAAGCATAATCATTTGCATATGTGCGTTTCCCTAGCCCCTTTTCTAATCTTTCTTTCAATGATTTGCGTCTATCATCAGTGTGATCTAAAAAGCTTTTCTCTACAGGCGTCAATAAGCATGTCAGATTATTGCGGTGTGCATAAGCTGTCCCAAATGTAAGTGTCGGTTCAAAGAAACCTCTAACTAATTTTATACTATGCTCCTTAGCTAACTTGTTCAGAAACTCAATTACAGGCACAAGAGAAAACACTACATCCAAATTTGAATAGAAATATTGCACATGCTCTTGATCATAGAATCTTGTTAATAGCAAGCTACAACTTATACCGTAAGTTAGAGGAAGACTATGGTAGGTGACCCCTTCTTGCACTGATGAAGGAATCTTTGTGCACACATAACAGTTTTTCACATCTATTGTTTCAACATACTCATTTAGCAAGTGATTGAAGACATTAGTGGAATTTCCCCCTTTGAGTTAGTTCCCTCATGCAAGTGTCTTGCATCCTGCTCAAACTTTTCCCACGGTGTTAGTGTTGTAGTCTCAGGTTTTGAAGCATTGTTAGTCGCTTTCTTATCCTTCCACGGCATTCCCACAATCACACCTACAATTATTATCGCACACACGATACCTAATATAAGACTCATCCAACCACACACCTTACCCTTTTTGTTACTACCTCTATTATAAGCCATGTCTGTAAAGAATCAGATAGCAGAACAATAATCAATTGAGGACGATGTAAAATTCTCTCTTTTTTTTTCTTAATGCAAAAAGTCTCTTTCTCTCTGCGTATATTTACAGCGTTTCACTCACTCCAGGACCCTTTTGTCAAATCAGGTTAGCAGCTTGTCATAATCGGGTTTTCAAAGTTAATTCAGGTTATCAGTGTCACATCCTGTAATTTATAAGTCTCTTTCTTAGCTTTTCCAACTTTCAATTTATTTTCAATTTCAGTTTTAACACAGTCTCTTTTCCTGATTGATTTCAGGTACTGTAGTATTGGCCTGGTACTTCTCGATCAAAACAGAACGCTAAGAATTCTTATTGCCATTCAGATGTTGTTGCATATGTCCATTCAGGACCTGCGTACCTTCTATTTGCAGTTCTCTTTCTTTTCAATCTGCATTCGCCTTGCAATTCTCCTTCACTCAGATCTTCTGTTCTTGGGGTGTCGGTTTCTTCTGTTATTGTTTCACCTGGTACAACCTTTTCTTTCGCAGCCTGCTTCTCTGGCCAGTTATCTCCCTTATGCGTCTTTTTCCTGCTTGTTCTTTCAGGACGCTGAACAGCACCCTCCTCTTGTGCTATGGTGTTTTCTCTTGATGGACCTGCAACTGGCTCAGGGGGTGCCGGTGTATTTTGCTCCCTCTCTACTATTTCCCCTTCCCCTTCGTCTTCTGGATCTGTAACAGGTTCAAGCTCTAACCCGTATCCGTCTGCTTCTGGGAGAACCTCTCCTTGATTTAGTTCTCCGGCTGCCTCTACTGCCTCTAGGCACATTGTCACCTCTCTCGAACTCGTTTACTGTTTGAGGGACTAGGCTGTTCTCAGTGGGCTCTCCTGCAGTCTCAGTTCTCTCTTGGCTGTTTTCAGGCCCTGAGACTTCCCTCTCTAGAACTGTTGAGTCGGAAACTTCAAGTTCCTCATCAGTTGGACACGTTACCTTCTTTGTGTGACTGGCATGTATCCAGTTTGTAATGCCTGCACATTTCACAGCAGTGGTTGTTGTCAATATTACTTGATATGGCCCCTTCCAGCGCGGCTCCAAACACAACTTTCTCACGTGCTTCTTGACAACCACCCAGTCACCGGCTTGCAGAGTGTGACCTGGATCACTGATCGGTGGCAAGGTGTTGGCTTCCACCTGGTGAGAAAAAGAGCGAACCACGTCAGCCAAACTTTTGCAGTAGTCCAACACCATATCATCCGTGATATTCACAAGAGCATTTGCAGGTACTGCGGGCAGCCTCATAGCTCTACCCATAAGGATCTCATGGGGTGATGGTCCTGTCTTCTTATCAGGGGTGTTCCTCATCGACATCAGCACTAAGGGCAATGCATCTGGCCATTTCGTATTGGTAGCTGCGCACATCTTCGCCATTCTCGATTTCAAGGTACCATTCATTTGTTCTACTAGTCCTGATGCTTCATGGCAGTAGCTACAGTGCAGCTTCTGTTCATTATCTAATGCGCCACACAAGAGCTTAATCACCTCATTATCAAAGTGTCTGCCCCTATCTGATTCTATAGAGACCAGAAACTGGGTATTAGTTCCCTAAGCAGCAGCTTTGCAACTGTGAGACTGTCGTTTCTACGTGTGGGGTAGGCTTCAATCCAGTGGCTGAAAACACACAAAATCACCAACACGTACTTCAATCCTCCACAAACAGGCATCTCAATGAAATCCATTTGCATCTTGCTAAATGGACCACCAGCTCTCCCTATGTGGCTCAAAGTTACCACAGTCCCTTTTCCGGCATTCATCTGTTGACAGATGATGCACCTGTGACAAATAACCTCTGCGGCATGTCTGAATTTTGGGTTAAACCAGTCAATCTTGAATGACCTGTTCATTGCATCTCTCCACAGATGTGCCTGTCCATGGTAAAGCCTCCCTAATTGTGTTAGAAGACTGTTTGGCAAAACCAGTTTCCCCTCCTCTGAGACCCATAAGTCATCAGCTGTTTGTACACATTGCATTCTCTGCCAGGAGCGTTTTTCCTCTTTGCTAGCACAACCCTGTAGTGTTTTTAGCTCATCCAGTGTATCAACCACCCTTAATGCAAGGTTCAAACATGTGTCATTTTCGGTTTGCAGTAACAATTCCCACTGATCCTTGAACGATATACAGTTCAATGCTCAAAACCTTGTGACTTGATCTGCATAGCCGTTTCCCATGGACACAAAGTCTTGTGACTTAACTTGAGCATTGCATTTCACCAAGGCAATTTCAAGAGGTAACTGAATCGCATGTAACAAATCCTTAATTTGTTCACCATTTTTCACAGGAGAACCAGAAGAGGTCATGAAACCTCTCTGTGACCATAATTGGCCAAAATCATGTACAATTCCAAATCCGTATCTGCTGTCAGTATAGATAGTGATTCTCAGATTTTCAGCTGCGTGGCATGCCTTGGTAAGGGCAATTAATTCTGCCACTTGTGTGTAAAACACTCTTTCAAGCCAGGAAGCTTCAATGATACTAGCTATGGTACACACAGCGTAACCAGCTCTCAGCATTCCGACTGAGTCTCTCAAACAGGATCCATCCACAAACATAATACAGTCATTTTCCTTTAACTGAGTATCTTTAATATCAGGTCGGGGCTTGGTACATAGTTCTGTTACCTTAAGACAATCATGCTCCACTTCTTCTTCATTATTAATCTCGGTACTTTCAACAGGAAGTAGAGTTGCCGGGTTTAATACAGTACATCGCTTCAGTGAAACATTAGGTGACCCCAAAATAATTGTCTCATATCTGGTGAGTCGGGCATTTGTCATGTGCTGGGTTTTAGTTCAAGTCAGCAAAATTTCAACTGAATGTGGAACGATTACTGTCAAGGGATGTCCCATCACTATGCCTTCACACTGCGTGAGGCTTTGACCAACTGCTGCAACTGGGCACAAACAACCCGGTAAGGCTGCTGCGACGGGGTCCAAGGTAGCTGAAAAATATGCTACAGGGCGATTTGCACCTCCATGGACCTGTGTTAAGACAGACAAAGAACAAGCATCACGTTCATGACAAAACAGTAGGAAAGGTTTCATGTAATCAGGCATACCCAAAGCTGGTGCCCTGCACAAGCACTCTCTCAATTCCATGAATGACTCAAGCTCTTCTTTGGATAGGGTTATGGTGTGTGGTTCATCCTTAATCTCTTTGCCTGTTAGCTTTATCAATGGTTTTGAGATCATTGAGAAGTTGGGTATCCACTGGCGACAGTAGCCCACCATTCCCAAAAACATCCTCACATCTCTCCTTGTTGTCGGGGGGTTCGTTTGCAAAATGGCTGTCACCCTTTCCTTCGATATTCTCCTGGACCCTCATCAGGTGTCCTAAGTATTTTACCTCTTTCTGACAGTATTGCAGCTTCTTTGGCGACACTTTATGTCCGTTCTTTCAAAAGTGATTCAGTAAGGCAATTGTGTCATACCTACAGTCATCTTTTGTCCTGGACACAATCAGAAAGTCGTCAATGTACTGTACTAGTGTCGAATTGAAAGGCAGTACTAAGGATTCTAAGTCCTTTTTCAATATCTGATTAAAGATGGACAGTGACTCAGAGAATCCTTGTGGAATTCTGCACCAACTGTACACCTTGTCCAGGAATTTAAAACTGAATAAAAACTGACTCTCCTCATGAAGAGGCACCGAAAAGAAGGCTTGTGACAAATCTACAACGGTAAACCATTCAGCATCACACGGAACCTGAAACATGATCACTGCTGGGTTTGGCACTATGGGGCAACACTTCACCACAATCTCATTTATTTTTCTCAAATCCTGCACAATTCGAACCTTCCCACAGGGCTTTTTCAGACCCATTATCGGTGAATTACATTGACTGCTCAATACCTCCTTCAGGACTCCCTGTTTCACAAAGTCCACAATTATTTGTGCCACCTGGATAAGAACATCTTGTGCCATGTGATATTGTGGCACCTGGGGAAACACTGCATTTGGCTTTACTTGTACTTTAACTGGTTCCACTCCTTTTATCAGTCCCACTTCCTTTCCTGTCAAATCCCACACTTTCTCTGTCACCGTTCCCTGTAACTCAGCCTGTAAGTCAGTCACTGTAGGCATCGGGAATAATGTTATCAAAGGGTAATCTTCATTCATGGTTTCTGTCTCTAACTCTGAGAACTGACCATCATCCCCTTCATCATCACTGTTTGTCTGCACCTCAGTTCCATCATTGGAACAGGTAATCGAGCATTTCGTCTTGCACAGTAAGTCTCTTCCCAGTAGGGATACCGGACTTGAATCACAGACTACAAACTTATGCAGCCCCTGGAAGTTGCCGATCTCAACTTGCACTGGATCTGTAATTGGATTTGTCAAGTACTGGTTTGCTACTCCGCCACTCTTATGGTACGTCCTGAAAGTGGCAATTTCGGAACCTCTGCACTTCTGACCGTGGAGCGAGTAGCTCCGTTATCAATCAAGAATGAAACCTTATGACCCATTACCTTTCCCTCTACATAGGGTCCCCTCTGATCTACCACTAGGGTCGCTGCCAGCCTGCACTCTTCACTGTCTGAACTGTCATCCGACCATTCCTCATTCATTCCATCTTCACCACGCAATGGGAATTGCTGTACTGTGTTATTTTGGCTCATCACTTGACCTGTGACCTGCTGAGGAAGCATCACCTGTTGCTGTCCCGTTGGAGCCATTGGTAATTGCATTTGCTGTCTAGGTACCATGGGAACCTGCTGTTGCACTTGTTGCATTTGCGCTGGTTGAACACGCGGCATGTGCATTTGCTGCATGGGCTGTAACCCTTGCACCTGAACCATGTTATTTTGGAAGTTCGGGTTTTGATTTCTCAACTTTGGACCTCTCATGTACCGATATTAGTGCTTTGTTGAACGACACCATCCTGCACCACATTTGGACATTCCCGCTTCCAATGCTCCACGCCCCCTCACGCGTGACATGGTGTCATCTTTTTCATCCCTTGCACGTCATTTTGAACCACAACAGTATTCAAGTCTGGACCGCGATTCACAAACCCTCGACCTCGTCCTCTTGTTTGCACCTGAAACACACCATTCCCTTGCGGTTGCTGTTGTATCATCTGCTGAATCCCATTTCCCTGCATTCCAGCCTGTGCAGCCCTTATCTGCATCACCATCACTTTCTCCTTCAACTTTTTCTGCTTCAGCTCAATCTCATCACTACAGTATTTCGCATACTGCAACACCTCATCAATTGGCTTCGCTTGCCAACAGATCAAATGATTCTTAATCATCTGGCTAACCTCTGGTCTCAACTCTTTAACAAATCTGAACACGAGATGGTTCATGTCTTTCGGATCAATGGTCTCAGTACCACTGTAATGTTTAAATGCCTTCAACAACCTCTCATAATAAGCATGTATTGATTCCTTAACCTCCTGTGAGGTCCGGTCGATTTTCTGCTAATCAGTCACTTTCGGCGACACCTTCTGCTTCAAAAACTCAATCACTTTATGATAGTACTTCATCACCTCCTCAGAGGGTGCTCCGGTCACCTTATCCCTTGCCGGCTCCTGCGTCATCCAGTCTACCCCTCGCTTGCACTCAAGCCATAAGTCGGGCGGAACAATGATCTCAAACAAGGTATTCAAGTCTTTCCAGAGGCACTTCGCAAGCTTCAGGAACCTATCCATTTGTTGGTACCACTCGATCGGTTTCTCCCTCAACCTGGAATAATCACTAGTGAAGGATAGAATGTCTCTTCTGGACCACGGTACATGGATTAGAACCCCACCAGCTGTTTCTCTCATTGGTAGCATTTTTACTGATTCCGTATCTGGTGTAGTTTTAGCTTTACTCGATCCTGGGCTGTCACCTTTCTCCTTGTCTCTTTTCTTAGCCCATCTGCCTTCCCACTTTTCTAACGCTCCCCAGATTTGCGCACTTTGCAATATTTCCTTTAAATGCGCTTTCATTCCGGCAGACCTTATATGCCCGAAGTCTTTTGAATCAAAGTCTAACCTGTAACTTCTTTTCAAATGTTTAGTATTCTCAATATCAATATGGTATTTGTCTGCCAGGTTTGCTAATTTCTGATGTACCTTGCCTACTTCTTTAGTAATCTTAGGGCACAGATATCTCAATTCTGCTTCTGTGTATGACTCTAATCTGTTTACCCCCATTGTTCCGTCCACTAATTCAGCAGCTTCCACGCCCAGTCTCACAAAGTTCAGGTAATCATCTCTCTCTGCCGTTATTGCAGCAAGTTGTGAAGGTTTATTATTTCCCAGCCACTCGTTTAGTGGCTGCACAGAAAAACCTTGCAACAAGATATTTCCTGCCTGCATTATTGACGACTGTGAAGCATGCGTACTTATTGCCTGTGGGGTTAGCACTCCTAGTCCTGCCTGTCTCATTGCCTCCAACGGTGCTTCAACTGGGCTAAGGTCTAACAAAGACCTCGGTTTTTCAACCGCCTACTCTATTGGGGCCATTAACTGGGGAGTTCCTATAGACCCTCCTCTTATTACATCCTGGGTCATTACTCCCTGATCACATACACCAGGCTTACTCTGTGCATACAATGGCACTGGTGGACCAATGGTAATTGGCAATGATATTGCAGCTGGTGTCTGACCTGGTCCCAAACCTCGTGGAGCAGCAACTCCAAAGGTCTGATTTTCTGAAGCCGGAGCAGGTATTAATGGAGGTCCTGCTGCTGGATTATATCCTGGTATCAGTTGTGGCTGCAGCTGGGGCAGCAATTGCGGAGTTGACTCAATCTGAACTAACCTCAATTTTGTATATATTGGGTCTGGCGGCACTATCAGGTTTGTAGTAGTCTCTAGCACCGGGACATCTGGGTAGATTCTCTGTATCTGTGGTGGAGGTTGCAACTGTATCTGCATGTCTGGCGCAGTGGGTACACTGACACTATTCTGTATCAAACCTGTATCACTAGTCTATGCTGTATCAGTAACTCCCTTCTCCTGCGTCTGGTTCCCAGGACCTGCGCTAGTGCGCGGGACATTATCGCTTACCGCATAAGGTGGTGGGCGATCATGTAATATCTGATTTAGGAATTCTTTATCATCCGAATCATCTTCTTCTTCCCAAGATCTCTTAGTTTCTTTAGGCTTACTAGAGTCTGTGTCTGTTTTACATGTGGCTTTCTTTCTCTGCGTCTCATCTCCCTGTGTTATAGCTGGGAAAAATGTTAATCCATCAACTATTCCTCGTCTCCACATTTTGCTCTCATTGTCCCACCTGGCTTCTGCTAAAGTCTTTTCTGCCCGTTTTATTCTTCTTTGGAATTTCTCTTGTCTCTGTTTAATAGCCATTAGATCCCAAATTGCTAGAGCCTCATACTGAGCTGGCCTCGGGGTGGTTTCTGTACACTTATCATCCACCTTAAATTCTCCAGAACTCTTCGATTGAACGTCCCGTGTTCTGGGAACGCCAAACATCCTTCTTTTTCTGTCAATTTGCGCCACTGTTTCATCCATAAACAAGGCGCAACACCCTTTTCCTCCATGACAATGTAAGCTGGAGTTCCCTGAGGCGGTGTAGGCTCCCCTTCACTCGCCATAATGTATGTGTCTCCTTTCAGAGCACTCTTAAAAGCTTTGACAAAATTCATCTTTGCGTCTTTTCTTTCGTTCATATTTGAACAAAAAGTGACTTTAGTTCCCAGGACACTCTTCACCCACCTTTCTCAACCTATTGCCTCTCACGGACGGCAGCCAATCCGTGCGCAACCCCTCTCGACAGCTGACCTATCTCAGCGGGCACCACTGACGTCACACTCACACACTGCAGCTGACAAAGTCTTGCGGCTTGTCCGCCCTTAACTAGATTCACACCAAACTAATGCAAAAATTACTGCGAGCACCTTAACATTAACAACACAAATTTGCCGGTTTACTACAGGAAGGGTACACATTCGCTTCAGAACTTTACAGAGATTTCAATTGAAGCCTCGGCCGCTACTCTCTCCTTCTCAGTTCCTGCACCAGCAAGCAGAATTCGACCCGCAAATCCTACTCTCGACTTGTCAATGGTTCGTCCTAGTGCACTTTAGAACTTGCCAAATCTCCGAAGGTTTCACGCATACAATTTGACTCAAACTCGACTTATCAACCACGCCCGATTGACCTACTTAAACCACACAAATTACAACATAAACCAAAGTGTCCCCTACACTTGTCAATATACTCCGCAGTCTTAGACCACGACGGGTCCGTACATGAACAACCAACCACGTGGATAATTTTGAGCACAAAGCGCCACACTCATATGAAGTACGCCGACTTCCCTACTCTCATACTGCGGAGTGCGCCAACTCCTACTAAAACAACATTTACCTGGCCTAGATACACACGAACTTCACAAATCACCTGCGAAATGCATAAGCTGAGCAAGCGCAAACCCTACACCATACATGCTAAAACGCCGAGAACATTCCCAACTCACTTAGGCAAGCTCTGAGATCCCGGGAAAGTCATGGTGAATTTAGAAACACCTCATACCTCCAATTTGCATTATCTCCAAAAAACAGTCTGAACAATAATTCTCCGTCCTAGGGCCCCTAATGGCCAAACCGCCGCTCTGCTACCAAAACTGTTAATGTGTCCCTTTATGATATTTTATTACACATCAGGACTCGTTTTAGGCCAATGAATCTTTTGACCCAGTTGAGAGACACCTTAGGACGAGATAGCTAATCAATATGTCAATCAATACGTTAATAATGTCATCAATATTTATCACAACAATACATTTTACTTTAGTCAAGGTCATTAATCAAATCAAGACGCTACCATGACCTTTCAGCCATGAATAACCACACCGATTTAGTCGAATTTTATGAGTTTTATTCCCTATTACTTACAAATCTAATAGCAGGTGCGTCAATCAAACACAATAGCATAGTCACAATATGGCAACTTTGATAAAATTTCATTAAAGCGAGAATCACAAACATCAGAATATAACACAGCGTGAACCTAGATCAATTTAGCAGAGTGTCAATAATGCGTCAATTCAACAAAGCATAGTCTCGGTCGTTTGTCTATTTGCATCAGTTTTGGTGAACACCTGTCCTAACCACTGATTAGCATTCGCATGTTGGGCTTCATGCAAAACAATTTAGAACACTAATTTGGAAAACATCTATCTAAGGTCTCTTTCAAAATAAGCAGTTGGTACCTAGAAAGGAAAAGCAAACAGACAAATCACAAATGCATTGTCATAATTACCCTCCAATGTTTAGGTCAGCGCACAGGTTCAGTCTTCGTCTTCAGGACATCAGTCAATTCGCCATCAGTCAAAACTCAGCTCCGGGGCAAAAGGGCACTTCCCTCATAAGGAGGTAAAGTGTAACATGGACAAATCTAAGGGCGAGGATGGTTTTAAGTAAACCAGCAAGTCACCAAACAGAGTGACAGAGTTTCTGGATAAAATCAATAGCATTCCCTAACCCACCTAAATGACTCACCGTGACATGGGTTTTTATCCTTTTTCCATTGTACATTCCCCCAAAATTCTATTGGTCATTTGTTATCCCCCACTATCTTTAACCTATCAGAAAATACGTTAGGTAACCTAACTCTTCACCCCATATTATTTTACAAGTCTTTGATTGGTCTCCATAATTGACGTCTTCAGAGGTGGCACATCCGGTATGATTTCATCTTTCTGTAATTCTTTGCACATCTTTTGGTCATCAGTTCCATTGTCTTCACTGGTTTGAATGACCTTGTACATTACATTAATCTACATTGTTTCAATTTGTTTTTAACATTTATTCCACAAGGAAGGAAAAATATGCATGAGAATGGATCTAACATGGTTACATTTGTTTTCTAATTTGAAGAAAAAGAACACGCAGGGTTGTGTCCTTTTATGAGTCAGCACACTGCAAAATAGGAAAATACATTTAATATGAAAGCCAAACAGCTAAACTTCGGCTCATGCTAACTTAAGGCCTATGGGGATTTCAGCACAGATTCAATAACGTAATCATTAGTACAAACTTATTTAAACACAATATAAACATTTTAGTCATCATTATTAGTCTACGTATACATTGGCAGCCACTCCCCGTGGTCACATTTCAAGTGCACGTTTTAAGCAAAATTATTATTATAGTTTCTATGCAGCATTATCACACATTAATTCATAAACATTTCATGTTAATATATATTATATAAGCTATGCTCTCTCAATACCAAACACATAATAACAAAGAAGAAAGAACAACATAAAAAGAGAGCTACAATAACAAACAATCTTGCAACTTAACAGGTAAACATATATCTTTTTCAACTGTACCATACTCCTCCTGTCTCTTACACCTCTCTCCCAGACCTCTGCTTGTCTGTCTGGCTAGCTCTCTCTCTCTAGACAGTCTTTTCAACATTTCTGCATCATCCACAATCATGAAACAAGTTACATCACTGCTCATTTCTCAATTTTCTCTCACTCTCCATTTTCATCTCCCCTTCTCCTACACCACTTTCAAGGTTATTATAGAGAACTACGCTCCTCCTGTTCCATTTTGGCCCACCCTTCAGCACCACATGCCATCCGAATACACTGTAGTGTGCTTGATATCACGCACGCTAGGACCCTCACAGTCCTGGGTGAATGTTAGATAGGAATTACATAATCTAATAGGCTGTGTTAAGGTGTGGTTATGAAAGTTATGACGCAATGCAGGCATAGCAAGATAGTATGTTGAAAAATAAAGACATCTGTCTGTTACAGAGCTGTGTGTATGGTGTATTCCTTTTTAATAAACCCAGGCTGGAGAGGAAGCTCCATACACTATGCACCCCGCAAGCTTATAAGAACTGACTAACACCATCTAATCTCTTTCCTAGTTTAACCATCCCGAAAATACCAGTCTGTATCAGGTTTGGCTAGCCTACACAATTTTATGTGTGGCATATCTTATATTCTTCTTCTAGCCATCTGATTTTTACCCTTAGCCAAATGATGTGCATGTTCTGCAATAGCATTTCCTTGTTGATTGTATAATTGAACCCCGTGTGCTTAATAACATGAACTACTAAGAAATGCTGCAATAGTTTGAAGGTTAATTGGGTGCCATTACCAGTGATCATATACATTAGGTATCCTTTTCTCCAAAATAACTTTTGCAGTACCAGCAAATTTACATTTCTCCCAAGATAAACCTCTAAGCACAATAAAAATGAATCTACCACAATCCTGTGAACCATTCAGCCTCTCCCATATAATCCATTGATCCAATAAAATCCAAGCAAATATTCCGTCTGAAGTCTCATATTTCTCCATGGGTCTTCCACCCAATCGAAGATGCAGCCAAGCTCAATTCATGCTTCCACCTTCTGAAAATGATTAAGGCAGGAACCAAATCACCCTTTCTCTTCCAATGAAACTTGATACATTTCACCACTTCCTGCATTATGAAATTTTCTCCAGCTGTTTTCTCCTATGTTTCTTGAGATACTACTCCTCCATTTGTCTCCTATGCCTCATAAATGGTACTTTAAATGCACCCCACCTAATCACACTTCCCTGATTTTGCATCCAAGTCTTTCCAATTCAATAGTATTGTTGACAAGCAGCATGTTTGGACATCCTTCCAACTGGTGATATATTCCACCAAAAACTTCTTGTAACCTTAAGGCCCATCTTGCCAGATTTCCTCCACTATTACCCGGTACTACCGGTTGCAGTGCTCTCAATAAGGGTTGATGGTCCTTATGCAACTAAAAAGCATAATCTCTTTAAATATATGCAAAAATACTACACACTGTAGGCTGCCGCCAGGGCCTTCCTCTTTGTAAAGGAATAGTTACATTCTGCTGTAGTCAAATGATGGCAAAAACCATTAGTCTTAATTTCCTGCATCTAAGTTGTGAAAGTACTGTACACTGTGAAAACTGGCATTAACTATCAATATACTGCTCACTTTCACATCAAAAGGAATCCAAACTTTAGCATTGAATATGTCACTTTTGATCCTCCTGACATGCTCTTTCTGCTTCACTTCATTGTTGAGAAAAGTTAAATTATTTCCCTTTTCTCAACCACTTTCTCATGGACTCCATTTTTCCCACAATGTAAGCCACAGTCTTCGAGAATCATTTAATTGCCCCATAACAGATTAGAGTTGTTTTTTGTTTGGGGTAAAGGTGCCAACCTGATCGCTCTCACAAATTCTGCTTTGGATTTGCTGGTGCATTTTCTCCATTCAGAGGAATCAATACCCAGTAAGGTAAACGGATCTTTGAGCCCAGCATAAGGGTGTGGAAAACAATATAACAGACTCAAGTACAAGCCAGTTCAATAGCACAGCATGACCAATGTGGCCATAGAAGGAAAGCTCCAGTCAGGAATAAAGTTAAGGAGTTTTAGTAAAAACATAAGATCAAAGTCATATAGACAATTCTCGAGGCACATTTTTAAAGATACAGGGGCATATTTATACTCTGTTTGCACTGGATTTGCCTCATTTTTTTAAGGCAAATCCGGCACAAACTTAACTCTATATTTAGATTTTGACGCTTGACCCATCTAGCATCAAAATAATGGTGTTAACGTCATTTTTCAGATGCATGAAACCTCCTTGCGTCAATGAGATGCAGGGTAGGCGTTCTTGTCCAAAAAACGACTCACCCACCCTAGCGCCATATTTATCTACCCAGGAAAAAAAGACGCATGGGTGGGAGGGGGACCCAAAAAATGACTCAGACACCAATTTGCATCAACATTTAATGCCTGGGTCAGGGCAGGCTTTAAAATGGAGAAAACACACCACTACTTAAGGAAAACACACAGAAGCAACATTACAACCCATAGGACACGATGGAGGTGATACTGATACAGCTTGCTAGATGGCGGGGAGGACAGCACAAACTCCAGCAATCACCAACACCACAACCCGGCCCACAAAGGCAACGCAGAAGGCAGGAGAGGCTCTTCAGAACCAGGAAAACCCTTCTGGGCCCCAGGGACCTGGACATCCTTAGGACTTATAGACTGAACCGGCAAGCCATACTACACCTGCTGCACCACATTGAGCCACAAATTGCAGCCAGCCTGCAGACCCCACACAACATACCACCTATAACAGAGCTGCTTCCTGTCCTGCACATGCTAACAAGTGGCTCATTCCAAACAACAGGTGCACTGGTTGCTGGTGTCTCACAGCCATTGTTCTCTGTATTCCTGCTAAAGGTCTTAAACGCCATCATCTCCCTGACACCCCGCCACATCAGATTCCCCAACACTCAGGAAAAGCAGAAGGAGAACAAACAGGGGTTCTGTCAAATCAATGGCTTCCCGCATGTGCTCGGTGCAATGGACTGCACCTATGTCCGGCTCGTACCACCTGCAGCAACAGAGCACTTATACCGGAATCACAAGCACTGCATTTCATTAATGTGCAGGCCATAGTGGACCACTGCATATTATCAATAAACATTTTGGCCAAGTATCCTGGGAGTGTCCATGACACCTACATATTCCGGCACAGTACGATTAATGAAAAGTTCCAGGATGGACAATTTGGAAAAGGCCTACTTGTGGGTAAGTCTACAAATCTAGTAATGTACATACAGCACCCCAACCCTGTGGGACACACAAGACATACACCACTACTTTAACACATGGCCAGGGTAACACACATGTGCAGGTGATAACATATATGCAACATGCTGCAGTACAGCACAATCAGTGCACAACACCAGTACACACACCCACATGTACGTAACACACCCACAACTTGACAGGCACCCCATAGGAGGGACAGATGCAGACATGTACCCTTTGAAAACAGCAGAACTACACCGACCACTACAAGTGTCCTCAGGTTGCCCACTATGTACACATCACACACACTTCACCAAACAAACAATAGCACAGACACATCAAGGGCATACACCATGCCCATGTCATGTAACTTCCAAATAGGCACAGATATCTCAAGTCATGTTTTGCTAATCACTGCCAGAGCAAATATCAAACACCAACAACTTGCGCCAATACCTACTGCATCTCATCAACACATACCTAACTTACCTGTACTATGCAGAGACTTCTGCCTGACGCAGTGGCTCACCCACATAGGAATACAAGATCAATCACCAACACATACCATGTGTCATATGTGTTAGAAGTGGAACTACAGTCACTGTAGTGCAACCTCACATGCAACACTCACTGACTCACACCACCATCATGTCTGGACCAGATACAGAAAATGGCCTAACAGGGGACAGAGTCAGACAGTGCAGATCATGGATGTCATAGTGGGACTGAATAGGAGACAACAGGACATCACTGACCTCACATGCACTGAGCCAAGGGACACATTTGCTAAGTAGCTGAGCTACTTCCCATAGCCTGCACTGTGCATGTGTTGAAGTAGAAATGCACATTATTGTTTTGGAAGATAGGAGAGACAGTGCTAGTTATGCTGATTATCCAGTGACAATGAGATAAACACCCTTGGACACCTCATGACTGCCACAAACATTAGCTGCCACTCTGGAACACCAAGAGAACAATTTAATAACCCACAGTTCCATAGTCATGGCCTGCACTGTATGTACATCTTGGCAGATGACCATCCCTACATTACTTTAAGACACATTCTAAATTGGCCACCCTCCCATGCTGCATGTAGCGTGGAAAAGGTGTGCAATGTTTCTTGCTGCAGGTCTGTCACTATAAGATAGATAACATGAAGGTGCAGACTCACATGTCCCCTAAGACCTGAGGAAGCGCCAACAACAAAATATCACCCCAGGGGTGTAGTATGCAGTTTGCAAATCGGAGGTAGACGGTGCTATGAACTCAGATGAATGTGGCACAAATGCATGCTGCACATGGCTGCACACACAGAAAGAGCCAATTGTCCATCAAAAAAAGCATTTGTCCAGGGAGGTGTACTGTACAGCACAGATACATCCACCTCCACATGGCAGATAGCCAAGATCCCTGGTGTAGGGTAGGTAGGGTTGGTGCACAGATACACATGTTCAACTGGAATAGGGACAACAAAGGGTTGCCAAGTGACACGTCACACATGGGTCATCCTTGCATTGTTGAAATGTTGCAGGACACAGCAGCCAATTTAGGAGACATGTTGTACATTCACTCTAATCACTTTCGTAGGCCCTAAGTGTCACATCTCATCTGCAATGACACATTTCAAAAGGGATGGAATGTACAGGCACTGTAGTGCCACCATGTTGCCACCACATCTGACCCATTGTGTTTTCAGGATGTGTCATGTCAAGCTAAGACGGAACAGATAGTGTGTGTGACTACATTCAACCCTCTATCTAACAAGATCCAGAAAATAATCAGAGAAGACTGGAAAATCCTGACATCTGACGGCCTCCCTTTCCAACAACCGTTGCATGCCTATAAAAGGGCCACAAACATGCGCGACATGGTGGTGCACACAAGACACACCAGGAAACCTCCCAATAAACAGACAACACTATGGCATCTACCACCCCCAATGGGTCACCACCCGTGTGGCAACTGTAGCGTTTGCCGGTTCACACAGAAATCCACCACTGTAGAGCTTGGGCTAAAAACACCATGGATCTTGAAATCACTCACAAATTGCAACGGTAAGAATGTAATTTATATGATCAAGTGTCCCTGCCAGCTTAAGTACATTGGAATGACAACCAGGAAGGTTGGCACCTGCATCTGTGAACATAGGAGCACCATCCGGTGCAAGCGTGACACCACAAAACTTATGAGCCACTTCATCGTGAGTAACCATTCCCCAAAGGAACTGAAATGGACAGTTCTAGAGCAACTACCTCCAACAACAAACAACATGACACAGAAGCTGTTTTATTATGAACAATGATGGGTCTGGAGTCTACACTCAGATACCAATGGATTAAATGACGAACTCCCATGGTCATCACTCAACAAGTGACATCACCAACCAGCATTATGACATACACCAGCACTCACTAAACACCCCCCGCACCCCTCCCCATTCTCTCCCCCTTCCCGCCATCCACCCTCCCCCCTTCCCTTCTGTCCCCTTCATTTTCCTCCTCTCCCCCTTCCTTCACCCCTTCCCCTCTCTTCGTTCTCCTTTTTGTTTGTCTTCCTCTTGTTTGCTTCTTGTTGTCCTCCTTTGTGATACATGCGTGATGTGGTCTAAATTTGTCTTTTTTGTCTATATTTATACTATAGATCTTTTCTTTGTAAATGTCTCCTACTGTTCCTTTTGGACTATAGATATGCAACCAGGCATTAATAATTGTTGGCTCATCTGCAGTGGGCTCTGACTGCGACCATTTAGTGGTCCCTGCCTTATGACACATTATAATATATTTCTATATTTACTGCCTTTTCCTATTTTACCATATCTTCTTTCCTTAGTGTGTGACTGTAAGGGGACACTCCCCCTCCTGGCGACCTGGGGCCAGTAGCCTTCAGGTATAGGGTAAGACATTCATCCTTCCCTTTAGACACGTGTTACACACCTATACATTGCATGACTTTTGGCTTGCTGTGTCACCTTTGCGTGTGTTTTGCTGTTCAGTGTTGTGTCTCACGTATATGCCAAAATTCTTGCTTTTGTTTCCTTCAGGCCTCCATAAGGTATTTCCTTTCTCACAGGTGGGCCCCATATAATTTTCCTATATTACTTCACCCACACTTCCAATTAGCGGAGTAGGTTTTTGTTTGCATTGCATGACTATGTGGGATCCTAGAACCTGAAGAATGCCCCCAGAACTTCCTTGGCTCTTTGTAGTGGGTAGAAACATGTTGGCCAGTAACATTTAGATAGGTGACCCAGTGAGTCCTTGTTCTCACAGAGGTGTCCCATCCTTGCTCTTAATCACAACAGCAGACACCACTAATAAAAGTGTATTCTTACACAGGTGAATGTCTAAGGGGGTTATTACAACTTTGGAGGAGGTGTTAATCCGTCCCAAAAGTGACAGTAAAGTGACGGATATACCACCAGCCGTATTACGAGTTCCATAGGATATAATGGACTCGTAATACGGCTGGTGGTATATCCGTCACTTTACCGTCACTTTTGGGACGGATTAACACCTCCTCCAAAGTTGTAATAACCCCCTAAGTGTTTTTATCTCTACCTTAGTATAGCTGGATCGCATATTTTTCCAGACAAATTGAATTTACGCATGCCCTCCTGTTCTTTTAACAGTAAGGTTGAGTCCGCCCAGGTGGCACTGGCCTACCTGGGTGGGGCTGGGTTGTCATATGATGAAGCATGACACTATGGGGGTGATTCTCACCCTGGCGGGTGGCGGAGGCCGCACCCCAGAGTTCCCCCCTCCAAAATACCGCTCCGCGGTCGAAAGACCGCTGAGGGTATTTTGGGTTTTGCACTGGGCTGGCGGGCGACCGCCAAAAGGCCGCCCGCCAGCCCAGTGCAAAACGGCCGTCCCACGAGGACGCCGGCTCAGAATTGAGCCGGCGGAGTGGGAAGGTGCGACGGGTGCAGTGGCACCCGTCGCGTATTTCAGTGTCTGCAAAGCAGACACTGAAATACAAAGTGGGGCCCTCTTACGGGGCCCCATGACACCCCATACCGCCATCCTGTTCCTGGCGGCTCTGCCGCCAGCAACAGGATGGCGTTATGGGGTGTCAGAATCCCCATGGCGGCGCAGCGAGCTGCGCCGCCATGGAGGATTCTACAGGGCAGCGGATAACCGGCGGGAGACCGCCGGTTTTCCCTTTCTGGCCGCGGCTGAACCGCCGCGGTCAGAATACCCTGTGGAGCACCGCCAGCCTGTTGGCGGTGCTCCCTCCAACCCTGGCCCCGGCGGTCCATGACCGCCGGGGTCAGAATGACTCCCTATATAGTGTATGAGACCATCTTGTCCGTAAAGAAACCCCACCACCACAACACAACCCCCCACAGCATCCAACACAACAACGCATAGAGTGAGATCAAGGAGCCCCAGGCAAAACACCCTGTCAGCGGCTCCTCACTATAAGTGAACCCCATACCCTTTGTGTTTTTTGTTCTAGTTATAGAGAGAAAGTATGGATTGGTTTGTTCTGTTTTGTTTTACTTGTTCTCTCCCTGACTCTCTGTATGTGTTTTGATGAGTGATGTGATACTAACCATGGTTCGCCATCCCTTTATTTCAGGTGGACCTCCACCCTACACCATAGGTGAAGTGGCAAGCTTTGAGGACCCAGATGTATCGAGTAAGTGTGACTTTGTCTGTCCTGTGTAGTGTTGAAGTGTTTAGTGTGAGTGAGTCATGAGTTCAGCACCCAGTGCTAGGAGTGATGAGCTGTAAAACGATCAGAAAGCAGGTTAGGATGGATGGTGACAATGTGTCACATTTAAGTGGTTCCCCATGCACGAGCAGAGAGTCATATCTTGTGAGGCTTCTGGCACTCAGTGGCCAGCATTGTGTAAACAAGGTGATGGCAAGCCAGATGTAGCTCCTTATGTGACTCCGATGTGCACCATTGTTTATATAATGGCACTGGAACACACCGTCATTCACACAGCACAGTTATGCACAATTATTTTGACAAATTGGGGCATCCCTGTATTGTGATGTACATGTAGGAATATGTGGACATTTGTCTACCAGCATAGTGCCAATAATCTAAATGGAATGTGATAGGCATGCATGCAGGTCAAGTACAATTGTGTGCTTGCATGGTTATTGGTGTGTGAGGAATGGTATTGGCTGATCAGGTATTGATTGGTGTCTACACCTGGACACATGAATGTAGAAGTGAGAGACCTATGGATACCAGCTTCATATTCTGTCATCACCTAAATTATGGTCAACCCCCTGACTCCATGTATGAGTGGTGGATGGGCTGGACAGTTGAGATGTTGATCTTCATGCCCATACCCCCTGGGGCACAGGGGGTGGGATCAACAAATGTGTAGGTAGATATGATGCTCACTGTGTAGGTGACAGTCCTTTTGATCACGCCTGCATGTGTACCTATCAACACTGAACACTAATGGTAAACAACATCATGCCATACTCACAATAACAGCATCAAGTTTCTGGTGATGTATGTTTGAAAATTTGACACTTAAGAAGAGGAATAGTGGCCCTGATCAATGTGAATTTGATGCTGCCTTAGCATTGTCACACATTGTGCAAAGTCTAAGCACATCTGAATTTGTTTGTTACCTAATCTTGTTGTGGATGGCTATGGTGTAAGAGAAATGGTGTTAAGGCAGTGTTGTTGTTTCATCTATCAGGGCCATTGTACCATCTGGATTTTGAGTAGGAGTGCATGTGCTGTTCGATGTTGATAGTAAGCTGATTTACTGTACATACTCAACACAATGCTGACACTGATGGTTGGGTGTCTCATTTTTACAGCTGCCAACATGAATGAGAACCAACTCTGTGCTTTTCAGAAGAGGGCAGTACGCTATAGTCATATTTTGGCAGTGGAATCTGGGTTCAGGGGGATGGCACGCTGCTATCGCTCGGAGCGATCCACTGGTGAGTGGTCTGGCATTCAGCCAAGAGGGACCCACACTGCCCACACAGGCCGGACCAAGCAGAACTGCTGTGTAGGGGCCCACAGCTGCCAACGTTACCATTGCTCCAGCTGCTGCACACACAAGTAGCATGACCTAGCCAACCACATCAGTTGCCATTGAAATGAGTGCCATAAAAGATCTTCAGAGGGATGTACAACTGGTTCTCCAAAAGTTGGACTCCATTGAGCAGGAGGTGGCCAAGAATAGCAAGGCCCTCAAGAATATTTAAAAAAGACTCAAAAGGGGCAAACTCTGAATTACATTGGCCCTCATTACAACTTTGGCGGTAAAAACCACCTACCTCTGTGGTGACGGCCACCAAAAGACCATCGTCGTGGCTACCAGCCATCCGCCATATTATGACAAAAGCTGGATTTCCACCACAAGAATGGCAGAAATCCGGCTGTAGCCATGCCAGTGGATGGCGGTAAGGTGGTGCTACTACCACCAGCAGCACCAGGCCAGTAGACCGCTGCCAGCCGTATTGTGACCAATAATACAGCCTGGTGCGGCGGTGTCATTGGCAGCGGTGCCTGTGGCGGCAGTGCCCTGTTCAGCGGTGCTTGTGGCAGCGTTGCCCTGTTCAGCTGTGCTTGTGGCAGCGGTGCCCTGTTCAGCGGTGCTTGTGGCGGCAGTGCCCTGTTCAGCGGTGCTTGTGGCGGAGAGGTCTTTTGCAGTGACTCAGCTGCTGGCGGTCCTGTCTGGCCCAGCGGGGCTGGTGCAGGCGGTCCTATATGGCCCAGCGGGGCTGGTGCTGGCGGTCTTTCATGGCCCAGCGGGGCTGGTGCTGGCGGTCCTGTCTGGCCGAGCGGGGCTGGTGCTGGCAGTCCTGTCTGGCCCAGCAGGGCTGTTGCTGGCGGTCCTGTCTGGCCCAGCAGGGCTGGTGCTGGCGGTCCTGTCTGGCCCAGCAGGGCTGGTGCTAGCGGTCCTGTCTGGCCCAGTGGGGCTGGTGCTGCCGGTCCTGTCCTGGGCAGCAGGGCTGGTGCTGGCGGTGGCCTCCTGGGCAGCGGGGATGATGGCGGTAGCCTCCTGGGCAGCGGGGATGATGGCGGTGGCCTCCTGGGCAGCAGGGCTGGTGCTGGCGGTGGCCTCCTGGGCAGCGGGGATGATGGCGGTGGCCTCCTGGCCAACGGGGATGATGGCGGTGGCCTCTTGGGAAGCAGGTCTGGTGCTGGCGGTGGCCTCCTGGGCAGCGGGGATGATGGCGGTGGCCTCCTGGGCAGCAGGGCTGGTGCTGGCGGTGGCCTCCTGCGCAGCGGGGATGATGGCGGTGGCCTCCTGGGCAGAGGGGATGATGGCGGTCTTCTCCGCCGTGCTGTTCTTCCCAGCCTTGCTGACTTTCTTGTGGCCCTCCCCACCTTGGAAGGTGTTGCAGCTGACTCCACACTCCCACCTGTACCCCTGGGAGGGGCTTTGGTGGCTGGAGTCTTCCCCCTCTCCCGCTTGGCACTGGCCAACTTTTGATGCTTCACAGGTGGGGGACTGTCCGTGCTGTGGCTCCGTGCCACACTGGCTGCCCTGGGGGCCGGTGCACTCCAGATTCCGGTGACTACAGGCACCGCTGGTCCCGGAGATGTGGTGGCTGAGGTGCTAGGTTGGGACCTGGAGAGTCGGGCCCGAGGAGACGGACAGGGTGGGGGAGGTGAGGGAAAGGGTTCAAGGTTGGCCAGGAAAAGTTTCTTGGGAACACTGGGACGGGTAGCTGGAGGGGGTTTGGGAGTGGAGGAAGAGGTTGTGGTTGTTGGAGGTGTTCGTTTGGTGACCTTGGGTGAAGGTGCATGCGCTGGAGGCTGTCGTGAGGTGGATGGCTGTTGGGTGGGTGTGTGCCTGCATTTGTGTATCTTGGGAGGTGGCGTCACAGACACACTGGGAGAGGACACAGGGGACGTGTGAATGGCAGTGGTGGTGGTGACTGCACGTGAGCGGGGTGTGGTGGTGTGTGTGCTGGTGATGGAAGTAGTGGCTGTGGATGTAGTGCATGCAGGTGTGAGTGGAGACGAGACTGGGAGGGAGGAGGGAGACGAGGAGGAGGGGGACACATTGGAGGCAGTGGATGTTGGGGAGCGCAAAGCCTCTACCAACTGTCTGCAAGTGTGTGATGCTTGCATGAGTGCTTGTGGGATGTGTGGTGCTTATGTTTGCCTGAGCTTCCCTTGTGTGTTGAGGTGTGTGCATGCTGGTCTGAAAGTGTGCTTGGGATAGGCTGAGGTACAGGGGATTGGGTCTGGGTGGAGGAAGTTGGAGGGGGAGGCTAGAGACAGGGACAAAGGCTGACATCAGTGCTGAGGCCACAGTCTGAAAAGCTCGCTGAAGGGCAGCCTGACCAGAATGAATGCCCTCCAGGAATGCATTTGTTTGTTGCAACTGCCTTTCTACACCCTGGATGGCATTCAAAATGGTAGACTGCCCAACAGTGAGGGACCTGAGGAGGTCAATGGCCTCCTCACTGAGGGCAACAGGGGTGACTGGGGCAGGGCCTGAGGTGCCTGGGGCGAAGGTGATGCCCACCCTCCTGGGTGAGCAGGCACAGGGCAAAGGCTGAGGGGCTGCTGGGAGGGCGGTGCTAGTAGGGGGGGGTGGCAGCTATGCCTGTAGAAGCAGGGGGCACAGATGTTGCCGCCACCACAAGGGAGCTCCCATCAGAGGACGAGTCCATGTCACTGGTGTCAGCTCCTGTCCCCGCCGTGGAGCTCCCCTTGCCCTCCGTCCCACTGGTGAACTCCGAGTCCGTTGTCTCGCACTCCAGGGCCATGTGGGATGCAGCTCCCTCCTGCTCCGGTGCCACTGCTCCTCCGCCTGATGATGCTAAAGCACAAAAGAACAAGGAGACCACAAAAAGGGGGACGACGACAGAAGAAAGATATGTTGAGTGCATGCATTACCGTTACTGTTGGCGGGAACGACAGACACAGAAGCCCCCTGCACTATGCGGCGCACTTGGCCTCCACTGTTCAATCCCCGGGACATGACCTACAAGGCTATGGCCGACATCTGCACACATGGATGACACAGGAGCCTGACTAGGTGTACTTGGCACTGTACACAGGTGGGGTGGGGTGCCACAGGGTCTCCCAGAACAAGGGTACCTAACTAGCACACTCGCCCTGGCCTAGGGAAACCCACAGCCCAGATCCCCCACCCAGACACCTCCACTGCGTGCAAAATCAGCAGAATGAGAGTGCACTCACCCCCTTGTGGCTGCTGTGATGCCCTCAAGCGCCCATCCAAATCCGGGTACGCCACCGCCAGGATCCTGAACATCAGGGGGGCCATGGTGCGACGGGCACCCCTCCCATGTTGGGAGGCCATCCCCAGCTGGGTCTCCACTGTCTTCTTGCTCCAGCGGTGAATGTCCTCCCATCTTTTCCGGCAGTGGGTGCTCCGTCTGTGGTAGACCCCCAGTGTCCGGACGTCCTTGGCGATGGCACGCCAAAAATCCTTTTTCTGGTGGGCGCTGACCTACATGAATTGTACAGGGGGAAAAGAACTGCACCGTCACAGTCATTGGCCCCCATCCCTACCCTTGCCATGTGGCACATGCACTCACCGTTGTTCCATGCACGCCTCAATCTCCACCACCATCTTTCATCCACCCAACTCCACACAGGCATAGCCCTTACAGCATGCTCCCAGTGTACTTACCTGTTTGTCTGGAGGACCGTAGAGTAGCGTGTACTGGGGGAGGACCCCATCCACGAGTTTCTCCAACTCATCCGATGTGAGGGCAGGGGCCCTTTCCCCAGACGCACGAGCCATTGTCTCTTCCAGACCGAGGTCACAGCAGCCCTTGCAGTGTAGGTCCTCTCGTGTCGAAGATCAGGTATCGAGTGATTGAACAGATAGAAAATGGCGGTCACGTCCACGGCGGTGCATACCGTCACCGCCGGCGTACATCGTCATTGGCTCCTGGGACCCATAGGGTCCAATGTTAACCAATGCAGAATTGCGCTGCGTTCTTCGACCGCCTACCGCGACGGTTTACAACGCCAGCGCAGTTACCTCACATCCCATTGTCTCACTTTACAGGTCAGGCAGCCGCCATTTCAGGGGCCCACATGCCTTAATTTTTAACTGCGTCACACATACTTAGGCCTTGCCTCAACACTCATACAGGGCAAATTTCAGATTAGGATTCGTGTTCTGTGTAAGCTGTGGGTACGTACCTCTGAGTTGGTTGACTCTGTGCTCGTTGTTGTCCTTCATAGGCACCGTCCGCTGGGACATGTGAGGAGATGGTGGCATCCTCCGGTGTACAGACCACTGGTGGACCTGTCGACAATGGAGGAAAGACATGTGATCATCACCTACAGGCTTGATCGTGCCACAATCCAGGAACTGTGTGCCCAGTTGGAGCCAGAACTGATGTCAGCTATCCGCCATCCCACAGGAATCCCCTCTCAAGTGCAGGTGCTGTCAGTACTCCATTTCCTTGCAAGTGGGTCATTTCAAACAACAGTGGCCATAGCATCAGGGATGTCCCAGCCTAACGTGTTGTCCAGAGTGTTGTCTGCCGTGCGGAGACACATGCAGAGCTACATCGTTTTCCCTCAGGTGGAGGATTTGCCTACAGTGAAAGGTGACTTCTATGCCCTGGGACATATCCCCAACATCATAGGCGCCATTGATGGGACACATGTGGCTTTGGTGCCCCCCACAGGAGTGAACAGGTGTACAGAAACCAGAAGAGTTATCATTCCATGAATGTGCAGATGGTGTGTTTGGCAGACCAGTACATCTCCCATGTGAATGCCAAATTCCCTGGCTCAGTGCATGACGCTTACATCCTGCGGAATAGCAGCATCGTTATGTGATGGGTCAACTCCAGAGGCACCGTGTATGGCTATTAGGTGAGCACCTGGAAGCAAGTCAGTGGGAATGGTTTACTGGGTCTGGAGATATCCCTACAGGTTAGTGTGTGTCTAACAGTTGTCCCTCGCCATTTACAGGTGACTCTGGTTACCCCAACCTGTCATGGCTACTGACCCCAGTGAGGAAACCCAGGACAAGGGCAGAGGAACGCTACAGTGAGGCCCATGGGCAAACTCGGAGGATAATAGAGCGGACCTTCGGCCTCCTGAAGGCCAGGTTCAGGTGCCTACATATGACAGGTGGTTCCCTATTCTGCTCACCAAAGAAGGTGTGCCAGATCATCGTGGCCTGCTGTATGCTTCACAACTTAGCTTTGCGATGACAGGTGCATTTTCTGCAGGAGGATGGTCCAGATGGCGGTGTTATTGCAGCTGTGGAGCCTGTGGACAGTAAAGACGAGGAAGCAGAAGAAGAGGAGATCGACAACAGGAACTCGGTGATCCTGCAATATTTCCAGTGAGACACTGGTAAGAATACAAACCTGCCTACTACATGTACTTTAACACTACTACCTCTCTACTGTCTGTCGTTTTCACCCAGTGTATGGTCACTGAGTTGTCACTTTCCCTTTCGATTTCACAGATGTAGGTCCCATTGTGTGACATCTGCTGTGTTTCCTCATGGACTAGAGCTGTGTGACATAGGTATGCTGACATTACATTTGAAAGAGCATTTTGACACTGTAATTGCTAATACACAATTTTGAAATCACAGACTGACTCCAGATTGTTTTATGCTTCAAGGGTGTTTATTTAAATGCTCAATATTGGAGGGGGTTGTAAAATGGTGAGGGGTGATGGTGGAGGAATGTCCATGGCAGAGTCCAGTCTCTTAGTCTTACAGGTGCATTGCCCAAATGGGTATGGGAAGTGGAGCTGGGGCAGTTTGAGGATGGACAGGGTGACAAAGTGGGACAGAAGGTTGACATTCAGGGTGGTCTCATTTCTTGGTGGGAGTCTTGGCATTGTTCTCTGTCTTTGTCCTGGATCTCAGGGACCATTTGCGGGGTGGTTCTCCCTCTGCAGGGGGTGGGTTGCTGGTGTGGTGGTCCTGTGGTGGGGCGTCCTGTCCACTTGCACCGGCGGAGTTGGTGGGCAGTTCATCGTCCAGGCTAGTGTCAGGGGCCCCTTGTTGTGCCACAGTGTCCCTCCTGGTGTTGAGTACTTCCTTCAGCACCCCTACGATGGTGCCCAGGGTGGAATTGATGGATCTAAGTTCCTCCCTGAAGCCCAAGTACTGTTCCTCCTGCAGGCGCTGGGTCTCCTGAAACTTGGCCAGTACCGTTGCCATCGTCTCCTGGGAGTGGTGGTAGGCTCCCATGATGTTGGAGAGGGCCTCGTGGAGAGTGGGTTCCCTTGGCCTGTCCTCCCCCTGTCGCACAGCAGCCCTTCCAGTTCCCCTGTTTCCTAGGGCCTCTGTCCCCTGAACCGTGTGCCCACTACCACTGCCCCCAGGTCCCTGTTGTTGTTGGGGTGGTGGGTTAGCCTGGGTTCCCTGTAGTGGTGGACACACTGCTGATTGACGTGTCCTGGGGACAGAGGTATGGGCCCGCTGGGTGGGTGCTGTGCTGGTGTTTCCAGAGGGGGAAGCTCTGTGGTGGCCTGTGCCTGTTTCAGGGGAACCGACTGTCCAGAGGTCCCCGATGGGCCGGGCTGGTCATCTAGATCCAGTTGGACAGAGCTGCCGTCATCACTGTGGGCCTCTTCTGTTGGTGGTGTGGACAGGTGTGGACCCTCCTGTCCGGTGACGTTGGGTAGGGGTCCTGCAGGGGTATAAAAGGATGTATATTACATCTGTGTGTGCTATGGTGTGCAATAGGTGGGTGACCGTCTACCCCAGTGCTTGCATTCCTGTGTGGGACCTTGTGTGATGGTGGTTTAGGTGTGTGTATGGGTATGTGCAGTGGCCATGCTTTGGTGATGGGTGTCCATGCTTTGTTGTTGCATGCAGGGCTTGGTGTTAGGATGCGTGGTTTGTGTTGTTGGGACATTTGTGAGGAGTTGGAGTGATGGGGGTGAGGGCGAGGGTGGGGGTATGTGATAGCATGCAAATAGGGTGGGGGATGTAATAGTTAAGATTTGACTTACAAGAGTCCATTCCTCCATCTACACCTCTTTTGCAATGGTATTACGATCTTTTACCACATAGAAACAACTATTTGTATCAACTGCATGCACTAATGTGGCCTCTTGTGTGTAACTTTTATCATTAAAAAAGGTTCTGTACTATATGTGTGCTTCCATTCACCTTTAAAAATCTTGCAAAAATTAGTATAAATGAGCCTGTTTTTCATTTTTTCCTCATAGACAATACTGTTTTTTATCTACTGTCCTCACTGTGTTCCGTATCAAGATACATAGTTTCTCCTTCACAGCAAATGCTTTATCAACTACACTCTCTAGTTCGAAACATTTTAATTCGTATCTCTTTAAATTGCTTCTGTCTCCATGTTAACCTGCATGTTTTCTTATCACATGTCCTACTTTGAAAGTCACTTACTCCTTGTCGTTTCTGAGTTGATTTAAAATTTTGCTTTTTATTTGGAACTTTTCCCTCATTTTTCATTGTGCAGCATATTTTTTTCAGAAACTCCTTAGTACTACTCGTTTTTTTCTCTGCACATTCTCCACCATATCTTCCTTTTCACTCTTAGATTTAAGCAGTTAGTACTGTTACTTCTGTTTCTTTCTTCTTTGTCTCTTGTCAGGCATTGGAAATCTTCTTCTCTAAATACAAGTTGATATCTGGAAAGAAATTAAAGAATACATTTGCCTCTAGAGAACGTAGTACTAAATTAGGTACTGTAAGCAACTAATTGACTACATAATTGGTCATCTCAGTGCCTATAAGGTTTATGAGTCACTCAGCGTAGATCTATAAATGTATATACTAGTTGCTGTATACCTAGGGAGACTAGGTATTCTACTACTTGAAACTATTTCCATTGCTTACATGCTGTCTATGGGAGTGTCAGTGCATGCTTTGGTGTTTGACTGGTTGTGTTACTGTATAGTTCATTGTATGCCTGGGTCTGTAAGTAGCTGTATTACTGTTTAGTTGACTGTGTTAGTGGATGTAATGGTGTCTGCCTGTGTGTGTTATTGCCTTCATCAGTGTGTGCTTGGGTGTGCTAGTGGCTGGATTAGTGTTTTCCTGGGTGTGGCACTGTCTGTATCAGTATGTGCATGTGTGTGTGTCAGTGGCTGAAGTACTGTTTGCTGGTTGTCTCAATGTGTGCCTTAGGGTGCCCTTGCATATGTCAGTAGCTGTATTACTGTGCACACAGCTGTGTCTGTGCCTGCATTGGTATGTGCCTGGATGTCTCAGTAGCTGCAATAGTGTTTGCATAGTTATGTCACTGGTCGTATGAGTGTGCCTGGGTGTGCTAATTTCTACATTAACATCTGTTTTCTTGTGTTAATGCCTGCATCAGTATGTCACTGGCTGTCACAGTGCCTCCACCAAGCTATGCATGTCTCTCAGTGGCTGTATTCATGTTTCACTCAGTGTGTCTTTTTTACATCAGTCTGTACATGGGTATGTTGGTGCATGCATTACTGTTTGTCTGTATGTGTGTCGTTGCATCAGTCTCTGCCTGGATGTATCAGTACCTCTGTTAGTGTTTGGTGTTTGTCTTACTAACTGTATTAGTGTGTGCCTGAGTGTGTCAGTATCTATATCAGTCTGTGCCTGGCTGTCTCCATAGCTGCATCAGTGTTTGGCCGGGTATCTCACTGGCTGCATAAGTATTTTGCTGGGTGTGCACATAAATGCATCAGTGTTCTGCTGGGT
This sequence comes from Pleurodeles waltl, assembly GCF_031143425.1. Taxonomy (NCBI): domain Eukaryota; kingdom Metazoa; phylum Chordata; class Amphibia; order Caudata; family Salamandridae; genus Pleurodeles; species Pleurodeles waltl. Next base: position 663,604,445 of record NC_090438.1, read on the forward strand.
GTGTTAGTGTATGCCTGGATCTTCAGCTGTATTACTGTTTAGTTGGATGTGTTACTGTCGGCAATTAAATTATTTCTGCATTTAGCAATGCCTCTATATATCTGTGAGGAAATCACATAACGAAAAAGACGTTTAACTTACTGTGTCACTTACTGTCTACCTATACTTGTACTGTGGTGACAATTGGTTGTGCGAAACTAAACTTGATGTAGAAGTATCTTTTTGTGTTTCTGACTGGGTACAAAATATGTACCATTCATTTACTTACTACATCTATTTTCCAGGCACATTGGGGCTCATTTACAAGCTCCTAGCATCAATGGAGCATCTCTTTCAGTGATGCTGTGGTGGCACTGTGCCCTTTTCCATATTTACAAGTCAGTGTTAAGCCACTCTTTGTGACTTCACCCTGCCTTATAAATACAGCCCCTCTTCACGTGAAAGGGGCATACAATGGGTGTTGCTGTTGGCGTTCCACTGCAACATCCATTGCATTTTGGTGCTACCCCAGATTTACGAGAAATTGTAAAGCTGAGGAACCGTCAAAAACTAATGCCATCCAAGAGGTGGCTTTAGAGTGGCGCAACGAGAAGAAATACTTTTATTTCTCCTAACTATTTATTTTTCTATGTGTGCTGCATGGTGCAAGGGTGCCTGTGTTGGCGCTAGGCAGCTAATTTTATCACCAGCACTAGGACAAACATAAGGGTGCACTGTATTTTTGTAAATACAGCGCATCCCTGTGTTTTTGAAGTGATGGAGCACAGTGCTTGCAATTTTGGAGCTGCGCTGCACCTCTTTCCTGTAATGAGGCCCGTTACTTTAAGCATATAGATTAAAAAAACTGTTGCTACTCGTTACACATTTTTCTTCCTCCTTTAGTGATCACTGTACTTTTCCTTATTGTCATCTTATACCCTCCCTTTACATCTTATTTTACTATTGTAAACATCCTACGGACTTTCATTCACCTTATATAAACACATGCATTGTCTAACACATTTTTTAAACAACACCCTAATTCACATACCTGTTAAATCTGTTTGTTGTTCTGTATTTTTGTTTGTCAGTATCAGTTAGAATCACTTCCCACTGAAAATGTGAAATGCCAAGCACAAAAATGGAACACCACTCATACAAGGGAACAATTAATGGCAACCTTTACAAACTATGCTTTCAAGGTTACTAAGCCAGAAAACAATTCACATCCTTCCTTTTATATTTATATTTTATTATACCACTTCTGAATGGTCAATATAGTTCTAACACTCCTCTAAACCAAGCACAATTTGGTAGGGGTTTTGGGCACATTGGTAGATCCTCCATGACACTCAGCATAGGACTCTGTGTCACTTCACTGTGGATCTGTGGATCCACAAGTGAGCAGGAAAATAATTTTTACAATCAGTTCTTAAACAATTTCATTAATACTCCACTTTGTATAAATGTTTATGGTCCGGATTTAGATTTTGGTGGACCGGTTATTCCGTCACAGGGGTGACAGATATCCCGTCTGCCGAAATATAAATCCCATCATTTCCTATAAAATTGATATTTTGGTAGACAGGCTGTCCATGCCATTGTGATGGAGTAGCCCGTCCGCTGTAATATAAACCAGGACCTAAATTTGCAGCCAAACACTCCTTATTCAGCATTTTTTCTCTTACCACTATGCCTTCACATTCACATTCTAGTCTTTTTTCTTGCCTTCACCATGCTCCTGTAGCTCTGTTACCATGGTGTTACAACGGTGCCAAATTTTGAAAACTTCTCTGGTACCAGTAGATCAGAAGTTCACAACACTTTCCGAGAGCAGCATACTAACATTAGCAGGTGTGGTTGAGTGTTTCAAATTATAACCATATCCCAAACACCATTTTGGTTATTTCTCCATCCAATCTAATTTCATCTTTTAAATTTTAGGTGCCAGACTCAATTTTAACTACATTTCATTTCAAATCTGTTTCATTCAGCTGCAACTTTCTCATGTGTGCTACTCCAGCTTCCCTCCAAAATGCTCATAGTGTGGTTGTGGGTCATAGTTTTGTGCTTTGAGCCAGAGAAAGTCCTAGAAGACTGATATTGGCAGGGACCTGGTTTACCAAATGTGGATATTACTTGAATTGGTCAGGGAGGGTTAAAGTGCAATCAATTTCTCCCTTTGGTTGAAAGCATTATGGACTGCCAACATCCAGACCTCACGATTGTGCATTGTGGTGCATTAAAGTAACTATAAGTTGGACCCTTGCTATGCACTGCTAATTATCCCAGATATTACAGCACTCATGACATCGTTCATAACATCATTGATAATATCACTGTAACATTTGTTGTAAAATTATTAATAAAAAACTGTGCTTGGTATGGGCGAGATTTATAGTTATCTTAGAGGATGAGTTATAGTTACTTGAAATAACTCTATCTATAACTGGTAAATTTCCAAGATACACGTAAATTCAGAACCTAACTATAACATCCTTTGTTTTTTTAAGTGAACATATATATATATATACACAGACACACACACACAACTGCACATCAAGCACCCCATACCTATCATTTAAATCACTGTTATTCCTCATTGTTTTAGTGTCATTGGTAGAAATCAGGCACTGGGGTTCCTTATTGTGGCTTCAAAGGATGCAAACAATGAACAGCAATCTGTGGGCCTAATTACAACTTTGAAGGAGGTGTTAATCCGTCCCAAATGTGACGGATATACCACCAGCCGTATTACGAGTTCCATAGGATATAATGGACTCGTAATATGGCCAGTGGTATATCCGTCACTTTACCGTCACTTTTGGGATGGATTAACACCTCCTCCAAAGTTGTAATCAGGCCCTGTGTCTTTTAAAGACACCTTGCTCGTCTCGCTATGGACTCAGATTATGGATCCTAAGTCAGTCAGTTAACGCTGACTCCAGGAATAGCCCCAGGACATGGACCACATGTGGTCAGTAGAGTACAGGGGGATTACATGGTGAGCAGGATAAGTGCAGGAGAGAAGCAGACAATCAATGGCTGATTGAGAGTTTCTACTTGTCACTTCCAGATCCCATCTCCTCTCCTAATTCATGGAATCTGATAGATAGACTTAGAAAATGGGAAAAACGTCATTGATCTGAGAAACGAGTGCCTAAATCATGCCAAGGATGATTCCATTCAGCACACTTGCTGCCAATATGTCTGGTATTCCTGCACTTACATGCCCACTTTGATGTATTCCAAAGCAAATGCACCTGGCACCATTTGGACACGCGTAGTCACTGAAGTAATCCCTTTTTGAGGATCGTTCCACAAAACTAATCTGTACTTGCTGGCTTAGGGTGTTGTGTTAGCACAGGAGACATTAAGGGCCTTTCTTTTTTTTAACTCTTTATTTGTCATTTTCAAGAGATACATAGCAGTAGAAGTACAGCAAAGCAGGTCCGTACACATATATATGTATCATTTCTCTAGTGTACAATATACCATTTAATAGCAAAAAGAAAAATCATGGTGGGCAGTCTTGTGGGATAATTATGACAGTGCAGAACAGGGTCTCAAACAGTATCATAAAGCAATGGTCGAGTAGCCCGTCTGCTGAAATCTAAACCAGGCCCTAAATTCGGAGCCAAACACTCCTTATTCAGCATTTTTTATCTTACCACGCTAATACACTAATGCAGCTACTGAGACATCAAGGCACTAATTGATTAGTAGAAAAATGGCAGGGTTGTGTGTTCACCATAATTCAGCGGATGTCTGTGAGGTCAGAGGAGTTTTGTCCAACATGCATAAGTAGTCCCTCAGTGGCAGCTAAATATCCCAAGGTCACTGGTAGTGTTGCAATATATGAGGCTTGTAAGCCAATTAGTAACGAAGGGTGTGTGCTTTTGGCACTAGAAGAGTTGTATCTCACGCTTAGCCAGTAAAAGGGACATGGCTGTGAGGCACCTGATAGTTTTGGGCAGATCTCCAGTATAGCCCAGGAGGACCAGGAGCTGGTAAGGGTATAGGGGCTGTCCCACAATACTAGACAATCGACCAAACATATCTCCCCAAAAGTGACTAATATTTGGGCAAGTCGATGTCATGTGTGCGAAATCAGCAATGGGCGCATGGCACTTGGGGAAGGCTGGGGATCTGGTATGGTCAATACGGACCATATCACTCGGTGTAATGTAGATACTCCTCAAGAATTTGTAAAGTATTAATTTATGACAATGGTTAAAAGATACTAAGCCACTCTGTGCGCAGCACACTTCCCAAGTGTTTTGGGACAATGGTCATCCTAGATCTGTTTCCCAGGATTCCCTGAGCCTGCTGTCAGAGATAGACAGAGTATTGATACAACCATGGCATGATTTGGAAACCAATCGTGCTCTGAAATCCGCTGTAATGACCAGAGTGAGAGGAGTGAAATCAACCAGAGCTAATGGATAAGTAGAGTTGCAGGTAAGTGACATGGGCGAAGCGTGTGTTCACTGTGCGTGAGAAAATATGATCATTGGGGAATGCATCACCCGGTGTCTGTGATTGAGCAACTTCAAAGCTTGTTGCACAAACGCTTCCTGTGTAATGGGCAGAAAAGGATTATTTAACAGTGTCGGTGCCGGAGAGTACAATGCATCGCTCTGGAGTAGACGAGCCAGTTTGCACCAAGGACAGCTAGTGATAGAAAGAGTTTGAAAATCTCGACACTGCAGGGGCATTCCCTGGGTTAGGAGAACGCTTAGGGGGATCAGAGCGGCCAGATCGAGTTTAGGGATTGTGTTAGGTATGCACGCAACAGGGTAGAACCAATGGTAGGAATAATGGCATTGTGCCACAAGATAATACTGTTGTAAATGGGGAACTCCAAAGCTACCCTGCTCGTATGAGAGAGTCAGGATTTCCCAGCGGACACAGTGGTGTCTGTCCACCCACACAAGCCTAAGAAGCAAACTGCGGAGTGTGGCAAAGAAAGAGTTCATAAGTGGTACAGGGATGTTCAGAAAAATATTTAAGAATTGTGGGAGAATCACCATTTTAATGAGGCCCGCGATAGACAGCAGCAGCTTCACCCATCTATCCACCTGGACTCTCAACAGCAGGACCATAATTTAACTGAATGACCTGGTCCTTGTCCCTGTGGATATGTATACCAAGATATTTTGTGGAGTCATCACGCAAACTGAGGGGGAATTCCATAACTGGTGGGAGGGTGCTATCAGTAAGCAGAAAAAGTTCTGATTTACTCCAGTTAATATGTAGTCCTGAAAATGCATCGAAGCTGACTACTTCATCCAGTATGGGTTTGAGGTTGGTGGCAGGGTGGCAGATGAACAGCAATTTATTGTCTGCATAGAGTGAAACAAGCAATGGCCCACTAGTAAATTGTAATCCCCTGTGTATATGTCTCTGCCGCAGGTAACGTACAAGGGGATCATTGCTATTGTGAAAAGCAAGGGGGAAAGGGAGCATCCCTGTTGAATACCTTGTGTTTATGGGAAAAAGTGGAAAGTGCCCAATTTAGTCATATGGTGGCTGCAGGCTGTGCGTATAACAAAGAGATCAATGTTGTGTATCCTTGCGGAAATCCCAGTTTGCGAAGGTTGTCATGTACAAAAGGCCATTCGAGCAAATCAAAGGCCTTTTCGGCATCAAGTAAGGCAATAGCCGTCGGGACCTCTGGTGACACTCTGTTGAGCACTGCAAAAACAGTACAGTGATTAAGCATTGTAGAGCGACGTGCAATAAAACCCAATTGAGGTGAGGAAATAAGTTAGTCTAACAAAAGAGAGAGGAGGGTGGCAATCATTTTGGCTAGTATCTTATTGTCAAAATTTAGCAAAAACAGGGGTCTATATGACTCATAATAAAGTGGAACTTTACCAGGTTTCGGCATCAAGCACCTCTGCGTGCACAGATATCAGGCGTGGGCTTAGTATGTTTCTATATTTTTTATAGAATGTACCCATGAATCCATTGAGTTCCGGGATGTGCCCCCCTCTAGAGAATCTATTGCCTGCATGACCTCTTCTACGGAAAAAGGCTGACTGAGGAATTGCTGATGAGCTGAGGATGGCCATACCATAGCTATATCATCTAAATATTTATGTAATGCAGGGCATGGTGACATTGGGTGAGCAGTATAGGGGCGTATATAGTATGTATGGAATTCAGACTGGACCTCTGCAATTCCAATGGCTCGACTGCTGGCTGACCTCTTGATTTCTAGTATGTTAGCTTCTGATTATGATGGATGGATGAGTCTAGCCAGTGTCTTCCCGGTCTGTCACCCTTCCCATACTTACATGCCAGAGTGTATTTACCCATGTAATTTTCTTGGCTTCCAGCCAGGTCATTGAACTGGTCCATTAGCAATTTATGCTGATGTAACTGCGAGTCAGCACAAATGCCGCCCCAAGCTCTTGAGTAAGATCCACGATCTGTGCCTTCACATGTGCAAGACTCCGGTGAATGTCACGCAATACCTCAGAATGCTTCGATATGCAGATGCCTCGGTTGTAGGCTTTGAACACATCCCACAACACCACCCAGGTGTCCACCGATCCTTCATTTAGTCAGAAAAATTGTAATATTGCTCCTTTCAGGTCATCACAAAATGGTGCATCCTGAAGTGCCATGTCTTGGAATCTCCAGGACCTTCCAGCGCCCCCAGACACTGGGAAAGCTAGTGTAGTCAGCACTGGTGAGTGATCTGGCAGTGAAAAGGGAAGATGCTTGATAGAAGCAATCCATTGAGCAACAGTACTAGTTAGAAACCAATAGCCGATACATGACCATGTGCCATGGGCCGCTGAGCGGAATGTATAGGCCAGTCTGTCGGTACCATATAGTCTCCATGGGTCTAGTAAAGCATATGTTTCACAGATACCTTTTAAGGTGTGAAGGGATCAAGGTTTGTACATAGGAATGTGCGAGGTAGTGTCTACAGCAGGGACCATTGCCATATTAGGATCACCTCCAAGGATAATGCGTACTGTGACAATTCTTGTACATCGATCCACATGTTTGATTTATTTTGCCTCTGTGTGTGATGTAAAACACTCTGACAGCCTACACTGGGATGAGCAGCACTGTAAAAGAATTACATGTAAAAATGTAGGTGTCATTTGCATCAATATTTGTGTAATTACTCATATAGAGATAAATCTTGCATTCTTACGGTGCAAGCAAATCTCTTACATTTGGAGGTGAACAAAATTAAACACCTGGCTCTAAATCATAGTTTCTCTTAAGAACTTGTGAAATAGTAACATCCTGTGTGTCTTTGTTTTCTTCCATTGCATAGGCACCCAGGTGGTAGGGTTCAGATGGCTCCTATCCAGGATGATACTGATAGCCCTTTAAATCAGACCTTGGTTTTTGGCGCAACTGGAGACGTAAATGAGAAAGCCCCCTTGCAGATTACATTTTGCTGCTCTTAAAGGAATATAGAAAATGTGCGGGCACTGCTGAAATTTGCCCTGGTGTCGGAAGATGCCCCTAGAACCAATTCAGTGTATTTCACTGAGTCAGCCAGACCCATGATCTGGCCAGAAATAGCTGCTGGATCCGGGATCCTACATGATATCCCAACTTTCCAGCACTAGTTTCTTCAAAAGGATGGTAATAATGGCAGGTCAAGTTTCAGAGCGAAGGAAGCATTAATGATGCTTTTGTTCTCAACTTCAAGGGTTTGAATGGAAAAATTCCATGCATGGTTCTGGCATGGATTTGCCAGAAGGATAGACACAATTATTACTTACACTAGCCTCCTCTTCTATTGGTTTGAAAGTGATGAGTCAGGGTCTGCATTGATCGGGGATAGAATACAAAGTTAGAACCAGAATTAAAAACAGAGCTAGAATATCAACAGCTACTCATCCCTAACAACAGATGAAAAATAAATTTACCAGGCTCTAATGCAGGGGTTTCCAACCTTTTCTACAATAAGAGCTACCTCTGATCTTTGAAAATAGTCCTGAACTACTCATGACTTTTTTCATCATTGCAGCAGTGACCACAGTGGTGTAAGTAAACCTTAGGGGGCCCCATTACAAGGGATGGTGAGAGGGCCCCTTGGCAATACTCACACACTCCAAATGACAAGCTAACTGGAGCAGCAGGGGTGTCCGTTTAGCCTTGAGTGACTACATCAGATAAGTCAATGATAGTGAGTACACCTTGAATGATTATAGTAGTGATCTAGATTTATGCCACAACAAGGAGGGACAGAATATAAGCCCTGATTATGACATTGGCGGTAAATCCCGTTTACCGCCATGCTGACGACCGCCAACTTACCGCCGTGGTGACGGATATCCGTTCACCATATTATGACACACACACACCAATCGACAGAATACAGACACATACACAAATCCGCCAGCCCAAAGGTCAGTATCAAACTGGCGGTCCTAAAACCCATACCGTTACACCAACAAAACAATGCCCATCACATTATGACCCACGAATCACCGCGGCGGACATTCAACGGCGGTAAACCATCGGCGGTACATACCGCTGTGCTCAGAATGAACACCCACATACAAGACAACACCACATTGGCCAATACTAAAGACACACACCTGACACACATACACATACCACTCCTACACACCCAAGCCACTATAAAACACACACCCACCTTACCCACAACCCCTTCCAAAGAGCAATTGCTGCCAGGAGACTGAGAAGAAGAGCACAGAGACAATTAGCCCCTCACACCACTTACACCCATACACCCCTCAGACAATCCACATCACACACCCCACCACATTACCCAACACACTCTTACCAAAACACACCACACAACCCCCATAGCACCACAAAGGCACCCCCGTTTCACTGAGGAGGAGTTAAGGGTCATGGTGGAGGAAATTGTCAGGGTAAAGCCACAGCTCTTTGGAGCACAGGTACAGCAGATTTCCATTGCAAAGAAGATAGAGCTATGGCGGAGAATCGTGGACAGGGTCAAAGCCATGGGACAGCACCCAAGAACAAGGGACAACATCAGGAAGAGGTGGAACGACCTAGGGGGGGAAGGTATGTTCCATACCAGCAAGACACTAGTTTGCCATACAGAGGACTGGCAGTGGACCCCCACCTCCTCCCCCAAAGCTCATAGCATGGGAAGGGCAGGTACTGGCAATACTGCATCCTGAGGGACTCGCTGAAGTTGCCGGAGGACATGAACCTGGTACGTCCACATTTACTACTTATCATCCCCAATACCTGCATGCCATCTCACACCCACAGCCTCACTCTCATCTCTCCACTCCATCCCACACACTGCACCCACACATCTCACCAATCCCAATGCCAAGCCTTTGCATGCCATACCAATGCATGGACACCCCTCCCAGCCCTGCATTGACACCCATCACTAAAGCATGCACAGCATAGGGAAATTAACAATCCCACAATACATCACGATACACAAGTAAAAGCTGGCAAGGTAACACCAACCATAGAGGGGAAGCTACAGAAGTACAAATGTCATACACTTGAAGCATAATTCATCATTTACATCCCTACAGGTACCCCAGCCAATGTCAGTGGAGAAGAGGTGCCACCACTATCCAGTCCCCAAACAGAAGAGGCCCCCAGTGATGACAGAAACTCTGGACTTCAGGACCTGGAGGACCTACCTGGCCCATCAGGGACTACTTGACAATCGGTCACCCAAGCCCACTCACAGACCACCACACAGCCTCCCCATCAGAAAGCAACACCACAGCACCCACCCAGCGAACCCACACCTCTGTCCCCAGGACACGTCAATCAGCAGTGTGCACACCTGCACAGGGAACCCAGGCCACACCTCGCCCCCAAGAAAATCAGGGACCTGGGGATAGTGGCAGTGGGCACACGGTTCAGGGGACAGAGGCACAGGCCAACAGGGACACTGGGAGTACTGCTGTGCACCAGGGGGAGGACAGGACCCAGGGAACCGACTCTCCAGCAGGCCCTCTCCGAGATCCTGGGAGCCTACCAACATTCCTGGGACACGATGGGCCAGATCCTTGACAACATGCAGGAGAACAGGCGGCTGCAGGAGGGACAGTATCAGGGGATCATGGAGGACTTGCAGGCCATTAACAACACCCTGATCTCCATAGCAGGGGTGCTGGCAGACATGGCCAACATTAAGAGGGAGGCAACAACACACCAGCTGGCCCCTACCACTAGCTAGTCCATTGACTAGCCCTCCACTTCCACTGCCGCTAGTGGGCAGGAGGCCCCGCCACAGGACCCACAGGCCACCAGCATTGCCCCCGTGCAGAAGGTGAACTACCCTGCAAGCGTTCCCTGCGACTGAGACAGAAGCCAGAGACAATTGACAAGACTACTGCCAGGAAATGAGACTCTCCTGATTGTCCCCCTTGTGTCACCTTGTCCACCTTGAACTGCCATTGCTCCCCTTCCTATGTCCCCCTTGGACACTGCACCTGTGCTACAAAGAGACTGGAACAATACCCTGGACTTTCCTCCATCATCACCCCATTCCATTGCTCCTTCCCCTCAATATCTTAGTACTACAAAAACACCCTTGGACAAACTTTGACTATTAGTATTTCATGTATTGCAAATTTGTATTGATTGAAACAGCTACATCCATTGCAAATGAACTGTACATAGTGAGAGCATAGAATGAATGACCTGTTGCTGGCTGTTGTGATCACATCAGGACATTGTTGGCATATCACCAACATCTGTAAAATGACAATCCATAGGTAGCAGTAAATAGGGAAGACAAGTGGGTAATGCCAGCATGTCAATGCCACACAGAATACAACAATAGTCATAGAAAGGTGAAGTTGTACTGTGTCACCTGTATGTCATTGGAAGTACTGATGGACCACCAATGTTCTGTTGTCCACATCATCAGCCTCTGCCTCTTCATCCTCAGTGTCCTCAGGGTCCTCTGCTGCCACAGGGGCATCTCCAGTCTCCTCCTCCTGCAGAAAGGGTTAATGGCGTCTGAGGGCCAGGTTGTGCAATATGCAGCATGCCACTACTATCTGGCAGACCTTCTCGGGTGAGTAGCACCTGCTGGAGATGAGCAGATTGAGGCACCTGAACTTGGCCTTCAGGAGGCCGAACATTCTCTCAATTACCCTTCTGGTTCACCCATGTGCCTCATTATAACGTTCTTCAGCCCTTGTCCTGGCATTCCTCACAGGGGTCAACAGCCACAATAGGTTTAGGTAGCCAGAGTCACCTGCAAATATTGAGGGACAACATTTAGCCACACACTATCCTATTTGGCCAACAGCATAGACATACACCAACATACACTGGGTGGGGACCAAGGCTCACCCATAAGCCACACCCTGTGCCTCTGTAGCTGGGCCATCACATTTGGGATGCTGCTATTTCTCAGGACAAAGGCATCATGCACTGACCCAGGATACTTAGCATTGACGTGGGAGAAGTACTGGTCCACCCGGCACACCATCTGCACATTAATGGAGTGGAAACTCTTACGATTCCTTTACACATGTTCATTTTGCCAGGGGGGGGACAAACGCAATATGTGTACCATCAATCGCCCCAGTTATATTGAGGGATATATCCCATTGCATAAAAGTCGGCCTTCACAGTGGCCAAATCTACCACCTGGGGAAAAGTAATATAGCTGCACATGTGTTTTATCAGGGCGGATAAGACCCTTGCCAGCACTACTGAGAACATAGGCTGTGACATTCCTGCTGCCAAGTCCACTGTCACTTGGAAAGAACCAGTTGCCAAGAAATGGAGCACTGATAAAACTTGCACAAGAGGCGGGATCCCAGTGGGATGACGGATAGCTGATATCAGGTCAGGCTCTAACTCGCCACTCAGCTCTGTGATTGTGGCTCTGCCCAGTCTATAGGTGGGTATTATGTGCCTGTCCTCCAGTGTAGCTAAGTCCACCAGAGGTCTGTACACAGGGTTATGTCTCCATCTCCTATTCATCTGCAACGGTAGGTACCTAAGGGACACAAGAGTGAATAGGCTGTCACAATTTGAACAACTATACCACAACAGCAGTCTACATAATGCAAACATGTTTTGGGACACTGGGATTTAAAAGTATGTGTTTTTTATCCTGTGACACAGCAATTATCAATAGGTCTGCCCCCCTTCTGAAATGGCGACCACCTGCCCTGTGTGGAGAGACAGGTGGAGGTGAGGTAATTCCGCCGACGTTGTGTGCTGTGGCGGTAGGCGATCGTGAACCACCATGCAATACTTCATTGGATAACATTGGGCCCTATGGGGTACAGTGGCCAATGTGGATGTTTACCGGCGGTGACGGTATACACCGCCACGAATGTGACCGCCATTTTTTTCATAATCATCACTTGTTTCCTGACTTTCCACAGGAGAAGTCCTACACTGCATGTTCTGCTGTGCCCTGTGTCTGGAACCTACCATGGCCCGTGTGACCAGGGATAGGGCCCCAGCCTTCTCTTCTGAGGAGTTGGAGCGACTAGTTGATGGGGTCCTACCCCAGTACAGACATCTGTATGGGCCTCCAGACCAACAGGTGAGTACACTGTGGGCACAATGCATGTGGCATGAATGCATGGAGCTGTGTGTGAAGGCATTGTGTAAGGGTGGGTGGGGGGTGGCTGGATTTCCTCTTGGCAGTGTACATGTTGTGAGCTAGCCTATGTGTTTTGCAGTGTTGATGGGATCGGGTATGGTGGGCCATGTGTGTGACAGGCTGGACTGTTCGTTTAATGGCATTCTCCTGTATGTTTTACCTCTGCAGGTCAGCGCCCATCAAAAGAAGGGATTATGGTGTGCCATCACCAAGGAGGTGCAGACTCTGGGGGTCTATGGCAGGCGGATCCCCCACTGTCACAAACGGTGGGAGGACCTGAGACGCTGGGCATGGAAGACCGCGGAGGCCCAGCTGGGGTTGGCCTACCAACGAGGAAGGGGTGCCCATTGGACCCTTACTTCCCTGATGGCGCTGAGCTGGATGGGCACTTGAGGGCATCATAGCAGCCACAAGGGGGTAAGTACAGTGGGTATAGTTACAACTTATGGTTTGTGGGGTGGTATCCGGGTGGTGGTTGTATGTTAGTGGGTGCCCCTAAGGGCAGGCCAGACATAGCAGCGTAGGTCCTCTGAAGGGTAAGGAGTACATGGCAAATACAGGTAACCTAGCTTGTAAGTATACAGAGCTGCGTGAGTCCCAGGTGTGCTGCAGTTGGTGGTGTGTGCTCCTCCTAATGGCTTGGTGACTAGTCATATCACTGGTAGTGCAATGCATAGTGCGTAGGCCTGTCTCCTGGGTGTGAGGTTGGTGTGTACGCCAATGGTGGTGTCGGTGCAGTCATTGACCCAGTGTATTCCTTGTCTCTCTCTCCCCTTTCCTGTTTTATCCTCCTGTCCTTATGTGCATTAGCATCATCTGGCGGAGGAGCAGAGGCACTTGCGACAGAGGGAGCTGCATCCCAAAGGACTTAAGAGGCACTGACGCTGAGGGAACCAGTGGAACGGAGAGCGAGGGGAGCACCACGGCGGAGACAGGAGGTGACAACACAGACACAGATACCTCCTCTGATGGGAGCTCCCTGGTGGTGGCGGACACCTCTATGACCACCCTAGCTGCAGATACAGCAGCCACCCCTGTACCAGCACTGCCCTACCAGTAGCCCCTCAGGAAGTTGCCCATGCCCGATCACCCAGGAGGGTGGGCATCTCCTTCGCCCCAGGCACCTCAGGTCCTGCCCCAATGAGCCCTGCTGCCCTGAGTGAGGATGCTATTAACCTCCTGAGATCCCTCTCTGTAGGGCAGTCAACCATTGTGAATGCCATCCATCGGCTGGCATCCCAGATGCAGCAATGCAATGATTCCTGGAGAGCATCCACGGTGGATTGGCGGCCCAACAGAGATCGATTCAGGCTCTGGCCTCCTCTCTGATGGCAGCCATTGTCCCTGTTCCTACCGTCCCCCCTCCAACTACCACTTCCCAGTCCCAGTCTCCTCAACCCCAACGCATCCATGCACACATACAGACGAGCATGCACACAAGACATCACACAAGAGTGGCACAGTCAAACACAGGCACCACACTTCAGCCCACAACCACTCATGCACACAATAGACAGTTGCAGCCACAACCACATCCACTACCTCCACTGTCTCCCCCTCCTCCATCTTCTCCACCTCCCTCAGTCATGTCCACACTCAGACCTGCATGCACTTCATCAACATCCACCACTGGCATCACCACACCAAGCAGCACACACACCTCACTAGCAGACACCTCCACAACATCTATCCTCGTGTCCCCTATGTTCTCTCCCATCCTGTCTGACCCCCTCCTAAAGGACACAAACGCAGGCACTCAGACACCCAACAGCCATCCACCTCACACACGCACACTGCCCATGCACCTGCACCCAAGTCCAGCAGAAAAACACCTCCAACAACCACTCCCTCAACCTCCAATCCCATATCTCCTCCCTTTTCTCGCCCCACCATCCCTAAGAAGCTTTTCCTTGCTCAACTTGATCTCTTCCCTCCCCATACCCCCTGTCCTGCCTGTAAGAGCAGGGACTGTGGAGGCACCTCCTAATCATGGAGGCAAAACAGTGATGGATCGTACTCCACCAGCCAGGAAAGATAAGGATCCCACAACTCCTGCATGAAGGGAAAGAAGCCCACAACTCCTGCCATGAAGGGGAAGGAGCCCTCAACTCCTTCCATGAAGGGGAACTAGCCTGCACCTCCTGCCATGAAAGGGAAGAAGCCCTCATCTCCTGCAGTGAAGGGGAAGAAGCCCTAGACCCCTGCCATGAAGGTGAAGAAGCCCGCAACTCCTGCGATGAAGGGGAAGGAGCCCTTACCTCCAGCAGAGGCTGACAGGGTACCACTACCACCACCACCAGTGGTTACTGAGCCCTCACCTCCAGCTGAGACAGTGCAGCCCTCTCTTCCTGCACAGGTTGCACCTTCACCTGCTGAGACAGTGCAGCCCTCACCTGCAGATGAGACAGTGCAGCTCTCACCTCCAGCAGAGACTGCCCAGGAGACACCTTCACCTGCTGACACAGTGCAGCCCTCATCTCCAGCAGCGACTGGCAGGGTGACACCACCACCAGTGGTCACGGAACCCTCACCTCCAGCTGAGGCAGTGCAACCCACTCCTCCTGCAGAGGCTGTATCTTCACCCGCTGAGACAGTGCAGCCCTCACCTCCAGCAGAGGCAGCCCAGGAAGCAACTTCACCTGCAGTCACAGTGCAGCTATCACCTCCAGATGAGACCATGCAGCCCTCACCTCCAGCGGAGGGCATGTAGGCCACCTTCCAGGGACTGCTGTACAAGGAGCCCCCTCCAGAACCAGTGGGCATGTCACCCACCTGAAAGACTGTGCCCTTGCACTCCCCAGCATAGGAAAATGGGCATGGAGCCCCCTCCAGAACCAGTGGGCAAGTCAACCACCTGAGAGACTGTGACCTTGCATTCCCCAGCAGAGTTAATGGTCATGGAACCCCCTCCAGAGCCAGCGGGCAAGTTTCCGACTTCGGCTGAGGCGGTCCCCATCCCTCTGAGGTGCCTACTCACTTGCAAAATTATGCCCCTGCAGAGTTCTTTGCGGATGATGTCAGGAAACAAGTTGGGCCTTGGACTGTGCCCTGTGGCCATGTGGGCCCTTAGTACTTTGAACTGGGCATTGGCCCTTTGTGGACCTTTGTACATATCTCTTTGTTATTCAATTGATCCATTGGGTGGCCGTTCCCATTCAATACATTCTCATTACTGCCTTCCTGTTGTCCTTGCATTATTATGCTATGCGTCGTGTGCCATTGTTTTTCGTCTGCAGCTGGTTGTGTGTATGGTGTGTGTGTGTCTGGTGTGTGTTGTGTGTGTATGTCACTCTCCTTTTCCTCCATCCCTCCCTTGTGTGCTAGGTGGCTGTACTCACCGTCGTCATCTTCGTCAGCGTTGGTGTTCCAGGTGGAGCATGGTGTAGAAGAGCATCGGGAAGACTTGCAGTTCCGGTTCCATGGCGGCGTTGTCTTTCTCTGTGTCTCTGATGGTAAGTCTTTTGTCTTCTGTGCAGTTTCCACCAGGCTTTTGATGGCGTTGGTTCCGCCCCGGAAATCGTGGCGGTGTGCTGTGTTGTGATATGGTGGGCGGTTATGGTGGGCGGTACTTTGTCTTCCGCCTGGCTGTTGATGGCTACCACCATTGTGCGTGGCTGTCTATGGGAGTTCTCACTGCCATGGTCATATTTGGCAGTAATTACCACCAATGTCATAATGACTACCACAGTTTTAACATTTAATTTCAGAGCTGGGCCATTGCTAACACTAACCAGAATTGGGACTTGCGTGTGTGGGAACAAGCTAACACATGTTGGCAAAAGCAAAAATAAAAGAAGGCAAAAATAATTTGGAAAACATCTTACTAGGGCAACTAACTCTAACAATACGCTGGTGTAAGTGACTAAGCTAAAAGGAAACAAGAAACCAGATTTAGTTATACCTCTCCTCATAGGAAAGCATACAGGATGATTCCACAGGAATGCCACCTTCTTCTAACATTAGTTGACAGCAGCATCAGGACAATACAGAACTAGCTGGCCATATTAGTACTGAAACCGCATTGGGCAATTGTGACTATGATGAGAAAACTAATCAGGGAGCTCAGAGAAGAAAATGTGACAGAAGACTTAAATAGACATAAACTGAATTCTAAAAGAGCTTGTGATGAACTACAGACACACTGACTTCTGTTTCCAAGTTCTTTGGTAATTAAAATACACACACTTCATTCATTGGTTCTTCAGGTGGGCACATGTGTCAATTTCACATCCAATCACTGCAGATGGCACCACCAAATTATGAAACTTTTAAGAATCTTCTCAGCCAAAGTGCGTTGTTTGCTTTATGTGATGATACAATTTCACCAAAATATTACAATTTCTAATAATTTGTACTCACAGTTCCTTTCTCATAACCTACAAATAAATTAAACTAATATTCTTTCACATTAGCACTGTGATTTTCCGTCCGATTCAACAGATAGAACAAATACATTACCTACATTTGAAACATGCTCCTCTCCCGCGATACAGTAGGACTTTCAACATTACATTAGCTGCTTAGGAAAATAATTCAGGTCAGAGGGAACAGAATTAACAGGTGAATTTCCATTAGTGCAGCAAAATGAATGTTCTTCTTCAGGCCTACTCAAGTTAAGGAAGCCTTAATACACATTAACACATTTGATACATAAATAAACGTATTGTGCACCTTACAATTCATATATGCAAAGCAAATTATTTAATTGCAATCATTATTCATAACATGTTAGAATTTATTTCAACATATATTTAATTTTCTTTGCATGTTAATGGAATTTAATGAATTCAATACAAGTGTGTTTAATTCAGTCATCTAATACTCAAAATGCATTTTTATTTCTACTATTTCTACTTGAAAACAATACTTTAAAATTAATATTTATTAATAAGTCACTCAAAATACAAATCCACAATGTCTTCATGATAAACGTGATGTCAAAATATGAATGGTAGGCACAATGTCCACCACCATTTCACAACTCATTGTATTTTCTCTGTTTTGATTTTAAATGCAAGTTAATTTGTCACCATATGCTCACTTCTATGCCACTAATTAATAACATTTGATCTCTCTCATGAATTATCATTCAAAGTACAGCTTTAAATATGTTTTGGATTTCTGACCATTTTGTTTGCAAACATCAGCATATTAAAGGCTGGATTTAAGAAAGGTGGTGCTGCACTGAGTGCAACACCACTTTTCTTGCACCCCTTAGCACCCACACCCTAAAGCCACCATGTGTGAGCTGCATCAAAGATACAGACCATGGTGGTAGTTAGGGTGATAGTTTGGAGTTTTGCAGGATTAGCGTCAAAATTCTTTATGCTAATCCTGCAAAGCCCATTGGAAACAATGGTGTTTTTCCTCTTAATGCCTGCTCTAGGCAGGCATTAAAAGTGCCAAAAAAAAGATGAAAAGAAATCTCTTCTACTTCTTCATGCCATTTTTTTGCCATCCCTAACGGGGGAACGCCCCTTTTACATACATTATGCCTGGTGCAGGCATAATGTAGCGCAAAGGGTTACAAAGTGGAGCAAAGCATGCATTGTGCAACTTTGTGAGTTTGGCACAAGATTTTGACCTCGTTGGGTCACATAAGGGTAAAAGAAAATGATGACAGTGTGCCACAAGGAGGCGCTAGGGGCTATTAAATCTGACCCTGTGCTATCAAAATACATGTTTTTCAATGAAATTTGGCTTTATCCTTTTGACAATCTTGTTTTTTTTCAAACCATGTATGGCTGAGAGTGGGGCTGCACAGTGTCCAATCTATGTGTGATTTTGCTAAATGGAGAGTTGACACAGCTGGTTGTGTTCCAAGTCCCACAGGCTTGTCTTAGTTTGTGTCTAAACACGTGGCCCTGCCATTGGTATAGCTGGCTGTCACTTCAAAGGTCCGGAGATGTGTAGCACTTCTTTCTTCAATGTGGCTAGATTCTCTAAAACATAAACTGTACTGAACTGCATTTCAGGGAGCTACTTCTACGGTACTGGTGACCTAGCAGTAGCTCCTGAGCAACCGGTTGAAGA
Source organism: Pleurodeles waltl (assembly GCF_031143425.1). Taxonomy (NCBI): domain Eukaryota; kingdom Metazoa; phylum Chordata; class Amphibia; order Caudata; family Salamandridae; genus Pleurodeles; species Pleurodeles waltl. The sequence continues at coordinate 663,623,046 of NC_090438.1, forward strand.
TTCCTGCGCTAATGTATGCATCGTTGTTACTAATAAACATAACAAAAATAGTGAAACTAGAATCTACCAGTTCTTCTTGCTGGAAAGGAGTATTTATATAACAGCATTGTGTTGTAAGTAGCATGCTGCAACAAGCATCAGAGCTCAACAGAATTCAGGTCTAGCTTCTAGCAGTAATTGCCACTAATTACCTGCGAAGGCCTCCAATTTGATGGCTTATATACCACCACTCACTCTGAACCTGAGAAAGGAAATAACTGTATTTTTGAAAGCTTATTTACAAATTGCTGACTCCAACCAGATTTTTAAATTGGATTACCATAAACGGGAGTGAGTTACAATTCATCTTCTGCTTCATAGTGCAATCAGTTAACTCTGTCAGGACGGGTGAATTCTTGGAAGAGTGCTGGCATGAAATTGCTTCGCATTTTTTACATCCGAGCTTTTTGTGCCTGGTTACGTTTTTAATTTAAATGTTGAGAAAAACAAAACTATCTTTATAGAAACGATCACAAGTAATTATAAAATATAGGCACAGAAAGCACCTGTTAGTTCTAATGAGAAATAGTATTTAAAGGTGTATTCTAATATGCAAAAAAGGATAGCCAGCAATCCAATGTGTAGCCAATAAAATAGAAATTAGAGTAAAATTACACTAAGAACATGTTTCATATTAGCCTCTTAATGGCTAGTTCATACGGTATAGAATCAAACATAACAGGTCTTACTAAGTGGATATTGTTAAACAAGGTTTCGTCTGAACGCCACCCCTCCGTACACGTAGCTCCATTCTTGCACAAGAATACCAGTTCTCGACTGCAAACCTGTTACTGTACAGTGTGCATACTAAAGCAATAGCTAAAAGGGGGAAATTGCCCGCTAAAATTCCTTTGAGGACCTAACTCCCTCATTTCAGAAGAAGACGCCAAGTTTGTAATTTATTCTCTAATGTTATCAAAACTGGACGACAGGAACTCCCTGCTCATAAGAACCTCTAAAATCCACCAAGCCACCCTCATTTCGCTGCCAGGTTGACCACAGATTCAAGGAACTTCACACCACAACTAATTGCCCTTAAATGTCTTCTTATTGAAAAAAGAGGTTGTCGCAAATGTGCCTACTTTACCTATTACGCATAAACACTGAATCTTTGGAATAACTTGCTCGAAAAATGTCCATATTTGGAGGTCAACGAGCAATTAAGAAAGCAGGATCAATTAGGATGGATAATCCTGAATGAAAAAATAATGATCTCCTAAGCAATACTTTCTGGAAGTGCTCCAAAAGTCTGGAACGCCATTCCACCAGATACAAAACAATCACTTCATGTGAAATCTTCAAAGGAAAACTGAAAATCTTCCTGTGGTAATGTCATCAGATGCTGAGTAGATCTATTGTTTTTGAGACACTGAGGGCCTCATTATAGCTTCAGGGAACAGAAAATCCTGTCCGCTGAAGTCCCGACCGGGTAGGTTGCCGCCAGTGTGGCAGCCTCACCGGCGGGCACATTCCAAGTTTCCCACAGGGTCAGTGGGTGGAAAAACAGTTTACGCCCACTGGCCCAGTGGGAAAAGGCCTACAGCATTGTCTCTGGCTCATAGAGCTGGAGGCAATGTTGTAGTTCATGGGGTGCACCAGCACCCATCGCAATGTTCACTGTTTGCAAAGCAGACAGTGAACATTGAGAAGGGCTGGATGGGAGGCCCCTACACAGCCAATGCCAAGTGCACTTGCATGGGCAGTGCAGGGCCCCCCCTGGGGCACCCTGCACCCTCTCTCCGCCAGACTTTTCATGGCAGGGTTACCGTCATGAAATCGCTGGTAGAGAACCAGGTTGTAATACCTAGTATAGACAAAATCTGGCAGTGCTGGAGGTCCGGCCACGGTGATACCTTCGCTATCGTAATATGGCGCTTGGACCGTCGCATTGGCGGTGGTCCGACTGCCACCGCAACCCTGTGAGGCCCTAATCATTATCATCATCATTGCTTTCAAAGGACATCTTGCTAAATCATTTAAGAGCACTTAAACCAGAAGAACCAGTAGTTGTACATAACCTTGCATGTGGCCAAGATAGCATAGAGGTAGGACTCCCTAAGGGGAGCTCCAATGAAAACCCTCGCTGTGGAGCCCCTCTGCCTCTGAGGTGCACCACCCCTGAGGATTGTCAAGTTCTCTGATTTAACCAGGGCACCTGTCAAAAGATCACCCGCCTGCTCTATGTCATTTCTTGAACGACTGCTTACCTGTTGGAAAATGGAAGTAATAATGGCTGCCTCAAATATCAGCACATACAGCTCTATTTAAATCCCAGTAGAACAACTGCAAAGTCATTTTAATAGTTGGCAGGATTTCTGATACCACAAATCAAATGACACCTTATTAATCGGGACTTAATTCACATTTACGTTTTATAATAAAGTATCATTAGTAATTTTAAGAAGGAATATTAAACTTTCAAATTTGTCCCTATACTTTCCCATAAGGTGGTGAACTCAGGACGCTATCACTAGGTGTAACTCAATGCTCTGAAATGGCTAATAGCAAATAAACATACACATGAGCACAAATAAACGTGTATTTATATTTGTGAACAGGCTCCATAGTATTCTACTCCGAAGAGTAACATGATCCACTTAGGCACTATAAAAACAAAACATTGATAAACAATGTATTAGAAAGGCCAAGCGTTTGTACAATGCAATAAACATACCCTAGACAAAAGAATGCAGCATAACAAAACATAACGTAGCAATAATGAATAAATAATGAAGAAATATGAAATATGGACTTTGATAACGATGCTGCAATCGTTGTAAACTTAGAATTGGTAGACCATATTCTTACATTATTTAGGTTATAATTTGGTAATTGGATTGATCTCTCCCAGTGAAAGCAGTGCAATTGATGATTTCGCCCTGTGTGCAGGATTCAAAGTAACTCCATGCCTAACTCACAGTGAAAGATATGGGAAAGCCGTCATTCTTTTTGCACAGATTTTCAAACAATTTCCTGGTGAGCAATGGAAGGAAAGGATAGGTTTTAGGAGCAAATGGAGTTCGACTGCTGCTAATTCATTTCAACTTCGTGTCATCCCAGCAGAGTCAATGATGGCAAAGAGCAGGTGAAAAACCTCTATCATGAAGCATGCTTTTTTGATGATCACTTAAGTAATTTTTCTAAGTTTCTCTGCGTTGCTTTTCTTTAATACCATCGAGGGAAACAGTGTTGATGCGATTTAGGCCTCCTTTTCAGTGGCCTCTTAGGTCCATATTTCTGTGTCTCCTACTAACACCTAACAATATGGCGCACCATGGCGGTCGTTAGCAAAATATCGTCAAAAATGTTGATGCTAGTGTAGCAAGGTGTAAGGATGCTCATAGGTTTCTATTGTAGCATCATTTTAACACCTGCTCTGAGCAAGCGTTAAAACCCCCAAAATGGCGCAGTGAAATCTGTTAAATTTGACTGCGCCATATTTGTGGGCCTCTTAGCACCAGAATGCTCCCCTTGCATACATTATGTCTGGCGCAGGCATAATGTGGCGCAAGGGTTTACAAAATGGTGTAATGTATGCATTGCACAATTTTGTGAATATGGTGCGTGGGAAAAGCCACTTTAGCGCCGCCTTAGCATAAAAAAATGATGCTATGGAGGCCCTAAGGTGGCGCTAGGAGCTCTTAAATATGGCCCCTTAATTTTTATGGGGCCAGAAACAGAGTCCACCCTCATTGGAATTATGAGACCAATAACACTGCGTCTCCCTTTACTTTATCATGGAGAATACAACTATTGTAAATGGGTTAAATCTCTGTGTTAAAGCCTGTGGGAAATGAGGAATTCAGAGGGGCTTCAGACATAGATGAACCATTTCCACAGTAGTTTTCTTCATTTTTTTGCGAACCCACAGGTCCACCTCACAGTAGGCTGGATTTACTGATACCGCTGATATCAGTAACTCCTGTGATGAAACACGACACATTTTCAGTGCCACTGTTCATAAGGACCTTTGAGTTTTTGAGGGATGGTATCATTTCCCGATTCTGAATTTCAGAGCATGAAATGAAGAATAGTCTGTGTTAGAACTCCTATTTTTCTCAGAGGTTTCCTCTATCTGATCTCTTTTTCCTGCACATATACCGCTAAGGTTTTTTCTTAAGTTATGTCCAAGTAATTCTGAAGGAAGTTGTGAAGGGAAAAGGGAAAAACACCCGGTGTGTGGAAATTTCACACTGTTCATCGTGTTAGTTTAAGGGTCTAATGGCCAGATTTACACTTTTTCACGCAAAACTGCGTTAGCACATTTTTGTGTGAAAAAGTATAGTGCCGGCTAGCGCCATTCCAAGACGGTGGCCGGGTGCCCTGTTTATGTCCTTGGAAACAATGCTAACAGTGCGGGGGAGGAATAGTGGAAACCGGAGCTTGTGCGCTGAATTATGGCTCTACACTGTTTAGAGGCAGAAAAATGCCTCTAAACAGTGTAGCACCATTTTCTGGCGCACAACCCCCATGGACATGGCTCCTGTCTTAGTAATGACAGGAGCCATGCCCACCACCCCAATGGCCATGCCCAGGGGATGAATGTCCCCTAGGCTTGGCCAATGGGGCCAGTGCCGTGCAGGGGGCCCCAAGTCAGGGCCCGAGTGGAGAAAAAATAAATAATTACCAGGACTTACCTGGGATGGGTCCCCCATCATGTGGTGTCCCTCTGGTGTGGGTGGGGGTGTCCCTGGGGCCAGGGAAGGGCACCTGTGGGCACTTTCTATGGTCTCTGACCATGGAAATATGCCTACAGGTCCCCTTACCCCTGCCCATACCCAGGCGTTAAATAATGGTGCTAAGCAAGCTTGGCACCATTATTTAAGGCCCCCATGCCCCCGTGCTGGATTTTAGCACAGGGGGATAAATATGGCACAAAGGCCATATCGTCCTTTTCTGGACGGGAACGCCTACCTTGCATCTCATTGACACAGGGTAGGTTTCACATCCAGAAAATGACGTTAACTCCATAACTTTGGCGGTAGACGCGTCTAGCTACAAAGTATATATATGGATTTAGGTTTGCGCTGAATTAGCGTAAAAAAAAATTACGCTAAGAATAAATATGGGCCTAAGAGCGAAAAAAATATTTCAGGCGTGTAACAAATCACAATTGCAATGGTTCAAGAGCATGATTAAATCCTTGGTATATTTCTGCAATACTAGTCATGCCCACATCGCGTCTGGTATACTGTATTTCAGATCCTCTCCAATTAACTAGCTTTGCAATCTTCGCTGCTAGCTAAACACGTGGATGTGAGAGTGCCCTATAAATGTCTTTATGTAGGCACCTCAGGCTGATGCTTCAAAGGGCTTTACCCAGTCTGTGGTCGTAGAAAAACATGTTGATACACAAGCACCTTAACCTGTAAGATCCCCCACCTTACCATACCTGAATTGAGGTGTTACAAAAGTAGCAAAGGACACCACTGACCAGGAGATCTGTTTAATTTTGGTTCTTTTGCACAGCAGACAAACAACATCTTGAATTTCGCTCAAGTAATGCAAAATAAATACTTCATGACTGAGTCAGCGTGGAGGTGGATTAGGGAAGGCTTGCAGTTACATTTGTTGTAGACAGTTTCAATAGTTATGCAAAAGGCCATTCTTTGATCGTACATCATGCCACATTAAAGACATAGATGGTCTTGATATATTTCCTTTCTATAATTGTAACCCACATGTCGCTACCACCCCAATGCTAAGTAAATTGTCCAAGAAAAATAAAAATTAAATAATAAAACAATTAAACAAGAAAGGCAACTAATGAAATTTGCGGCAAGATGGGAAGCATCCCCAAGCCTTGAAAAAGATTCCTATCTTCGCAATCAGTAAAATAAAACTTGAAGCACTCTGACATGGAGACTCAGTAAAGGATCCAACAGGGACTCTGAAAACAGAAACATAAGAGTCAGTTAAGGCTGACCATGGTTCTCAACACATCCAAAGCCAAAAAGATGACCTGGCAATAGAGACTGATCTGGATAATAGACAGGCCCAAATCGTAGCCATTACAGAAGTCAGCAAAGGAATCATCACCATGACCCCTTATCAGACATCAGAGAACACAAAAAAAAAACAAAGATTGAGCCTTGTAATATGCCAATACCAATACTGATCATCTCCAGCAGTTATACCAATGGTGAGAGTTTGCTCAATCAATCCATGTATAAGTCACCTCAGAATCAAAACACCAAACAATGCGGATCAAGCAAAAACAGCAAATCGTGCAAAGCCCCCACAGGCTTCCAACAGATATACCTTACCTAACACCTCTGTGAGAAAGTCACCTTTTTAGCATGTTCAACCCAATGTTTTTGACAGATAGTGATGATAACTGACCCTGACTGTGCCCTGGGCTCCGCTTAACAGGCCCATGGCCAGTGCTCTGAATTAAAAGTATATGGTCAAATGGCATAATGTTATAAATCCAATTGGCAATGACAGACCCCGTAAGTCCCTAGTATATAATAGGGCAAGGGGGATTCAAACTACCTATGTCCCTACTGTGTAATAGGGCAGGGAATTTTAGAACCACAGTAGATTTCCTGCAGTGGAGTGTGCACTGCTGTGTGCATGCTGTCATTTTTAAAGGCAGCCCTGCCTTGCAGACTGTCTATAAAATGTAAAATGTATGAAAATTTAACTTTGGAATTAAGAGTACTTTCAAAGTAACAATTTATCTTATTGTTTTATATAAGTCATCCCCATGGTCACCCCTAGATGCCCCAGGGCTAGGGTACCAAGTAACTATCAGCAGGGACATTATAAAATAGGTTTTATATGCCCTGGCGAGGGAAAAACTGCACTTTTCATCATCCCCCATTGTAGAAAGTTGGCTCCATGGGCTATAATACAAATATTTTTCATAAGACTAAATATAGCTAAGAAAAAAATAACAATGCCATGACAGCACTCAAATGAATGGTAATGATAAATGCAAGAATTTACAATTGTTGAATTTATCGTAACTATTCAGAAAATACGTTTCTTTACTGTAAGCCAAAGTCCAGCCTGCTAATGGTCTCTCCTTATTGGTCAGCCCTAACAGGATTAGCCAGGCTCCTTTGATGAGGTGATAAGTGGACTGCACTGAGCAGGGGTTACCTGATGGGGAAGGTAGGCAGATGGTAAAGCCAGGCCAGGAAGAGTGGTGGGTGACTCAAGCTGAGGCTTCAAAAGGTTACCAGTCAGAAAGTAATGCAGCCAGGCCTACCCTTTCACCCCTGTACCCCACAGATAGATGGTGGACTTAGGAAAGGAATGTGCAGATGTCCAGAGGGGGAATTAATGGAAATGAGCTACACCAGAGAGTTGATTTAGCCAGATCTTACTCCTCTTAAGGAAAATCTTTCATATTGGAATGTTGAGGTGCAGTGCTTTATAGGACAAGGAGATGCCACACTATGGAGGAAGTTGTCATACCTCTGGGTGGCGCCTTGCAGCTCATTGGACAAGGATGCCCACTGACTGCTCCCCAAGATGATTGAATAAAAGTGGCTGATCTAAATTGGAATTCAGATCTGCTGCCTGGAACCACCAGAAGAAGAGGTGCTGCCCTGCTGAAACCCTGGTTTGCAACCCATAAGCCTGAACACTCAAGGACGGCACACTGGAGCAGCAGCCCGAAGGACTTTGCCTTGCTTCAAAAAGGACTCAGGAGTGGATCCTCTGAAGCAACAGGTTAAAAGAGCTTCCGTGCACCAACTTCCACAAAAGTCCCCCGCCTGGAGTGTGTCCAGTGGACTTGCAAGGATTTGGCCAGGAACACTGTGGGAAGTGTAGTCCCAACATCCCAGGGAGCAACTCAGAGATTTCGGAACCTTGGATTGGAGTTGTGGATCACTTTTCTGCATGAAGAAACACTTCTGGAAGTAAGTATAAAAGTGTTACATTGCAGATGGCTAGACCTCTTGACTGTGTCCTGGTCCAGTGCAACCTTCCCTTTGAGCGCTATTTGCTTCTATGCACTTGTTTAACTTTTAATTTTTAAAAATTCATATCTCTGGTTCCCTATATTGGATTTTTGTAATTTTAGTGTCATTCTAAAGATAAAGTATTTACTATTTTTATACATTGATGTGGGTTTTTTATTCTGGGTTGGGTCTTACTTATTTACTGTATTGTTGTATTTAAATGCTTTACATACCTGTCTTCTGAGTTAAGCCTGACTGCTCCTTGCCAAGCTACCAGGGGTTGAGCCAGGGGCTACTTTGCTTTGTGGAACCTTGACTGGTCACAACCCTGTGTCAGGGGTGTATTGCTAGTGGTAGTTGTGTACTTAACCCTACCAATGCCCAGCCTCTAACAACCTCTTATATAGGTAGTCATTTTCACAAGTTAACAGATGCAGGGGATTTTAGGTGACATACTAGTCAATCATAGTATCTCCAGGTAGATTCTAACTGGTGAATTCAACTTAAATCAGTTTCCGAGAACCAAGAACAATAATCAGCAGAGGTGGAGCTCTGGAATATCCCACCAATTCTATCCTCCACAAAGAGAAAAGACATATTAGAAATGCATTATTTAGCAGACTTGGACTTTGTTTGTGAAATGGGACCGTCCGTTCACCTACACCCAAATACAGAATCATAGACAGGCAACTTTGACCTACACGCTGGTCCCAGTAGAATTTTTTAAGCCAATAACACAGCAGAAGATCATCTCCATCCTAGGCAGTGACCACTTTCTGCAAAATCCTTTTCTCATGCTCAGTCATACTTGGCTTGAACCACTAACTCATAGAGGATTCCCAGTTGAGTGTGAGAAAGGATCTCTTTTTGACATGGTTCGCCCCCACTTATTGCCTTGTATTTAATGTGGTTTCAAAGTTGTTGGTGCCCAGGGCCCCTGCTATCCAAGTTCCCTGAGCCAGTTCTCATTCTCAAAACTGTTGTGATGCATTGGCACAATTGGCAACACCTTTAGCTGCCCCTAAAATGCCCCAGTAAGAGGTACATAGGTGGCCAGGGCATGGGGTACTAAGAGTAGGCCCCTGAGGGCAGCAGCACAGATGGCGCCACTCTCTTGCACGATGCATTCAAGTGCATCTAGCACTGCCATTGTAGCCTGAGTGTACTGGTGCAATCCTAAAATGCAAAACTGACATGGCGTGCAGCTAGTGTGTCCTGTCCACTACACACTGCATACAATATAGGTAAGTCACCCCTCTACCAGGCCTTCCAACCCTAAGGCAGGGTACACTATACTGCATGTGTAGACATGGATGCATGAGCAATATGCTCCTACAGTGTCCCTGCCGAACCGGGGACATAGTAAGTGAACCAAGCAGACATTTCACCTGCATGTGCTGGATACTAGTCAATGCGAGTTTCAGAGCTACATGAACGCAACTCCGCACTTTGGGTTGTTTGGTATCAAACTACTCAGAATTATATCATAGATTCCAAACTGGTACCAGTATTGGATTTATTGCAAAAGGTACCCAGGGGTCACCTTAGAGGTGCCCCCTGCAAAAGCTAATTACCCTGGCATGGTTGCTGGTCACAACCAGCCTACTACCAACAGACAGGATTCTGGGACCCTGGGGTGATAGCCTGTGCTCTCTGTGTCCAAGGAACAAAGCCTTTCCTGGACAGAGGAGTTACACCTCCCACCCCAGAAAGGGCAAGGCCCTGGGTAAAAGCTTCAAAGGGCTTGCCACCCTTGAATGTCAAACCTAAGTCCTGTTGCTATCAGCAGATGACCGCCTCCTTTGTAAACCCGTACTTTTGGCTGCAGCAACAGCGGGAAAATGCACAAAGCACAGGAGGAGTGGCCACCCCCAGCTTGCACCACCCCTAAGGTGTTGTATGCAAGGTGACTTCTCCATTTCATTTTCCTCCATCTTGCACAGTAGGAAAATAGCCTATCAGAGATAGGGAAGTGACCTCTGCCCACAGGAAGTGGTCACATAGTGGGTGTAGCCAGGCTAAGGTAGATGACCTATTAGTCACTGCTAGGTACTCCCCTAAACACCCACTAAATGCAGTATTTAGTATTTAGTAGGCACCCCTAGACCTACAGATCAGATTCGAAGGACACAAGAAGACCAGCAACAAAGAAGACCCAAGGCTAGAGAACTGCATTTCTGCTGCACAAAGAAAAAAGGTGCCAAGCCCTGCCTGCTGCACCCAGGACTCAACAATCGCCACTGAAGGGTTGCTCGGACATTGGACAGACTCTAAAAATCCCCAGAGGACCTCCAGTCCTCTGAAAATAGCCAAAGATCTCCCTCCAGAGTGAAGGCATCACTCTTCTACAACAGAGACCCAAAGACCAGTGAAGTCGAGATCACTGACCGGCTGCTGACACACGAACTGGATGCTGCAGCTGGACCAAATTTTACCTGACAAACTTGGAGGACAAACCCTGCAAGTGTGCAAAATTCGGTGGCACTGCATCCTCCAGTGGCTGAACAATGCAATAGCCATGGTACTGGTCATTCAACACCACACACCAAGAAGAAAGTTCACTCCTGACTCCAAAAAGACACAGAAGAAGCCTTTATCAAGGGACTTCAGAAATCACCAGAATCACCCACCAGAGTGGCCCTGCTGACCTGCAATCAACCCTCAAAATTACCTACCTCATGCTCCCAAGGGCACCTTTGCACACAGCTCTTGGCTTATCTATCTGCTCTGCACCCAGCTTCTGTGGGTTCTGCAACAGAGAACCAGCTGTGCTCTAAGAGTTCCCCATGCCATGTGACCTCTAAACCCTAAGGGGGCCCACCGGACTCACCTTGAACTCCACCTATGCATTCCTTTTCCACTACTACAAGACGTACCTCTCACATAGAATAACATTGCTGTTAACGTATTACATTTTATAAGCGTAATTCCCACATGGGAATAGGTAATCAGTTCATGTTTGATGTCTCTGGGATCACAATTTAAAATCCTACCTTATGGTGAAGTCAGTTTTTAAATTGCAATTCTGAAAATGCCACATTTAATGGGTTGGCATTGTTTTGCTTTAGCCATTTGGTTCCTGAAGCCTGTACTGGCTCACATGACTAGGTGTAGCTGACAGTTGGGGTTTGTGTATTCCTCCTAGACAGCTACACACAATGGGAAGCTTAGGTGGGACTGAATGGGCCATTACTGGCAGGATGCGTAGGAGGAGCTGGATCCAGCCCTGCTTACAGTTGAACAGGCTGTGTCTTGCCTCCACACAAAAGGGCTGTAAACCCCCTGTAGTTAGCCAGGAACCAGGGCAGGGGAAGCAGAAAATCTGTGCACTTTTAAGGGAAACCTCTAGAAGCTTCTCCTACTTCAAAGGAGACACCTGGCATAAATATTGGACCTCAGACACCAACTCCTCAGCACAAGTCTGGACCTATGGCCTCTGTCAGGAGGAAAGACTGCTGTGCTGCTGAAAGGACTGCCACTCTGCTGGACTGCTGCTCTGTAAGATTGCTGTCCTGCTGTGCTGAGCTGCTGCCATCTTGTCTGGGTGGGAAGAACTGAGTCTGCATCTGTTAAACACAGGACACCTGGACGCGGAAATAGGCTGTGTCCTGTCTTTACACAAAGGGCTGCATACCCCCTGTAATTAGTCTGGAGCCAGGGACAGGAAGGCAGTGCATTTGTGCCCTACAAATGCATGCCTTTAGAAGCCTCTCCTCATTTCAAAGGCACAACTATGTATAAATACTGGACCTCAGAAACCAACTCTTCAGTACACCTCTGGACCTGTGGATACTCTGCCAGGAAGAAGGACTGCTGTGCTGCTACAAGGACTGCCACTCTGCTGTACTGCTGCTGTAAAGGATTTGTCACTCTGCTGTGCTGACCTGCTGCCCTCTTGACTGGGAAAAAAGAACTGCACCTGCAACTTCATCTTGAACTCACAACCCTAGATTGACTCCAAAGGCTAGTCTGCTGGCATCCTGGTCTGAGCTTCAGAAACATAAAAGGCTCCCCAACATCCTGTAGTGAAGCACATTAGGGCCTGCACTGAGTCACCATTTAAGAGTGCACATTTTAATCTGACATTTTTCTGATGGTGGCTTTTTACATGTTTTTTCACTTATGTGATAATGTACTGGAAAGACACTGTACATGCAGTTTATTCCTTGAAGAGTTGCTGCCTTGTAGTCTGTACACTCCATCCAGGGCTAGGCACACAGAAGAATAAGGACACAGAACCCGATGCCCTTGTATTGCAATTGCCCATTAGAGACAGCTTTGGGGTTCCAGACAAATCATTGCCTCAGTTCTGCACCTCCGACACAGTGTGATATGTGCGGTTGAACTGTTCATCTTTTTTACCGGATGTATGACGGAATAACGCATGCCTTTACCACATATTCCTTTACAAGTCAGTCTTTACTATGTATAAATCACTACCATGCATATCTTTACCATGCATGTCATTACCATAAACTTACATAGAGATACATTATTATAAGTACCATTACAACCCATATACTTACCATGCATACCATTACTATGCTAACGTTTGCCTCGCATTTTTATTTCTCTATAGTTAAATATTGTTAAATACATGTAAAATAATTGCGGTGATCACAAAAATCAGCAACCCACAAAAACAGAAACCAAAACAAAACTATACAAATTTGTACTACACATTTTCTACATTTAAAAATAAAACATTAAAATCACATCTTAAGATAGTACAAGCAGAGTATGTATCACAATAAAACATTCACAATATACACATTTGTCTTTCTTTCATTTTAGTTAATGCAATCTCCCTTGTCTTGAATCAAGATGGCCATCACAAACTGTGAAGAAGCAATCAAAATAATTATACATTTAGTCACGACATAATTCATGGCAAAATAGACATTTCAACACATATTTTGATGTAAAATATTGATTACCCTCTAAATACATATAAACGCAGCCGTCCATCATTTTCTCACCAGTGGTACACTGTCTTCTGACATGACTACACACACCACTGAGACAAGGAGAGAGGAATTCACAGCCAGTTCCACACACTGCCATCTAGTTAGATAAGTAAGTATATTGATAACCATTAACATTCTAACAATATTCTGGAAACAAATTGTTATTCTGAATTTTTGAGTATTTTACCGACCTTACCTACAGCCCTCATTTTCAGGTGATTTAATAGTTTTACTGCAACAGAAAGAAAAAAAATGCTATTTATAAGAATATTATAAAACATACCACCTACTCAGATTGGGTACTGGACAATGACAGGGGACAAAATTACTATTCAAACTCCACTGGGTACTTATCACAGGGAAGGTGTTGGGCAGTGACTGGGGTCAAAATTACCATTCAGACTCCCCTGAGTGCACCTCAGGAAAGGTGCTGGGCAGTGACTGGGGGCAAAATTACTATTCTAACTCTGCCAGGTACATACCTCTGGAAAGGTACTGGAAAGTGACTGGGGGCAAAATTACTATTCTAAATCTGCCAGATACATACCTCAGGGAAAGTGCTGGACAATGACTGGGGGGGGGGGCCTAATTATTATTCTACCTCTGCTGGGCACTTACCTCAGGGAATGTGCTGGACAGTGAGTGGGGGGTAAACAATTACTATTCATACTCCACCAGGTACTTACTTCAGGGAACGTGCTGAGCAGTGCTGGGGGGCTAACTTTCTATCTAACTTTAATGGGTACTTTCCTCAGGGAAGGTGCAGCACAGTGACTGGAGGACACAATTACTTTTCATACTCTGCCAAGTACTTATCTCAGGAAAGGTGCTCAACAGTGTCTGGGGACAAAATTACTATGCTATCTTTGCAGAGTACATATTATGTTTCTTTAAGACATACCTTGAAAGCAAAGAAAGACATTGAAAAAAAGAAAGTAGAAAGAGTACAAAAATCTAAATCCATCTTTGAAACAAATTCAACAGAACCCAGGTTATAAATCCTTTAAAAATCAAAACATGCAAAGAAAGCAGTAACAAAACAACAATTATTTCACCAGTTTTTTCTTTTAAATTACAATAGAATACCTTGCAAGATGCACTACAACACATCAGAAAACCAAAAGAATGTACGACAAAGTTTGGAAAACCACATAACAACAAAGAACAAAACCACACCAGATAATCATTTTATTTTAAATTATAAACTATGAAAGCTAGAAACTTTCTCCTCATAGAAGCCAACCAATATCACTTAACTCTCTCTCTTTTTGTACAGAATGTCAAACTTTTTTAACCCTTTGACAGATTCAGAAAAATAACTATGGCAATCTTTTTCCACAGCAGACAGATTGTTAAGAATGAAAATATATCACAATTTTAGACCCTTCCATTCACAAATGTTTTTTTCTTTTTTTTACAGATCACTGAAACATGGAAAACCCAACGCAGGCAAACTATGTACAATCATGATGAGGAAACATACTGTTAAAATATGGTGGCTATATTTATAAAAGGAGAAATCACCTGAGCCCAGGAGTCATTTTAGGTGTGTACAGTATTTTTCATCCCATTGCCATGGCAGAATGGTTACCCTGGGTTACACTGTTGAAAGGATCAAAGAACAATACCACTCTGCCTTTGCAATGGAGATCGAAGTGAGGGATAACATCCAGCAGTTAAAAATGCTAAGATCCACCTCCAATTATCCCTGTGGCTCAGTTTTGAGGGAGCCCAAAACATCCCCATGTAAGTTTTCAGTAGGTTGCCTACAATACCAAATCTATGGAGCACTATTCAAAGGCAAAAACAGGTGAGTAATCCTAAAGAATAACACCACAATCCTACTTTGACATTAACACATCCTCCCTGAACTTACAGTTTCGTATACTAATGAACTTATGACAATGGAAACCGTCTCAAAATAATACTAATCTTTAGCACAACCCATAGCTTAGTGACCCCTGAGAACACTGACATATGGATGATGGATGGAAATTTTACATCAAATCCCATCCATCCACCCACATTTACATTATTCATGCTAACATAAACAATTCAACTGTCCATTTATTGTACAGCTTACTCTCTGACAAGCAATCCTCAATCTAGACTGAATTTGTATCAGTAATAAAAAGCAAAACATGAATAAAAGTCCTAGGAAAATATATTGAATTTTTTTTTTACAAGTGATTAATACTATTACTAAAATTTACCCTGACATCCAAATACAAAGAGGATTTTTTGACTTTGCACCAGCGTATTAGCGAAAAATGCAAAAATATTCTTGACTGAGAAATACATGTCATGCGGGAAACTACAGTATGAGTTAAAAACTTAAAATCTTTATGTTTTGTACCTCCTGAGTGTGTGGATGAGTTCTACACATCAATTACAGATTCTGAATATTTTATAGAAAATGAGGAAAAATAGGCAATACTCCTAAATTACTTCAAGGACACTTGGATTGGCCATCTAAGCAGGTCAGGTCACAGGAGGAAGCCAAAGTATGCCACTCAATGCTAGAACTATTACTCGACCCTCTTAGAGGGAGGTGCAAAAACAAACAATGCCATAGAGGAATGGCACAAACTTTATAATTTCCTTGAAATTTTAAAGAAAGAATAACATTTTTGGGAATTGAGAATGGTACAATCATTGTCAGATAGCCTGAACCCTCATGTATCCCAAAAAAAGCAAAGACGTGCCCAAGAGACGATTGGCAAAAATCCATCAATTTCAATCAATGGCAGCTTCAGAATACCTAGACAACAGTGTGCACATCTTACACTTCTAACTTATACTAACAACCTTCAGAATTACTTGTCTGGTTTATGAACATTTATAAATTCAATTGGCATTTTTGACTTTTTTTTAAACAAAATTAAAATAATAGATTTTGTTTGTACCTGTAATTGTCTTATTTCCTCGACTCTTGGTGATATTTCATACCATCTCTCACCAAGAGTTTTAAGTAATAGAAACATCCAAAGAGATAAAATAAAATCCATGGAAAAAGGCCAACACTACAATCCACAAAAATTGTTAAAAAAAATAAATCCCCCCAAAAAAATCCTGAGTAAAAGCCAGTTATTTAAAAATCCCAAAATAACATCAAGAGGGTTATTATGAGTTTGGCAGACAGAAAAGGCCATCCTCCAACATCCCGTGGTCAGGCCACCAGTGTGGCCCCCTTCCAGCATTCCCACTAAAAGTTTCCTACTGGGTCAGAAGGCGGAAACTGAGTTTCCGCCGGCTGGCCCAGCGGGAAACTGCCTACATCATTGTCTCCGGCTCATAATAAAGCCAGCGACAATCCTGTAGTGTGTTGGGTGCACCAGCACCCATCGTGATTTTCACTGCCAAGTGCATGGGCAGTGCAGGGTCTCCCCAGTGCACCCTGCACCCCATCTCCTTCAGCCTTTACATGGCGGCTCTACTGCCATGTAATCGCTGGCGGAGAAGGGACTCGTAATCCCCAGGGCAGTGCTACTTGCAGTGCTGTACTGGCAGATTAGGGCCGCTAGCACAGCCAGCCCCTACAGTGGAGGAAAAGTGGCGGTGCTGTCGGTCCGACCGAGGCATAACTGCCACAGTCGTAATGCCGGTGGCGAATATCCATTCGCTATATTATGACACACACACCAATCCGACAGAATACTGCGACATACACAAATCCGCCAGCCCAAAGGTCAGTGTTAAAGTGTCGGAACCAACACCCATACCGTTACACCAACAAAACAACGCCCACTACGTTAAGATCCATGAATCACCACGGTGGACATTCAACAGCAGTAAACCATTGGCGGTACACGCCAGCGCACTCAAAATGGACACCCAAATACTAAACTGCACAACATTGGCCAATACCAAAAACACACACCTGACACTCATACACACACCACACACACCCACCCACAGCACTATAAAACACACACCCACATCACCCACAACCCTTTACAGATACAAAATATTGCCACCACACTGACACCAAGACCACTGCAACAACAAGACACACACACCACATACACCCATGCATCCCTCATGCACCCTACTACGCACACCCAACCACAGTACCCAACACCCACACACTTACACACAGCACAGCACCCATGTCCCCACAAAGGCACCCCCGTTTCATTGATGAGGAGTTGTGGGTCATGGTGGAGGAAATAGTCGGGGTAGAGCCACAACTGTTTGGAGCACAGGTACAGCAAATATCCAGTGCCAGGAAGATGAAGCTATGGCAGAGAATTGTGGGTAACGCTGTGGGACAGCATCCAAGAACAAGTGACGACATCAGGAAGAGGTGGAATGACCTATAGCAGCAAGGCACCAGCTTGCCATACAGAGAACTGGCGGTGGACCCCCCACCTCCTCCCCCACAGCTCACAGCATGGGAGGAGCAAGTCTTAGCAATCCTGCATCCTGAGGGACTCACTGGAGTTGCCGGAGGACTAGACACTGGTGAGTCAATATTTATTACTTCTCAACCCTCATACCTGCATGCCATCTCACACTCTCACTCCCATTTTTCCACTCCATCCCACACACTGCACCTACACATATGACTAACCCCAATGCCTAGCCCTGCATACAATACCAATCCATGGACAGCCCTACCAGCCCTGCATGGACACCCATTATTAAAGCATGCACAGCACAGGGGAATTAACAATCCCACAATATATCAACATACACAAACTAAGGTGGCAGAGCAACAGCAACGATAAAGGGGAAGCTAGGGATGTACAATATGTCACAGGCATGAAGCATAATACATCACTTACCTCCCCGCAGGTGCCCCAGCCAATGTCAGCGGAGAGGAAGTGCCACAACAAACCAGTCCCCCAACAGAAGATGCCTCCAGTGCTGACAGTAACTCTGGACTTCAGGATCTGGATCAACAACTTGGCCCATCAGGGACCACTGGACAGTTGGTCACCCCAGCCCACATGCAGTCCTCCCCCCTCAGTATCCAACAATACAGCACCCACCCAGCGTCCCCACACCTCTGTCCCCAGGACACGTCAATCAGCAGTGTGCCCACCTGTACAGGGACACCAATCCACACCTCACAGCCAAGACAATCAGGGACCTGTGGTCAGTGGCAGGGGGCACACCATTCAGGGGACAGAGGCACAGGGGAACAGGGACACTGGGAGGACCGCTGTGAGCCAGGGGGTGGACAGGCCCAAGGAACTGATTCTCCAGGAGGCACTCACCAAGATCCTGGGTGCCTACCAACAATCCCAGGACAAGATGGGCCAGATCCTTGACAACATGCAGGAGAACAAGCAGCTGCAGGAGGAACACCATCAGGAGATCAGGGAGGACTTGCAAGCCCTCAACACCACCATGATCTCCATAGCAGGGGGTGCTGGCAGATATGGCCAACATCATGAGGGAATGGGCAGCACACCAGCGGGCCTCTACCACTAGCCAGTCTATTGACCTGCCCACCACTTCTGCTGCAGCTAGTGGGCAGGAGGCCCCGCCACAGGACCCACAGGCCACCAGCACCCTTCCCACTGCAGAAAGTGAACCACCCGATAACCGTTCCCTGCAACCCAGACAGAAGCCAAAGACACTTGCCAAGACCAAGACCACCATCAGGAAATTAGACTTTCCTGATTGTCCCCCTTGTGTCCACCCTGTCACCTTGTCCACTTTAAACTGTCTTTGCTCCCCTTCCTATGGCGCCTTGGGCACTGGACCTGTGCTACAAACAGACTGCAACAATACCCTGGACTTTCCTCTACCATCACCCCATTCCATTGCACTTTACCCTCAATTTTATAGCGCTACAATAAACACTCTTGAACACAACTATTTTTTGTGTTGAGAATGTGCATTCAGAGGAACAGTCACATCTGGTGCAAATGATATGAACACTGTGATATCATACAATTAATGACCTGTAACTGTCTGTAGTAATCACATCAGGACACTGTTGTTATATCACCGACATCTGTAAAATAACAAGCCATAGGTGACAGTAAGCTGAGATGTAAAGGAAGTGAATGCCATCATGCTACAGTCACAGATGAAATCAATAGTCAGAGTAACGATCAGTTCCA
This sequence comes from Pleurodeles waltl, assembly GCF_031143425.1. Classification (NCBI taxonomy): domain Eukaryota; kingdom Metazoa; phylum Chordata; class Amphibia; order Caudata; family Salamandridae; genus Pleurodeles; species Pleurodeles waltl. Next base: position 663,642,045 of record NC_090438.1, read on the forward strand.
CTGTCTCACCTGTGTCATTGGAAGTATTGAGGTATAACTGATGTTCTGTTGTCCACATTCTCATCCTCTGCCTCCTCATCCTCACTGTCCTTAGGGTCCACTGCTGCCACAGGGGCATCTCCAGCCTCCTCCTCCTGCAGAAAAGGCACATGTCGTCTGAGGGCCAGGTTGTGCAACATGCAGCATGCCACTACTATCTGGCAGACCTTCCCAGGTGAGTAGCACAGGGATCCACCTGCCAGATGGAGGCACCTGAACCTGGCCTTCAGGAGGCGGAAGGTCCTTTCGATTATTCTTCTGGTTTGCCCATGTGTCTCATTATAACGGTTCTCAGCCCCTGTCCTGGCATTCCTCACAGGGGTCAGGAGCCAAAATATGTTTGGGTAGCCAGAATTACCTGTAAGTGTTGGGGGACAAACATTAGCCTAACACAATGCTATTGGGATAACAGCTGAAGGCATACACTGACATACAGTGGGTGGGGACTCTGGTTCACCTATTAGCCACACCCTGTGCTTCTGGAGTCGGGCCATCACATTTGAGATGCTTCTATTCCTCAGGACAAAAGCGTCATGCACCGACCCAGGATACTTAGCAGTGATGTGGGAGATGTACTGGTCTGCCAGGCACACCATTTGCACATTCATTGAGTGAAACTCTTCCGTTTCCTGAACACCTGTTCATTCTGGCGGCGGGGGATGAACGAAATATGTGTACAGTCAATCGCCCCAATAATATTGGGGATATGCCCCATTGAATAGAATTCTGCCTTCACAGTGGGCACATTTTCTACCTGGGGAAAAACAATGTAGCTGCAAATGTGTTTCACCAAAACCCTTGCCAGCACGATTGAGAACATTGGCTGTGACATTCCTGCTTCCAAGCTCACTGTAACTTGGAAAGAACCAGTTGCCAGTGGGATGACGGGTGGCTGATATCAGGTCAGGCTCCAATTGGGCACACAGCTCTGTGATTGTGGTCCTGTCCAGTCTATAGGTGAGTATAATGTGGCTGTCTTCCAGTGTAGCAAAGTCCACAAGGAGTCTGTACATGGGGGGTTGTCTCCTCCTTCTATTCATCTGCAGCAGTAGGTATCTAAGGGACACAAGAGTGAGTAGGCTGTCACAATTTGAACAATGGAACCACAACCTGAGTGTACATACAGCATCAATGTGATGGGACAGTGGGAATGGCGATGTATGTGCAATTTTAGGCAACAACGCAGTTATGGTTAATCTGATCGTTGTCCACCACCATGAAATGGCGACCGCCTGTCCTGTATCTTGGGAAAAGTGGAAGTGAGGTAACTCTGCCGACGTTGGGTGCAGAAGGCGGTCTTGCACCGCCAGCAATTCCTCATTGGCTAATATAGGGCTCTATGGAGTACAGTGGCCAATGGGGATCAGCGCCGGCGGTGTACACCGCCGCAGACGTGACCGCCATATTCTATCTAGATCCTCACTTGTTTCCTGACTTTCCATAGGACAACACCTACACTGCGTGTGCTGCTGTGACCTGTGTCTGGAACCTACCCTGGCCTGTGTGACCAGGGAAAGGGCCCCTGCTTTCACTGCAGAGGAGTTGGAGCAATTTGTGGATGGGGTCCTACCCCAGTACGGACCTCTGTATGGGCCTCCAGACCAACAGGAGATGTGTTTGCAAGCATTGTGTCATCGGGGGGGATTGTCTGGTGGTAGTGTACATGGTGGGTGCTGGACGATGTGTGCGAATGGTGATGAAAACGGGATTGGTGGGCCATATGTGTGACAGGCTGGATTGTATGTGTAATGTGGTGTCCTCCTGTCTGCATTCCCTCTGCAGGTCAGCGCCCATCAAAAGAAGGGATTGTGGCGTGTCATCACCAAGGGCATGCGGACCCTGGTGGTTTACAGCAGGCGCAGCACCCATTGCAGGAAACAGTGGGAGGACTTGAGATGCTTGGCACGAAAGTCCGTGGAGGCCCAGCTGGGGATGGCCTCCCAACAAAGAACGCATGCCTTTCGGAAACTGACCCTCCTGATGGTCCGCATACTGGTAGTGGCCTACCCAGAGCTGGATGGACCCTTGAGGACATCACAGCGGCCGCAAGGGGGTGAATACAGTGGGTGTTACTAAAATAATTAGTAGGTAGCATGGGATCTGGGTTGTGCGTGTGAGCTAGTGGGTGCCCCTTAATGCCAGGCCAGACATTTCAGCGTGATCCAGCTCAAGGGTAATGGGTGTATGGCAAATGCAGGTAACCTAACTCGTTTGCATGCCATGTCAGTCAGGGCTTTGTGGGTCCCAGGAGGTGTGCAGTTGGCGGTGTTGCATAGTGCTCAATCTTGATCCCTGTGTGTGACGGTGCTGTGTATGCCAACTGTGTTGTTGGTGCTGTAATTGACCCAGTGTTCCCTTTCTCTTTCTCTCCCCCTTTTTTCTTCTGTCATCCTGTCCATGTGTGCATTAGCATCATGTGGTGGAGGAGCAGGGGCACCGGCAGCAGAGGGAACTGCATCCCACGGGACCCAGGAGGCAGAGTCCACTGGCGCTGAGGGAACCAGTGGGATGGAGGGCAAGGGGAGCACAACAGCGGAGACAGGAGCTGACAACACTGACTCAGACACCTCCTCAATGGAACCTCCCTGGTAGTGGCGGACACCTCTGTGACCACCCCAGCTGCAGGTACAGCCCCACCTCCTATACCAGCACCGCCCTTCCAGTAGCCCCTCAGTGAGTTGTCCATGCCCGCTCACCCAGGAGGGTGGGCATCTCCTTCGCCCTAGGCACCTCAGGACCTGCACCAGTGATCCCTGCTGCCCTGAGTGAGGAGGCTATTGACCTCCTGAGATCCATCTCTGAAGGGCAGTCAATCATTGTGAATGCCATCCAGGGGCTGGCATCTCAGATGCAGCAATGCAATGCATTCCTGGAGGGTATCCACGGTGGATTGGCGGCCCAACAGAGATCGATTCAGGCTTTGGCTTCCTCTCTGCTGGCAGCCATTGTCCCTGTTTCTACCATCCCACCTCCAACTACCACTTCCCAGTCTTCTCAACCCCAACCCATCCCATGCACACATACAGATGAGCATGCACACAAGACATTACATAAGAGTGGCACAGTCAAAAACAGGCACCACACTTCAGCCCACAAGCACTCACGCAAACACCAGACAGTTGCAGACACAACCACATCCACTGCCTCCACTGTCTCCCCCTCCACCTCCTCCTCCTCCACCTCCCTCACAGTCATGTCTACACTCACACCTGCATGCACTGCTTCAACATCCACCACCAGCATCACCACACCAAGCAGCACACACACCTAACTAGCAGACACCTCCACAACATCCATCCATGGGTCCCCTGTGTCCTCTCCTACCCTGTCGGTCCCCACCTAAAGGACACAAACGCAGGCACTCAGCCACCCAACAGCCATACACCTCAGATCAGCACACTGCCCCTGCACCTGCACCCAAGTTCAGCAGACATACTCCTCCAACAACCACTCCCTCAACCTCCACTCCCATCCCACCTCCCTCCTCCCTCATCCCACCCCACCGTCCCTAAGAAGCTTTTCCTTGCCCAACTTGACCTCTTCCCTCCCCCTCCCTCCCCCAGTCCTGCCCATAAGAGCAAGGTCCCAATAACCCAGCACCTCAGCCAAACAGTCCACGGGGACAGTGGAGGCACCTCTTAGTCGTGGAGGCAAGACAGTGAAGGATCCCACTCCACCAGCCAGGAAGGGTAAGGATCCCACTTCACCAGTCAGGAAGGGGAAAGATCCCACTCCACTAGACAGGAAGGGGAAGGAACCCTCACCTCCTGCCAGGAAAGGAAAGAAGCCCTCACCTCCTGTCATGAAATGGAAGAAGCCCTCACCTCCTGCCATGAAAGGGAATAATTCCTCACCTCCTGCCATGAAAGGGCAGAAGCCCTCACCTCCTGCCATGAAAGGGAAGAAGCCCTCAACTCCAGCTGAAACACAGCAGCCCTCGCCTCCAACAGAGGCTGCCCAGGAGACCCCTTCCCCTGCTGAGACACAGCAGGACTCACCTCCTGCAGAGGTACCAACACCACCAGTGGTCACCGAGCCCTCACCTTCAGCTGAGACAGTGCAGCCCTCACCTCCAGCAGTGGGCATGTAGACTCTCCAGGGACTGCTGTACAAGGAGCCCCCTCCAGAACCAGTGGGCAAGTCACCCATCTGAGAAATTGTGACCTTGCACTCCCCAGCAAAGGATAATGGGCATGGAGCCCCTTCCATAACCAGTGGGCAAGTTCCCCACCTGAGAGAAGGTGACCTTGCACTCCCCAGCAAAGGATAATGGTCATGGAGCCCCCTCCAGAACGAGTGGGCAACTCCCCCTCCTGAGAGACTGTGACCTTGCACTCCCAAGCAAAGGATAATGGCGTGGAGCCCCCTCCAGAACCAGTGGGCAAGTCCTCCACCTGAGAAACAGTGACCTTGCACTCCCCAGCAAAGGATTATTGGCCATGGAGCCCCCTCCAGAACCAGTGGGCAATTTCCCGACTTCGGCTGAGGTGCCTCTCCTTTTACTCTCTCCCTTGTACTGTACTCATCGTCGTCATCTTCGTCAGTGTTGGTGTTCCAGGTGGAGCATGGCATAGAAGAGCATCAGGAAGACTGCAGTTCTGGTTCCCATGGCGGTGTTGTTCTTCTCTGTGTCTCTGATGATGAACCTTTTGTCTTCTGTGCAGTCTTTCCCCCAGGCTTTTGAAGGCGTTGGTACCGCCCTGGAAATCATGGCGGACTGAAGTGTCATGATATGGTGGGCGGTAACTTGTCTTCCACCTGGCTGTTGATAACTACAGCCGTGGTGTGTGGTGTTAACGCCCTGGCGGAGAGTGTAGTACATTGGCTGTCTATGGGAGTTATTACCGCCATGGTCTTAATTTGGCGGTAATTACCGCCAACCTGTTGGCAGTATTTCCGCCACTTTATCACTCACCGCCAATGTCATAATGACCACCTAAATGTACTATTGAAAATTTTTAAATGTACAATAAATGGCAAGGAATTTGAAATTGGAGGCTAAAAATTAAATGAGTATCCTCAGATGGGTTAGTGGGAGCAGTGCAGGTGCATCAAACAGAATATAAGGGACTCATTACGAGGCTGATGGTCATGAGACCGCCAGCCTCTCAGTGATGGTCGGATAGCCTCACTCCAGGTGGTACGACCAACACATTACGACCCTGGAGGTTGGGCAGACAGGGGACCACCATCCCCGCTAGGAACATTGTACCCAATGGGCTGACGGCGGCACTGAGCACCTCAACTTTCCACCACCCTTTTCGTGGCAGGTACCCCGCCATGAAAAGGCTGGCGGAAAGCTAGTACAGGGGGCCGCATGGGGAACCCTGAACTGCCCATGCCCACTGGTCAGCCCAGTGGGAACATTGTAATACGACGGGGGGAATGCCGCCACCATGATGGCAGTGTCCTCACTCTGAGTTTAGGTTGGCTCATCCGACTGCCAAACTCATAATGAGGCCCATAGTTTGGATGATTAGTGGCTTCTATTCAATTCAGTAAAGCTCCAAACTTCATATTAAAATGAGAATGTTCGTTTTTTGTAATGTTATTTGTTTTGAAAGAAAATAAAGTGTGTTATTGTTTGTGTATGCATTTGCTAGACTACTCGTTTATATATTTTTTGTGTATTGTTTTGCGGTTCAATTCATAGACAATATTTATGCCTGGGTCCTTGGCTTCCAGTAATGACTCAGTAGAGGATACCCAGATTCCAATAATAATTCAGTGGGGATCCCCGGGTTGCAGTAATGATAACGTGGGGGTCAACAGAGGTCAAAAGATTGGGAATCACTGCTATACAACATCTATCTGCATCCCCCATCACTCCTTACAATTAACTTAACCACTAATATGTTTTAAAAAGTAAATTTTTCATTTTTCTTACCTGACCTCTGGCCTTCCTTGCATCCGATCTTAACAGCAATGATCCACCAACTGTAGAAACAGATGCAAAACCGGATATGTCAAACCTGAATGAAAAAAAAAAAAAAAAAATTTTCCCAATTACAGTCAATGAGAAATCATGGGAAAATACTCTAAAAATCATTAAAAAAAAGTTATGCTTCATGTAAAAAATCTGTTATATATTTGTAAAGTGAGTTTTTTAAAACTATTTATTGTTTTTCAGATATTTAAAAAATACTTTAATAAATATTTCAATAAAAAAATCCTGGTGTGATTATTTATTTTGATAAAATTATTAAAAATACTTTAATATTGACACACTGGGCGATTGGAGAGTAACATGACGGTCAGCTAACGCGCTGCCCGTGAACTCCCGTCGGACGGACGAGAGACGCCAAGCATGGCGCGATTTGGGTCGTGAGCAGACCTCCCTCCGGTCTGTGCTCGGGAGAGCTGCGGAGGTTTTTTGCTTGTTGCTTTCGGGTTTGTTTGGTGCCCCCGGCGACGGCCAGATCGACAGGAGGGATTTGGGCGGGGAGAGGATTCCCCCCGCGCGCCTTCGTGCACTTGGTCCGGGTGCCTGCACTTGAAACCTGGAGCTCCCGCTCGGCGCTTTTGGGTGAAGCCCTGGAGCTGTGCCGGCGGAGCAAGCGAGGATCGGCAGAGACGGTGACATTATTTGATTGGTGGCTTGGGAGGGAGCCCGGGCATTTAGTCCCTTGGTTGTAGCCTGTCTTTAGCAGGCAGAGGCAGTTCGTATTACCGGTGCTGCCTTCCCAGGAGTAATGGGGCACTTAAGGCAAACGGCAAACGTGTATATACATGCATGTGTTGCTTATTTGTAAAAATAAGCAGGTGCTAGAGTTTCCTATGGACCAGAAGAATTTCGTGCTTTTGGTATCGCGTTTTATAACTGCATTTCGCTAGGGAGTGTTAAGTTTCAGCTCCCTGTCATTCCACAAACACAAATCCTGTGCAAACTCACTGCTCTGCGCAGAAGGGACTTGAAGCGCAGATGGACGCCGAGTATTCAGCGCTCTTGTATTCGTGGTGGTTCACCGTCTGTTTGGAAGTGCTTGAGATTGTGAATTGCTGCTTCAACTGAGATTTCTTCAGGTTTAAGGGTCTTTGAGAAAAGAGGTGGGCCATTGCTTAGATAGGTCCCCCGTGGGGGTGGGGGCATTCGGATCCTCAAATCTTGCACTGTGTTTTCCAGGATTTCCAGTTGCTAGAAAAACAGAGAGGGGGTAAGAAAAATACTCCTGTTATTGCGCCTCGTTAATATTCTCATTTCACCCCTCTACAGTGTTTTTTCCGACTTTTGTCAGGAAAACTAGGAAGGAAAACGGCGAACAAGAAGGGGGGGTCATTGACTACGGGGAGGGGTGGCGGGGTGCCCTGGAAACAGGCTCTAAATTCCAGTATTTGGACAGAAGCGGCGAGGGGTGTGCGACGTGGGAGATCTTATACTTCCCGCTGCTCTCTTCGTGGGAGCCTCCCGGAGACCCCAGGGGTCTTCACAAGAAATAGCTTAAGCGGGAAGGGGTAAGAAGGGAGTGTGAGAGTGTTGGAGCCCCACAGTGCATGTCATCAATCAAGCGTCGCCCCAGGGGTGCCCGGGCAGAAGTCAACGACGTGATTGTTGCTAGGAAAAGTAAGCCCGGTAACCGTGGTGCAAGTGCTAATCTTCGGACTCAGGTGTCTGGGACTATAATAACAGGCATAGCGGGCTTAGATCCTAAAACCCATGGTGAGGGGTCAACCTACACAACATCACTCGTGGAGCACCCTCTACCCCACCGGGAGGAAAGTCAAATTGAGCTCCAGGGGAGGAGCGACTCGTTGATCACAAGGTACTTTCAGACTACAATCCCTCCACCACAAGACATGGCAAACGCTCAACCGGTCTTAGGCAAGTTAGGGGTTTCAAAGCTAGTTGAAGGCAGTCCAGCTGTTGGCCCAGCACAAGAACTATTAGACAAGGAACCACCTACGCTGGGAGAGGGCCCTCCTAAGACACTACCCTTGCTGGAAGTTGATGGTAATTCCTCTAGTGGTTCAATACCACACGACTTGGATGTACAGGCTCTGTTAATCTCTCTTACTAAAGAAATTAGGGGAAAATTAGAGATTTCAGAAACTAATCAAACTAGGATTCGGGAAGCCTGTGAGGTCTTGGAAAGTAAAATCAACCTGTTATCAGACCGGTTGGGGAAGTTAGAGGCAGTGGTGGAGGCCCACGAGGAGCGAGTGTTAGCTCAATCTAAGGACATTTTACAATTAAAACGGGGAGAAAAGTTGTTGCAAGACAAATTGGAAATATTGGAAAATAACATGAGGAGAAATAATATCAGGCTCCTGGGAGTCCCAGAGGGCTTGGAAGGGGAAGATATTAAGGGCTATGTGATCTCGTTGAATAAGGAGGTCCTCCCTAGTATGCCAGGGTTTAATCTGGAAGACGATATTCAGAGAGTCCACCGTGATCCTTTTAAGAAAAATCCAGGAAGGAAAAACCCCAGGAGGATTCTGATAAATTTCAACACATACTCTATTAAGGAAAGAATCTTGTCCGAAGCCCTCAAGGTTGGGGCTTTCCCCAAGGGGGAATGGTCTCTTAGGATAAGATCAGATGTGTCTAAGGCAACGTTAGACAGGCAGTGGGAGGTGGGGAACTTCATGCGGGAGCTCCGTGAACTTGGGGCTACAGTCCAACTAAGGTTCCCGGCAGCTCTCCGTATAATGTGGAAGAATAAAATGTACAATATGAGAGATCTTGGGGAGGTCAGCATATTTATAGATCAGATTAAGGCGTCTCAATAAGATCTAGTGGAAAGTCCCCGTCCGGCGAGGAGTTCGAAGTTAGGATAACAGGATGGTTATCCCAGTAGAAATAGGGAGGGTTCCTCTGGGGGGGGGGTGGTTTTGGAGGCATGTTGGTGCTGGGTGTAGGGGTGGGAGGCATGGGGTGTTGGGGTTCGTTTTGGGTTTGGTGGGTTGAAAATGATAAAAATAAGAAAGTCCTCATATCTTGCCAACATAGGTCGGGGGGGTCGGTGTTCTCCCTCTTTCTTCCTTCTCTTTGCGAACGATCATGCAGGGTTTTGAAAGGTTGAGATTCCTCTCTTGGAATGTGAATGGGTTAAGGGTGTCTGGTAGGAGGAGGAAGATCTTTGAGTACTTACGTTTGGTTGAGGAGGAGATTATTATACTGCAAGAAACCCATCTTCATCAAAGTGAATGGGAGACCTGGCTTAAACAGCTGAATTGGGTTTCATTTAGCGTATGCTCTTCTCAAACTAGTACAATAAAAGGTGTGGCAGTTTTGATTAAGAAATCCATGAGGTTCAGAGTAGGAACAGTACATGTTGACCCCAGAGGGAGGTGGGTAGTGGTAGAGCTGTGTGTATGCGGTCACTGGATTACAATGTTGGGTTACTACGGGCCAAACATTGACGACCTAACGCCATTTCAGGACTTATTTAATATTCTACTTTCAGCTAGGTACCCAGTGGTGTTAGGTGGGGATTTTAATATATTGCTAGACCCTGCACAGGACAAGTCAACCCCCCGGGGTACGGTAAATTCACCCAAAACAAGGGCACTGGTGAAACAAGCGATGCAGGATTTAGGCTTGGTAGATGCCTGGCACTGGAGAAGGGGTGAAGGAGATAGATATACATTTCACAATAAAAATTATGGGCATAGATCCAGAATAGATTTTTTTTAAATTCATAAAAGTTTATGCCCAGAGGTAAGAATGGTAGCCCACAACATACTTGTCAGATCATTCAGCAGTAATACTACACTTGGATATTAGGGTTATTAACAGGACTACTAGGAGCACAATTAATCGTGCTTTATTTCTAGACGACGCATTAGTAGAAGTGTTAAAAAAAGATACTAGAGAATTTTTTCAGGTGAATCAAGGAACAGCAAGTTTGTGGTGTGTTTGGGATGCGTTTAAGGCTTATATAAGAGGGAGGTTAGTCAACCTTGCAGCTTATAAGTATCGGGAAGAGAGGGAAAAGCTGGGAAATATGGAATTGTCATTAAAAACCCTTCAAGTCTCAATGTATAATGCGCAGTTAGAAGGGAAAAGGGACTTAGTAAAGGAGCTGTCTTGTCAAGAGGAAAAGGTTCGGTCTAGTTTAGACGCATTTTTGGAAAATCGCTGTAGGTTAAAGTGGGAAAGTAGTCAGTATGCACATTTTGAATATGGAGAAGGTTGCAGTAAACTGTTAGCGTGGAAGGTTAAGTCAGACCTTTCCAAAAGGCACATTTTATCGGTCAAATCAGATCTTATGAATCAGATCTGCACGGAGCAAGAAGAGATTGAGGGGGCATTCGTATCTTTTTTTCAGGAGATATATTCAGAAAGTTCGGTTAACTTGGAGGAACCTGTAAGAGAATTTTTAGATAATGCATACCTCCCAGCTCTAGAGGAGTCTAAGATGCTCCTATTGAATGACAAGCTAAAGGAGGCTGAGTTGGTTGAAGGTTTAAAGGCATTAAAAAAGGGTAAGGCAGCGGGGCCAGATAGTCTACCTAATGAATTATACAAGGCTTTCGGGGATTAACTTACCCCATTTTTATTAGAGCTATTTAACTCTATGTTGATAGAAGGGGCCCAAATTCCCAATTCCTGGAGAGAGGCGACAATCCGCTTATTGTTAAAGCCGGGTAAGGATTCCATGTCTTGCCCCTCCTATAGGCCCATCTCCTTGCTGAACGCAGACTATAAACTTTATACTGGAATTTTAGCCAAGAGACTGGGGAGAGTCATCGGCAATCTGATCCATCTGGACCAAAAGGGTTTCATGAAGGGGAGGCAGCTTCACGAGATAACTCACAAGCTATTTGCTGCAGTTGATTTGGCGGTACACGAGAAGGCGCCACTGGCGTTTTTGACTTTTGATGCGGCCAAGGCCTTTGATCGCGTTAATTGGTCGTTTTTAAAGGCGGTGTTGGAAAAAGTGGGCTTGGGAACCCCTTTTGTTAGGGCGATAGGGGAATTGTATAGATGCCCCCTAGCGAGAATCCTGGTTAATGGCCAATTATCACAAGAATTTAGGATCAGGCGGGGTACGAGACAGGGATGCCCCTTATCTCCCTTGCTTTTCAATTTATACATTGAACCCTTGGCTACTTTACTTCGGTCTTCTAAGGAGATTATCCCATTTCGAACTGGGGGTTGGGAAAAAAAACTAGCATTATACGCAGACGATTTGATGATATACACGAGTGATGTTAGGTCTACTCTACCTAGGGTCATCGCCTTGATGGAACAATTTGGTAGACTTTCCGGGTACAGCATAATCGCAGAAAAGACGGAAATAATGTGTTGGAACTTGTCGTATGCTTCCCCCTTAGTTAAACAAGAAATCAGATATCTGGGTATTCGATTAGCAGCTGATCTCAACGAGGTAGCTAAATTGAACTTTGACATAGTATATAGGGAAACCAAAAAACTGTTAAAGGCGTGGTCCGCTCTTCCTCTTACGATAATTGGATGATCCAATATTTTGAAGATGTGCATCCTTCCAAAATTTACTTTTTTATTTAATACTATCCCACTAGAGTTCAAGAAGAGCTGGTTTAAAAAACTACAGGGGGAGTTATCCTCATTTGTATGGGCTTCCAAGGGAGTTAGGATTGCTTGGAAAAAGTTGAGTAGAAAAAGAGAGTGGGGAGGTATTGCGTCTCCAGACCTTTTTAAGTACTATTTGGCTTTCCAGTTAAAAAACATTAGAGTCTTATTGAATAAAAAGTCAGAGCACGATTTAGTCTGGAGAGCATTAACGGCACATCTCGAAGAAGGAGCAGACCATTTTTTATATAAATTTGGACATCCCAGCTACTTTAAGAAAGTTCGTTTGAAACTCCCCAGACATGCATGTAAAGTTTGGATGTATTTTCGGAGGGCGTTAGAGATACCTTATTTTTGTAGTTCGGCTCCCATTTGGGATTCTCCTGCCACTCCGGAATGCCTTATAGACAAACTATCAACGCCTTTGAGAGCAAGTGGGATGGAAAGATGGGGCCAGTTAATAGAAGGAGTTGAAGTGTTAAGCTGGTGTGCATTCCAGGAAGGCACTGGTGGGACAGTTTCTAGATTTAAGTACCTTCAGATATCTAGTTGGGTAAAGTCTCGTCGAAATGGAGAAATAGGGAGGAGCATATGGGAAGGGAAGCTAAACCAGAAAATCATCAATAAAGAGGTTGCATTATGGTACCACGCTTTGTTAGAATCATCAGATGATAGCGCTTCCCTTCCCCTGTTGAAGTGGGGAGCGATCTTTCCAACTTTAGATGTTATAGCACTGTGGCAAAAGTCTTGTTCAATATTGTGGCTTACTACCAGTCCTGCAGGGCTGAAGAAAAATCATTTGTTCACACTCCATAGGGTTTACTGGACTCCGGCCAAATTAACAGCTATTGGGAAAACTCAGAAAAATTGTCCAAGGTGTGGGGAAGATAAGGCGGATGATATCCATATGTTTTGGCAATGCTCTAAGTTGTTGAATTATTGGGGAGATATAGGGAGTATTTTTAAGGTAACCTTTAATGTCAACTTAGTTTTAAACCTAGCATAGTGGTGTTTGGGGTTCGGGAACAGGATACAAATTACCAGAAATTGTCAGTTCAGCAGGAGTATTTGCTGTTTATATTAATCCTTCTAGCTAGGCGAGAAATCTATCGTAAATGGATTGATCCTCTTCCTCCTCGTGTGTTGGGCTGGCAAACATCTGTAAATCGAATTTGTACAGTGGAACAACGGGGCCCCCTGTCTAGAAAAGATAATTTTTGGTTGTATTGGGAAAATGTGTATCAATAACATATTATTCTATGTTATATAGGTTCTTTGTTTGGTCTCTTCCCTTAAAAAAATAACTTTTTTTTTGTATTTTTGTATTTTTGAACTTTTAAAGTCCAATGATTAGATCTGCCCCCCACCCTTTGGAGGTGTTGCTTTGGCTATGATTGAAAGTAACATCTTTTGATCAATGTCATCTGTACGAGAAAAGTATAATTAGTAGATCAGGTGGGATGATCTACCGGGGTTTGGACTATGTACTTGGAGGCATGTTGTCGCCTGCCGCGCCAGTGCTTTTCCTACTCAACCAAAGCAGGGGTGATGAATATGAGGGGAAAAAAAAAAAAAAAACTTTCATATTTCTAAAATTATTTCAATGTTGTTTTATTTTTATATAACATTTTATAAATATAAGAAGTTAGTTCTATCCATGCTATGATTAAATATAACAAATGTGTAGGATAATATTGTTTAACTATTAATATTCTTCTCCATCCAACACCCCTATATCCCGTACATCCCTTCCCTAAATGTTTGTGTTGCAGACTCTTAAAAAGGTAGATAAATTATACTATTATTAAATATCCTATATTTTCATGAATAAGCATTATAATCAGGAAGTAAAATTAATACCTGAGCATTAATACACTTCTCCACTCAATACCCCAAATGCGTCTTGCATCCCATCCCTAAAGGTTTGTGTTGCAATCCTAAAAATATTTTAAATTAATAATATTATTAAATATCCTGTCTTTTGCATTTAAACATTAATACTCAAGTATTAAAATGAAAACTTCTTTTAAGTGTTTAAAGTATTTTACAAAATTATTATTCTATGCATAAATATAACATATATACAAACAATATATTAACACATACAAGTTGCATATATTTAACTATATATATACTTACCGATATACTAACTCTATAAGGCATAGATCAAAAAATGCATTGTGAAGGCATTTGTGGTAAAGGCATATACCAATAATGCATGGTAAAGGCATACATGTTAAAGGCATTTGTAGTAAAGGTATATGTGTGGTAATGACATGCATGGTAATTGCATATGAGTTGTAATGATTATGTTGTTAGTGTAATGCATGGTAAATAATGTGTGGTGATGGAGGTTTCCCATTTTTACCATTAGCATTCTTTGTTTAATCTACCTAATAATCACAGCTCATATTTGCTATACAAGAATATGATTTTTTCAACAAATGTTTGAAAAGCAATTTTCATATTTTCCGTGTCTTACCTTGGGCATGCAAATTAACAATGAAAGAGTAGATCTGTTTCCACAATTTTCTTGGGAATCAGAGTAGTCATGTTTGAGGTTGACGATATCATCTGGGGCACTGTGACCTAGCTTGGAATTGTGCCAACATTTCCTGATGCTATAGATGGACTAAGTCCTTATATCATGAAGTTTATGTTGACCTCATATCCAGTCCGCCTAAATTTGTAGGAACCGTATAACAATATTACACTAGCGCCTGGACCCAATTGCCGGAGCCTCTGAGCTCCAAGTAGTGCATCTCAGGTCCTGGACCTTGGTGTTGCTCATGGGCACTGAAATCACGCTTTTGGACTCTTTGTGACTGCGGACTGGCCCATTTGCAACAAGTCCTCAATACTCACACCGCAAACCAGTGTGAAGCTCCGTCAGCCCAACTCCTCGCCCAGCAGCATCAACGGCTTATGGGGACCGCCACCGTGAAGTTCTAGCAATGCCCACCCACAATGCAAACTGGCTTCTTGTGCTTCGCCAACAGCATCCTACTACACCCTTCCTGTTCCTCGCAGCCCTCTGCAATGCGAATGGGACTCTTGGCACAAACTTGAGAAGGTAAACCTTCAGCACAAGTAACCTGGGACCTTATCTGACCTGCGCTCCATGGTGGTCAGCCTGAACTATTGTCCTGGACCCAACCAAGAGTGACCAGATAGCTGCGGTTGCCGCTTTGTACTTTTGGCACAATTTTACTCTTTATTCTTTACAAATTCATTTCTCTGGTTCTGCTGAGAGGAGTTTTGTTGCTATTAGGGAGTTGTTATTTTGTTACATTCCATTTTGTGTTTCTTAATAGCAATTACCGAAAATGCGCTATTTAGGAAATGCAAAATAGAAATTTGAAACATCCGGTCCCTGATGATAAAGCATACCATATGATTAGCATGTGGGTGAGAGTTCTATAAGAACACATGTAGTGTGCCTGATGGGCACTAAGGAACAGGGCATAGGGACATCTGGTTATGGGAGACACACTCCACTTTGGGCTTATGTACATTAGTTCGAGAAAACTGAGAGCCTTTCACGCAAAATTGTGCCCCTCCACCCCACTGGTTTTAGCATTTCTCAAATGAACCTAATCACATCCCAATTTCTAAGAAAATGTAGATCATTTCCATAATATTGGTGGACAGCTTTGATTAGATTATAAAGGTTTGAAAGCAATTGACCTGAAGTTAATCACTTTCTTGGGTGTATCTTAATAAATATTATCAGGGTGGTGGAGATCTAAGATTTCCCAACAAGACATGTACTTTTTTTTAAATGGTTCAGTACCTATGACCCTTTAGTCCAAGTTATATTAGTAAATAGCAATGTTCACACAGGGAAAGTGTCACTTTACAGCCCCTATCAGCTCGGCTGTAAGGTTCACCACCTTGCTGAGAAATATACCATCAGTGACACATATAGGGCCTCATTAATGTTTAGCAGTCTTTAGGCAAGACCGCTGCAGTGGCGTCCACCAAAAGACCATCATGTTGGCGGCAATCCGACCACCGTATTAATAGTCACACTGTGAAGGCTGCCAAAAAGTAGCTAAATTTCCGAAACCACCAGGACACTGGAGGACAGCACCGCCAGCCAGACAAAAATCCACCCATCAGATTACGATCCACAAATCACAAAAGCGGTTCTTCAATGGTGGAGAACCATTGGCGTGTGAACCATGGAGGTCTCAACTCACTTCTGTCAGAACACCACACCACACCACACCACATTATATAGTTTGAATACCCCACACCTGATACATATCCAAAGACCTGACACACCTACTAACTGCACTATATTACACCCCCCAACACAACCCACAAAATCTTTTTCAATCACAACGCCACTTACAACCACTAACAACCAACATCCCAGAGAGTTCAACATAGTAAGAAGAAGCACCCATTTACACTTCACTATGCACATACCACACACCTACACAACATACAAAACGCACACATTAGTACCACACACAATCCACAACACCCATCTCACACCCACATCATGGCACCTACACCTCACATTTTTCCTAACTCTGCACCCATTCACATAGCACTCAACCACATCGTCTTCACAACTACTAGCATCTCCCCACAAAAATACCCATGATTCACTGATGAGTAGTTGAGGGTCATGGTGGATAAAATTGTAAGAGTAGAGCCACACCTGTTCGGAGCACAGGTCCAACAAACATTCACAATGGAGTTGTGACAAAGGACAGTAAACAGGGTCAATTCTGTAGGCAGTTATCCAAGCTCAAGGCAGGACATCCGGAAGAGGTGGAACGACCTTAGGGGGAAGGTACATTCCATGGCATCCAGGCACCAGCTTGCGGTATTGAAGACTGGCGGTGGACCTCTACCTCCTCCCTCTATGTTCACATCATTTGAAGGAGAAGGTCTTAAATATCCTGCATACTGAGGGCTTAACAGGAATACCTGGGGGAGTGGAATCTGTAAATACCAACAACATTCATGTCATACAATTGTCTTGTCCTATATGCTCCCTTACAACCTATATCCACCCCAAGTTACACTCCACCCATTACAACTTTCTCCTAATCACCTAATACCCCTCCCTGGCATGTCCCCTAAACACATCTAGCCACACAGTCCTTGGAAATGGCATGTGAAGCACTGGCTAAGTATAGCACTACAACTCCCAGAATGCAAAAACAAAACATATTCAACACCAGTACACTGAACCAAATATTACTTGTCATGCATGTCAAACCAATATCCGATCCAACCCACCAAGATTGTTCTAGTGTGGAACAGTACATGGCAATGACAGCAATGCAATGGCTCACTTACACTAACATCCCAAGCAAAACAGAGCTAAAGCTGATTGTCCATATATAATGGCCACAGATCAAAGATCCCAAGGTAGAACTATACTCATCTTGTTTGGAAAGTCAGATAGCTGAGTGGATGCACATGCAGTACATCCAGATACAGGTCATTGTCCATTGTGAACTCATATACTGTGTTCCTCAAGGACATCAATGTGCATTCAACAGCTCTTATTTGTGTCAGCTTTCATGCCAGACAGTTTACTAGGTAACAGAGCTGAAGAGCCTTGTCAATTTTCAGACAATATCAGATGCCATCAGCTGTACAACCACTACCAACATAGTTTAACAGCATAAACATGGTGTATGGAATTGAAGTTACAGAGTTTCATGTTGTACCAAGTTACATAGTGCATCAGCTGTCAATGTCATTGCTGGGGATCATGTTGAGGCACTACCTGCATCTCACACAACTACTACAATACCCCCATGGTAACCTGATCTCTATGTTCCACTCCCTCCACATGTAACCTTTCCATTGTCAGCATGGAGAGGATACCAGAGACTGCCACTACCCCTATGGATGAAGTCCCCAGTGAGGACAACACCCCTGGATGTCTGGACACTGACAAAGAACTTGACCCATCTGGGACAACTGATGAGATAACAACTATAGCCTCACCCTGCCCATATTAATTCCTCCCAGCCCTGTTCCATCTACATCACAGGCAACCATTCACCCCCCACAACCTACATCCCAAAGACTGATTCATCCATTGTGTGCCCCACAGTACAGGTACCTGAGTCTCACCTCGCCACCCCTGACAATGATGGACCTGCCACCACTGGGTGTGGGCACACTGTGCCAGGGACACAGGCAGGTGGGGGCAGGGTGTGTGGGAGGCATGCTTTGGGCCAGAGGTTAGGGTCTCAAAGGGACACTACCGACCAGGAGACCCTTTCCCAAGTCTTGGGAGCTTACCAAAGTTCCCAAGGCATGATGTGCCAAGCCATCACCATGTTGAGGGAAATCCAAATGCTGCAGAGGGACAAACTCCAGGAAGTCATGCAGCAGTGGTAGGCACATAATGCCCACTTGGCTTCCATTGCAGGGGTGCTGAGAGACTTGAATACTACACTGAGTAGGTCTTGTACCCAACACCTGGCACCTTCCACTAGCAATGATACATCAGGCCCTGCATCTGCGGCTGCTAGTGGAATAGAGGTCTTGCCAGGGGAAGGACACGTCTCAGATACCTCACCCTCTGTAGTTGAAGAACCCCCGGCAAATATAAACGTCCACCCAGACATCCAGCAGGAGCAGATGTCAAGACCAAGCCCAATGTCAGGAAGTAAACCTCTCCTGAACTATTCCCCTTGTGTGCCTCAGATATACCCTATTGACTGTTCTGTAACCAATCTCTATTTTCCTATGGTGCAAGGACACTGGAATTGTGTTCCCAGATGGTGTAGCAGCTACCCTGATAATGTCATCCACCATGACTAAACCTTTCACCATTTCTTTTGTGTGTTTTCAATATTTAAAGCCACATGTGTTTTTTGTATTTCCACAATCACACTTAAACACAAGTCCCGTGTATGTCTCATTTATCAGCCATGTATAATAGTTATACATGCCAACTCTAGTCTGATCATGTCCCTCTGTATTGCACACCCATTGTTATGGACCTCATACCTGGACTCCACAGCAGGAGACTCTTTACAACAGGATTGTAACAGGACAGACAGCAAATAGGCTGTAAACTACAACTACACACAATCAGTGAAAGATCATGGGTGAGAGTAGCATCAAGATGACTGCTAAGATGTAACACAATGCTAAACTACACAATACAGACGTTAGGGTCATATCACTCAACCAACAAGACGGGAAGCACACAGACTGTTCTCTGTATCACCTGGCTGAGCCTTATCACATACCCACACCATAGCTTCCAAATATACATATCCCATGGTACAGACAGAGATCAGTACGGGTCTACCCATACCTAGAAACGTTCACTTAGATTGGTCAAATACCTGTAGGCTTGCCACTCACCTACGTCAGTTCAAAGTGACATGCACATTGGTCTGAAGAGTAGGAACACACTGACAGCTAGATTCAAGGTAGAATACATACAGCTGTTACCATTGTGCAGAGAGAGGCTATGGTCCTACATTTACACATGAGCCAGACACATATTCAGACACAAATGACAGCATTTGACAAACTCATGTACCCTACAGGTGACCTTGATGGGAAAACACTATTCCACCCCAGTGTTCTGGCAGTCTAACAACTTCAGTCACACCCCACATAATCAAAACTCATAGTACCTGGTATCAGCCATGTCCACTGCTCATGTGTGTCGGCAATTCCCATCTGCTTCTGACACTGTCTGTCATTTGCCAAGGTCGATGAGGCAAACAGGATCTAGGCAAACCTGTGTTTGTAAGAGGAGAGGGATGGGACATAGCAGAATACACTCCTCATATCAGAGAAGTCATGTCCAGAAGTGTAACATTGCATTTGCTATACCAATATATGATACTGTAGACCACTCTGTCTGTACACAATACAATTTACAGTTTGCATGCAAAACTCACTTATAGGCATTGGGGATATCTACAACCTCACAGATGATGCAGGTTGCAAATTTGAACCATACCATTATGTTTACTTCCCAAACCTTTTATTCAGTTGAAGTACTGATTGATGATATCTGTCCTAGAGTCTCCTGCTTCACCTTCCTCTGGCTCTTCATCACTAGACAAATCTGTATTTCCTCCCACAGATTCTGCTTGCTTCCCCTCATCTAGTATAAACAGTAACTGTTGTCTCGGGGCAAGACTGTGGAGCATGCAGCAGGCAACTATTATTTGATATACCTATACCATGTTGCGTGAGTAGCGGAGTGCTTCACCTGATCTGTCCAAGCACCTAAATCTTGCCTTCAGGAGCCCAAACGTCCACTCTTAGAAACACCTTGTCCTCCTGTGGACCTCATTGTAGCAAACTTCCCCCGGCAAGGGTGGATACCTCACTGGTGTCAACAAAATGGACAGTTTGGATACCTAGTCACCTGTGAACAAATCTGTAGGACACACACATATGTGTGGGACATGCAACATTGTGATGGCAGGAGACATACATTGCAAACACACATTTCAGTTGTAACTTACCAACCAGCCAGGCCCTCTCTGTGTGGAGTTGTGTCATCAGTGGTGAGAAATTGCTATTCCGCATGATGAAGGAATCATGGACTGATCCTGGATATATGGCACTGACTTGTGAAATGTACTAGTCTGCCAGACACACCACCTGAATGTTTATAGAGTGGTAGTTTTTCCTGTTCCTATACACCTGTTCATTGGCACTGGGGGGAACCAAGGGTACATGGGTGCCAGCTATGGCTCCAACCACATGTGGAATGTGTCTCATTGAATAAAACTCTACCTTCATATAGGCCAAATCTGTACGTTGGGGAAACCTGATGTTGCTGTCCAGGTGTTTCAACAATGCACACAGCACATCCCTTAAACCCAGACTGAACATGGGCTGAGATATTTCTGCAGTTAGTGCCACTGTGTTCTGAAAGGACCTAGGGCCGTATTTATACTTTTTGGCGCACAACTGCGCCAACGCAGTTGTGCGTCAAAAAATTTAACGCCGGCTAACGCCATTCCAAAACGCCATGCGGGCGCCTTATTTATGGAATGACGTTAGCCGGCGGAGCTGACTGGTGTGCATAAAAAAAAATGACCCACACCAGGCAGCGCCGGCGTAGGGGAAAATGGAGCTTGGGCGTCAAAGAATGGGGCAAGTCGGTCTGAGGCAAAAAATCTGCCTCAACCCGATTAGCGCCATTTTTTTTTACTCCCACCCTCCATTGACATGACTCCTGTCTTAGCAAAGACAGGAGTCATGCCCCCTTGCCCAATGGCCATGCCCAGGGAACTTCTGTCCCCTGGGCATGGTCATTGGGCATAGTGGCATGTAGGGGGGCACAAATCAGGCCCCCCTATGCCACAAAAAAAATAATAATAATACTTACCTGAACTTACCTTAAGTTCCCTGGGATGGGTCCCTCCATCCTTGGGCGTCCTCCTGGGGTGGGCAAGGGTGGCAGGGGGTGTCCCTGGGGGCATGAGAGGGCACCTCTGGGCTCCTTCTGAGCCCACAGGTCCCTTAATGCCTGCCCTGACCAGGCGTTAAGAAATGACGCAAAAACGGCTGGATGTCATTTTTTTGACCCGCCCACTCCCGGGCGTCATTTTTGCCCGGGAGTTTAAATACGGCACACATGCCTCGGAGTCATTTTTTAGACGGGAACGCCTACCTTGCATATCATTAACGCAAGGTAGGTGTCCACGCAAAAAAATGACGCAAACTCCAAGATCTTTGGCGCTAGACGGGTCTAACGCCAAAGTATAAATATGGAGTTTGTTTGCGTCGGATTTGCGTAAAAAAAACCGACGCAAATCCGGCACAAACAAAGTATAAATATGCCCCCAAGGGGCAACGAAGTGTAGCACTGACAAGACCTGAATAATGAGAGGTATGCTATAGGGATTGCGAATGGCAAGCATCAGATCTGGCTCCACTTGATCACACAGATTCATGACAGTATCACGATTCAGCCGATATGTCTGGATACAATTTTGTTCCTCCATGATGTGCAGGTCTACTGGTGGACCGTTCACTGGTGGTTGTCATCCTCTCCTCATTGCAGGAAAACTATGTGAAAACATTTCAACATACTGTCTGACATGCAGCATGCAGATATCTTGTAAAGTCAGATACACAACTCACACAAATCTGCTGTTGAGTTTGGTTACAAACTCAGATTTCTACAGTACAGTACATAGGAATGAACCCTATGACACCCTCCTTGGTGCACATTCTCCCAATTAACTACTGAACTACACACACAGAATCATCTGTTACTGTGCATGGTTGTAAGTCCAACTGACTTGTCATGTCCTACACATATTGCAGTACATTATCAATGTTTTCAAAACACATGGGAACGTCCTCCAGTAACACAGCATTTACTGCACATATACACAAATTGACAACTAAACATGAGAGTAGTACTTACAGTTGTACTACACAATATGGGGTATAGTTAATGACGCAGATGAAAAAACTCTTCCATGCATGTAAGGTGCTTAGAATGGCAGCCGCCTCACCTACTGTACTGAACACATGAAAATGACCTAATTCCGACAGTGGAAATAGTCATGGCGGTAGGCGGTCACATCCGCAGTAGAAATTGCCATTGAAAGACAATGCTGCCTTTAGCGGACTTGGGCCAAAGGCGATGTCCTCCAGCGGTGATGGTCATGTACGTGGTGGACACGACCGCCATCTTATGAAGTATTGCTCACTTGACACCTGCCACTGCTGCCAGCAAGACCTCCACTATCTGAACTGAAGTGTACTGCCTCTGGGAGCTATCATGCCACGTCCTGCAGGGACCCTCATAGGGCCCCTGCCTTCACCCCTGAGGAGCAGGAGAAGTTCGTGGAGGAGGTCCTACCCCTATACGGACAGCTATGTGGTGCATCAGAGGAGCAGGTGAGTCCAATGCAATACCAATGTGTGATAGGTGTGGTGAATGATGGTGTATCTGAAAAGTAAAGTAGTGAAGGTGTTGATGCATGCAGATGATAATTTGTAAATGAGTGTGAGTTGAGAGGATGGGAATGTTTGCCTGCTTGCTGTCACTGATGTGTACTGTCCACTACTATTGGTATGGTGCATGTGGACATGACTTTTTCCTTTTGTCTGTGTCATCCATGCAGGTCAACGCCCATCAGAAGGAGGGAATTTGGCGAGCCATCACCAAGCAAGTGTGGACCCTGGGGTCCACAGCCAGCAGAGCACCCACTGTAGGAAGCAGTGGGAGGACCTGAGATGCTGGGCCCGGAAGACTGAAAAGGCAGGCCAGCTGGGATGTCCTCCAAAGGAGGGAGAGGTGCCCATCGGACCTTGACCTCCCTAATGGCCCGCATTTTGGCATTGGCCTACCCTGAGGTGGACTGGTGTTTGAGGGCAGCACAGCAGCCACAAGGGGGTAAGTACTGACAGAACCTATGTACTTGCCTCTGATAGTTTAGTGTATGATGTCTAAGTATTGCAGCTTTGATGATGTGGTAAGTGCTACAGGTATGATGACTACTAGGAAGACATGTACTACTTTTGCCAAATTACAAACACTTATGAGGCCATTGTTTTGTGCATGAGAACATGTTAATCGCCTTTGTTTACCAAATAGTATGACTGCATGTGGAGATGCCATCTGTGACTCTACTCAGCTATACATTTTGTAACCTCCTGTGCTATCCTTCCTACCTAGTGTTCCCAGTCCATTTACCCAAATGGTAAGTTGTATAGCTCTTTGATCTCTGACCACTCCTATTCCACCAGATTTGGTCTATGTGCAACATTGAGTCTGACAAATGAGTAACAGGGCTAAGTAATCCTGTGTCCTGAAATAGTTAGACACTTCATGTGAGGCTGTCATCCCAAACAGGCTTTTGGTATGGCCAACTTACTACACTCCCTATGAGGTTTGGGGAGGTGTCCCCATTGTCATGTCAGATTCATACATTGGGAAATGTGAAGTTCGATAAGGGTGGACATCCTACAATGTGAACAATTAGTATGTCTTACTGTTTTGTCTACAGTGACCCTTTATTATAGACATAGGGAGAAAACTGCTGTATGGTGCAGTTTCTTTTTCCTTTGGTCTACAGAGACCATCGAGGTCTGGAATTGGGGTTTAACCTGCGCAGAAAAATACATTCTATACTTTCCAAAATAATATTTGTACACTATATGGGTCATATAGTATTGACATATTTCTCTGGGTTAGCTCAGGATCAGAGCCCAGGCCTTTTGTTACCCTGCGGTGCCCAGTTATTTACATTTCTCTCAATCAGCAGGAACAAAATCTGCCTCACACAAAAGGAGCAATTAACAGTACTTCACCCAGCTCCTGAGGAGAAAACTGGTGGCGGAATGATCTACATCAGACACCCAGCTGTCATACTGTACCAGGGATGGGCCTGCCCAAGCCCACTGAAGAAAGGAAAGAGCCCTGACAACTGGAGCTAACCCAGGAGGGAGGCTTCCTTTGAACTTTCTGTGTGCAGAACCCTGGTAGTGATGTGAGTGAGGGGTGGAGCTGAGAACCCAGGAGCAGAAGTGACCAGTGACTCACAGATGACGCCATTATTGCACTGTCTCAGCATGCTGTGCAGGAGGTTGGGGTTGGGGTGGATAGGTGACTTGGCACTCTAAGATGGCCAGGGGTGCCTGACTTCTGGAACCTTCCTCTTTGCACAATTGGGAGACTTTCTCTTGCATGTGGATTTTGTCATGATCGGACTCTGTGACTTACAGAGAGAACTGAAAGCCCTGATGCCCACCAAGGACCTAAAACTCTGCCCAGTTGACTCCAGGGCCACTGGGTCTCCCAAAGGGCCAGTGAAAATGGCCCCATCATGCCCACTGAAGACCATTTGGGAGAAAGCCCTAGACCTTTGTGTGTAAAAACCAAGATCAGGAGGGGAGCTGTTACAGGGAACCAGGAAAACCAGCTCCTTGAGAAATGTACCACTTTGGAGGTGAGGAAGAAGGAACCATGCACCACTAAAAAAGGAGAAAAGTAAAGAAAACACTGACCGTGGCTCCCCTGGCTCAGCGGGAGAGCCATTAATAAAATAGTCAATGCTCATGAAGGAGCCCTGTGGAGTCGGAGCAGAGTGACTGTTTTGGTCCTAATCTGAATGTTTCTCCCTTTGCTGTTGCCTCAGGGTGGGGGGTCACCACCAACCACCTCAAGAAGTGTACAGCCTTCCCCCAAAAAGGACTTGAGGATCTCCATCTTAAGTTGGGTGAGACTCAAAAAACACTAACCTACCCAGGATTTTCTTGCATATTTTCAAGTACTCCCAAAACCGAGGCTTTTGCTCTACAACTGGGAGTGCTGCACCCTCTAGTGGTTATATATATATATATGGTTCATGTAATTATGGCCTGAATATGGTTAAAGATGATGCACACTATGAAGTGTCCTCTATGGGCCATGTTTATCGTTGCTGTGCAAAATCATTACAATGTGATGCCTCTAGGGAATACTTTTATAATTGCAGTTTCATGACTGAAAATGATAGAAGAGATACACAAACACATATATTTGGCTACTTTAAATGCTTTATTCATTGAATAATGTTGTCAATGATTAGTAATCAAAGTGAAAAATTATTTATTAACATTAATTAGTGCATTTACACAGGATTATTAACCCCTTCCCCGCCACGGACGTAATGGTTACGTCCATGGCAGCGCCCGTGTGGCGCCATGGACGTAACCATTACGTCCTGAATGCTGCCCTCGGGAGAAGCGCTAGTGCTCCTCCCGAGGGCCGCCCCCCCACCCCCCTAGGTCAGGGCTGACAGGGGAATCCCTTCCCCTTCAACCCTCGACCCCCCCCACCCCCCCTGTGACGTCAGCGCGCAAGCGCGCGCTGACAATCACACAACCTCCCCCATCGCGCTGGAAGCAGAGCTTCCAGCGCGATCGAAAGAGAAATGCTCAGCATTTCTCTTTCGATCACGTGGGGGAGGCCCGGAGGTTCTTCAAAGGGAAGGAAATGTATTTCCTTCCCTTTGAAGTCTCTCCGAGGGTTTCAAAAGCCGGATTGCTTGCAATCCGGCTTTTGAAACCCCTCTAGACACCAGGGATTTTTTTTTTTTATATGAAATTGACAGAAGGGAGCGACCCCTTGGGCAAGGGTCGCTCCCAGGGGGTCATTTTTTTTTAAGGCCTTTTCTGCCCCCCCTGGGGGCAGATCGGCCTATTATTAGGCCGATCTGCCCCCAGTGGGGGCAGAAACCTCTAGACACCAGGGATACTTTTTTTTTTTTTATTTGTTTTCTTTTGTTTTTTAGGTTTGGGATGCGACCCCTTAGGCAAGGGTCGCTCCCATAGGGGGAAATTATATTTAGGCCATTTCTGCCCCCTTTGGGGGCAGATTGGCTTATTTTTATGAGGCCAATCTGCCCCCAAGGGGGGCAGAAACCACTAGACACCAGGGAGTTTTTTTTGTTTGTTTGTTTTTCACGTAAGAGGACCGACCCCTTAGGCAAGGGTCGTTCCCTTGGGGGGCACATTTATTTTAGGCCATTTCTGCCCCCCATGGGGGCAGATCAGCCTATTTTTATTAGGCCGATCTGCCCCCACGGGGGGCAGAAACCTCTAGGCACCAGGGATTTTTGTTGTTGTTGTGTTTTACAGATGGGGAGCGTCCCCTTAGGCAAGGGTCGCTCCCCTGGAGGGGCAAATTGTATTTAGGCCATTTCTGCCCGCTTTGGGGGCAGATCGGCCGATTTTAGGTCAATCTGCCCACAGGGGGGGCAGAAACCTCTAGGCGCCTGGGCAAATAGTTTTTTTGTGTTTTTTTTTTTGTTTGTTTGTTTTTTTAGAGATGGGGAGCGACGCATTAGGCAAGGGTCGCTCCCCTGGGGGGCAAATTGTATTTAGACCATTTCTGCCCCCTTTGGGGGCAGATTGGCCGATTGTAGGTCACTCTGCCCCCAATGGGGGCAGAAACCACTAGGCACCAGGGATCTTTTTTTTGCGCCGTCACGCAAGGGGAGCGACCTTGCAGGCAAGGGTCGCTCCCCGGGGGGGGTGGGGGGGC
Organism: Pleurodeles waltl; assembly: GCF_031143425.1. Classification (NCBI taxonomy): domain Eukaryota; kingdom Metazoa; phylum Chordata; class Amphibia; order Caudata; family Salamandridae; genus Pleurodeles; species Pleurodeles waltl. The sequence goes on from NC_090438.1 coordinate 663,668,588, forward strand.
AAATTTATTTTAGGCCATTTCTGCCCCCCTGGGGGCAGATCGGCCTATTGGTATTAGGCCGATCTGCCCCCGGGGGGGGCAGAAACCTTTAGGCGCCAGGGCACTTTTTTTTTGTGTGGGTTTTTTTTTTGTTTGTTTGTTTTTTTAGAGATGGGGAGCAACGCATTAGGCAAGGGTCGCTCCCCTGGGGGGCAAATTGTATTTTGACCATTTCTGCCCCCCTTGGAGGCAGATTGGCCGATTGTAGGTCAATCTGCCCCCAAGGGGGGCAGAAACCACTAGGCACCAGGGATCTTTTTTTTGCGCCGTCACGCAAGGGGAGCGACCTTGCAGGCAAGGGTCGCTCCCCGGGGGGGTTGGGGGGGCAAATTTATTTTAGGCCATTTCTGCCCCCCCTGGGGGCAGATCGGCCTATTGGTATTATGCCGATCTGCCCCCGGGGGGGGCAGAAACCTCTAGGCGCCAGGGCAAATTGTTTTTTTTGTGGTTTTTTTTTGTTTGTTTGTTTGTTTTTGTAGAGATGGGGAGCGACCCATTAGGCAAGGGTCGCTCCCCTGGGGGGCAAATTGTATTTAGACCATTTCTGCCCCCCTTGGGGGCAGATTGGCCGATTGTAGGTCAATCTGCCCCCAAGGGGGGCAGAAACCACTAGGCACCGGGGATTTTTTTTTTGCCACCAATGTCACGCAAGGGGGGGCGACCCCATAGGCAAGGGTCGCACCCGGGGGGGCAGGGGGGTGGGGGGGTGGGGTCAAATTTATTTTAGGCCATTTCTGCCCCCCCTGGGCCCGGCTGAGCTAGAGGCCAAAATCCACAGGTAGGCACTGTTTTCAATGAAAAAATGTGATGTGTCCACGTTGTGTTTTGGGCCATTTCCTGTCGCGGGCGCTAGGCCTACCCACACCAGTGAGGTATCATTTTTATCGGGAGACTTGGGGGAACGCTGGGTGGAAGGAAATTTGTGGCTCCTCTCAGATTCCAGAACTTTCGGGCACAGAAATGTGAGGAACATGTGTTTTTTTAGCCAAATTTTGAGGTTTGCAAAGGATTCTGGGTAACAGAACCTGGTCCGAGCCCCGCAAGTCACCCCTCCTTGGATTCCCCTAGGTCTCTAGTTTTCAGAAATGCACAGGTTTGGTAGGTTTCCCTAGGTGCCGGCTGAGCTAGAGGCCAAAATCTACAGCTAGGCACTTCGCAAAAAACACCTCTGTTTTTTTCCAAAATTTAGGATGTGTCCACGTTGCGCTTTGGGGTGTTTCCTGTCGCCGGCGCTAGGCCTACCCACACAAGTGAGGTATCATTTTTATCGGGAGACTTTGGGGAACGCTGGGTGGAAGGAAATTTGTAGCTCCTCTCAGATTCCAGAACTTTCTGCCACAGAAATGTGAGAAACATGTGTTTTTTTAGCCAAATTTTGAGGTTTGCAAAGGATTCTGGGTAACAGAACCTGGTCCGAGCCCCGCAAGTCACCCCTCCTTGGATTCCCCTAGGTCTCTAGTTTTCAGAAATGCACAGGTTTGGTAGGTTTCCCTAGGTGCCGGCTGAGCTAGAGGCCAAAATCTACAGGTAGGCACTTTGCAAAAAACACCTCTGTTTTTTTCCAAAATTTAGGATGTGTCCATGTTGCGCTTTGGGGTGTTTCCTGTCGCCGGCACTAGGCCTACCCACACAAGTGAGGTATCATTTTTATCGGGAGACTTGGGGCAACGCTGGGTGGAAGGAAATTTGTAGCTCCTCTCAGATTCCAGAACTTTCTGCCACAGAATTGTGAGGAACATGTGATTTTTTAGCCAAATTTTGAGGTTTGCAAAGGATTCTGTGTAACAGAACCTGGTCCGAGCCCCGCAAGTCACCCCTCCTTGGATTCCCCTAGGTCTCTAGTTTTCAGAAATGCTCAGGTTTGGTAGGTTTCCCTAGGTGCCGGCTGAGCTAGAGGCCAAAATCTACAGGTAGGCACTTCGCAAAAAACACCTCTGTTTTTTTCCAAAATTTAGGATGTGTCCACGTTGCGCTTTGGGGTGTTTCCTGTCGCCGGCACTAGGCCTACCCACACAAGTGAGGTATCATTTTTATCGGGAGACTTGGGGCAACGCTGGGTGGAAGGAAATTTGTGGCTCCTCTCAGATTCCAGAACTTTCTGCCACAGAAATGTGAGGAACATGTGTTTTTTTAGCCAAATTTTGAGGTTTGCAAAGGATTCTGGGTAACAGAACCTGGTCCGAGCCCCGCAAGTCACCCTCCTTGGATTCCCCTAGGTCTCTAGTTTTCAGAAATGCACAGGTTTGGTAGGTTTCCCTAGGTGCCGGCTGAGCTAGAGGCCAAAATCTACAGGTAGGCACTTCGCAAAAATCACCTCTGTTGTCTTCCAAAAATTTGGATGTGTCCACGTTGCGCTTTGGGGCGTTTCCTGTCGCGGGCGCTAGGCCTACCCACACAAGTGAGGTATCATTTTTATCGGGAGACTTGGGGCAACGCTGGGTGGAAGGAAATTTGTAGCTTCTCTCAGATTCCAGAACTTTCTGCCACAGAAATGTGAGGAACATGTGTTTTTTTAGCCAAATTTTGAGGTTTGCAAAGGATTCTGGGTAACAGAACCTGGTCCGAGCCCCGCAAGTCACCCCTCCTTGGATTCCCCTAGGTCTCTAGTTTTCAGAAATGCACAGGTTTGGTAGGTTTCCCTAGGTGCCGGCTGAGCTAGAGGCCAAAATCTACAGTTAGGCACTTCGCAAAAAACACCTCTGTTTTTTTCCAAAATTTAGGATGTGTCCACGTTGCGCTTTGGGGTGTTTCCTGTCGCCGGCGCTAGGCCTACCCACGCAAGTGAGGTATCATTTTTATCGGGAGACTTGGGGGAACGCTGGGCGGAAGGAAATTTGTAGCTCCTCTCAGATTCCAGAACTTTCTGCCACAGAAATGTGAGGAACATGTGTTTTTTTAGCCAAATTTTGAGGTTTGCAAAGGATTCTGGGTAACAGAACCTGGTCCGAGCCCTGCAAGTCACCCCTCCTTGGATTCCCCTAGGTCTCTAGTTTTCAGAAATGCACAGGTTTGGTAGGTTTCCCTAGGTGCCGGCTGAGCTAGAGACCAAAATCTACAGGTAGGCACTTCGCAAAAATCACATCTGTTGTCTTCCAAAAATGTGGATGTGTCCACGTTGCGCTTTGGGGCGTTTCCTGTCGCGGGCGCTAGGCCTACCCACACAAGTGAGGTATCATTTTTATCGGGAGACTTGGGGGAAAGCTGGGTGGAAGGAAATTTGTAGCTCCTCTCAGATTCCAGAACTTTCTGCCACAGAAATGTGAGGAACATGTGTTTTTTTAGCCAAATTTTGAGGTTTGCAAAGGATTCTGGGTAACAGAACCTGGTCCGAGCCCCGCAAGTCACCCCTCCTTGGATTCCCCTAGGTCTCTAGTTTTCAGAAATGCACAGGTTTGGTAGGTTTCCCTAGGTGCCGGCTGAGCTAGAGGCCAAAATCTACAGTTAGGCACTTCGCAAAAAACACCTCTGTTTTTTTCCAAAATTTAGGATGTGTCCACGTTGCGCTTTGGGGTGTTTCCTGTCGCCGGCGCTAGGCCTACCCACGCAAGTGAGGTATCATTTTTATCGGGAGACTTGGGGGAACGCTGGGTGGAAGGAAATTTGTAGCTCCTCTCAGATTCCAGAACTTTCTGCCACAGAAATGTGAGGAACATGTGTTTTTTTAGCCAAATTTTGAGGTTTGCAAAGGATTCTGGGTAACAGAACCTGGTCCGAGCCCTGCAAGTCACCCCTCCTTGGATTCCCCTAGGTCTCTAGTTTTCAGAAATGCACAGGTTTGGTAGGTTTCCCTAGGTGCCGGCTGAGCTAGAGGCCAAAATCTACAGGTAGGCACTTCGCAAAAAACACCTCTGTTTTTTTCCAAAATTTAGGATGTGTCCACGTTGCGCTTTGGGGTGTTTCCTGTCGCTGGCACTAGGCCTACCCACACAAGTGAGGTATCATTTTTATCGGGAGACTTGGGGCAACGCTGGGTGGAAGGAAATTTGTGGCTCCTCTCAGATTCCAGAACTTTCGGACACAGAAATGTGAGGAACATGTGTTTTTTTAGCCAAATTTTGAGGTTTGCAAAGGATTCTGGGTAACAGAACCTGGTCCGAGCCCCGCAAGTCACCCCTCCTTGGATTCCCCTAGGTCTCTAGTTTTCAGAAATGCACAGGTTTGGTAGGTTTCCCTAGGTGCCGGCTGAGCTAGAGGCCAAAATCTACAGGTAGGCACTTCGCAAAAAACACCTCTGTTTTTTTCCAAAATTTAGGATGTGTCCACGTTGCGCTTTGGGGTGTTTCCTGTCGCCGGCGCTAGGCCTACCCACGCAAGTGAGGTATCATTTTTATCGGGAGACTTGGGGGAACGCTGGGGGGAAGGAAATTTGTAGCTCCTCTCAGATTCCAGAACTTTCTGCCACAGAATTGTGAGGAACATGTGATTTTTTAGCCAAATTTTGAGGTTTGCAAAGGATTCTGTGTAACAGAACCTGGTCCGAGCCCCGCAAGTCACCCCTCCTTGGATTCCCCTAGGTCTCTAGTTTTCAGAAATGCTCAGGTTTGGTAGGTTTCCCTAGGTGCCGGCTGAGCTAGAGGCCAAAATCTACAGGTAGGCACTTCGCAAAAAACACCTCTGTTTTTTTCCAAAATTTAGGATGTGTCCACGTTGCGCTTTGGGGTGTTTCCTGTCGCCGGCAGTAGGCCTACCCACACAAGTGAGGTATCATTTTTATCGGGAGACTTGGGGCAACGCTGGGTGGAAGGAAATTTGTGGCTCCTCTCAGATTCCAGAACTTTCTGCCACAGAAATGTGAGGAACATGTGTTTTTTTAGCCAAATTTTGAGGTTTGCAAAGGATTCTGGGTAACAGAACCTGGTCCGAGCCCCGCAAGTCACCCTCCTTGGATTCCCCTAGGTCTCTAGTTTTCAGAAATGCACAGGTTTGGTAGGTTTCCCTAGGTGCCGGCTGAGCTAGAGGCCAAAATCTACAGGTAGGCACTTCGCAAAAATCACCTCTGTTGTCTTCCAAAAATTTGGATGTGTCCACGTTGCGCTTTGGGGCGTTTCCTGTCGCGGGCGCTAGGCCTACCCACACAAGTGAGGTATCATTTTTATCGGGAGACTTGGGGGAACGCTGGGTGGAAGGAAATTTGGAGCTCCTCTCAGATTCCAGAACTTTCTGCCACAGAAATGTGAGGAACATGTGTTTTTTTAGCCAAATTTTGAGGTTTGCAAAGGATTCTGGGTAACAGAACCTGGTCCGAGCCCCGCAAGTCACCCCTCCTTGGATTCCCCTAGGTCTCTAGTTTTCAGAAATGCACAGGTTTGGTAGGTTTCCCTAGGTGCCGGCTGAGCTAGAGGCCAAAATCTACAGGTAGGCACTTCGCAAAAAACACCTCTGTTTTTTTCCAAAATTTAGGATGTGTCCACGTTGCGCTTTGGGGTGTTTCCTGTCGCTGGCACTAGGCCTACCCACACAAGTGAGGTATCATTTTTATCGGGAGACTTGGGGCAACGCTGGGTGGAAGGAAATTTGTGGCTCCTCTCAGATTCCAGAACTTTCGGACACAGAAATGTGAGGAACATGTGTTTTTTTAGCCAAATTTTGAGGTTTGCAAAGGATTCTGGGTAACAGAACCTGGTCCGAGCCCCGCAAGTCACCCCTCCTTGGATTCCCCTAGGTCTCTAGTTTTCAAAAATGCACAGGTTTGGTAGGTTTCCCTAGGTGCCGGCTGAGCTAGAGGCCAAAATCTACAGGTAGGCACTTCGCAAAAAACACCTCTGTTTTTTTCCAAAATTTAGGATGTGTCCACGTTGCGCTTTGGGGTGTTTCCTGTCGCCGGCGCTAGGCCTACCCACGCAAGTGAGGTATCATTTTTATCGGGAGACTTGGGGGAACGCTGGGGGGAAGGAAATTTGTAGCTCCTCTCAGATTCCAGAACTTTCTGCCACAGAATTGTGAGGAACATGTGATTTTTTAGCCAAATTTTGAGGTTTGCAAAGGATTCTGTGTAACAGAACCTGGTCCGAGCCCCGCAAGTCACCCCTCCTTGGATTCCCCTAGGTCTCTAGTTTTCAGAAATGCTCAGGTTTGGTAGGTTTCCCTAGGTGCCGGCTGAGCTAGAGGCCAAAATCTACAGGTAGGCACTTCGCAAAAAACACCTCTGTTTTTTTCCAAAATTTAGGATGTGTCCACGTTGCGCTTTGGGGTGTTTCCTGTCGCCGGCAGTAGGCCTACCCACACAAGTGAGGTATCATTTTTATCGGGAGACTTGGGGCAACGCTGGGTGGAAGGAAATTTGTGGCTCCTCTCAGATTCCAGAACTTTCTGCCACAGAAATGTGAGGAACATGTGTTTTTTTAGCCAAATTTTGAGGTTTGCAAAGGATTCTGGGTAACAGAACCTGGTCCGAGCCCCGCAAGTCACCCTCCTTGGATTCCCCTAGGTCTCTAGTTTTCAGAAATGCACAGGTTTGGTAGGTTTCCCTAGGTGCCGGCTGAGCTAGAGGCCAAAATCTACAGGTAGGCACTTCGCAAAAATCACCTCTGTTGTCTTCCAAAAATTTGGATGTGTCCACGTTGCGCTTTGGGGCGTTTCCTGTCGCGGGCGCTAGGCCTACCCACACAAGTGAGGTATCATTTTTATCGGGAGACTTGGGGCAACGCTGGGTGGAAGGAAATTTGTGGCTCCTCTCAGATTCCAGAACTTTCGGACACAGAAATGTGAGGAACATGTGTTTTTTTAGCCAAATTTTGAGGTTTGCAAAGGATTCTGGGTAACAGAACCTGGTCCGAGCCCCGCAAGTCACCCCTCCTTGGATTCCCCTAGGTCTCTAGTTTTCAGAAATGCACAGGTTTGGTAGGTTTCCCTAGGTGCCGGCTGAGCTAGAGGCCAAAATCTACAGGTAGGCACTTCGCAAAAATCACCTCTGTTGTCTTCCAAAAATTTGGATGTGTCCACGTTGCGCTTTGGGGCGTTTCCTGTCGCGGGCGCTAGGCCTACCCACACAAGTGAGGTATCATTTTTATCGGGAGACTTGGGGGAACGCTGGGTGGAAGGAAATTTGGAGCTCCTCTCAGATTCCAGAACTTTCTGCCACAGAAATGTGAGGAACATGTGTTTTTTTAGCCAAATTTTGAGGTTTGCAAAGGATTCTGGGTAACAGAACCTGGTCCGAGCCCCGCAAGTCACCCCTCCTTGGATTCCCCTAGGTCTCTAGTTTTCAGAAATGCACAGGTTTGGTAGGTTTCCCTAGGTGCCGGCTGAGCTAGAGGCCAAAATCTACAGTTAGGCACTTCGCAAAAAACACCTCTGTTTTTTCCCAAAATTTAGGATGTGTCCACGTTGCGCTTTGGGGTGTTTCCTGTCGCCGGCGCTAGGCCTACCCACGCAAGTGAGGTATCATTTTTATCGGGAGACTTGGGGGAACGCTGGGCGGAAGGAAATTTGTAGCTCCTCTCAGATTCCAGAACTTTCTGCCACAGAAATGTGAGGAACATGTGTTTTTTTAGCCAAATTTTGAGGTTTGCAAAGGATTCTGGGTAACAGAACCTGGTCCGAGCCCTGCAAGTCACCCCTCCTTGGATTCCCCTAGGTCTCTAGTTTTCAGAAATGCACAGGTTTGGTAGGTTTCCCTAGGTGCCGGCTGAGCTAGAGGCCAAAATCTACAGGTAGGCACTTCGCAAAAAACACCTCTGTTTTTTTCCAAAATTTAGGATGTGTCCACGTTGCGCTTTGGGGTGTTTCCTGTCGCCGGCACTAGGCCTACCCACACAAGTGAGGTATCATTTTTATCGGGAGACTTGGGGCAACGCTGGGTGGAAGGAAATTTGTGGCTCCTCTCAGATTCAAGAACTTTCGGACACAGAAATGTGAGGAACATGTGTTTTTTTAGCCAAATTTTGAGGTTTGCAAAGGATTCTGGGTAACAGAACCTGGTCCGAGCCCCGCAAGTCACCCCTCCTTGGATTCCCCTAGGTCTCTAGTTTTCAGAAATGCACAGGTTTGGTAGGTTTCCCTAGGTGCCGGCTGAGCTAGAGGCCAAAATCTACAGGTAGGCACTTCGCAAAAAACACCTCTGTTTTTTTCCAAAATTTAGGATGTGTCCACGTTGCGCTTTGGGGTGTTTCCTGTCGCCGGCGCTAGGCCTACCCACGCAAGTGAGGTATCATTTTTATCGGGAGACTTGGGGGAAAGCTGGGTGGAAGGAAATTTGTAGCTCCTCTCAGATTCCAGAACTTTCTGCCACAGAAATGTGAGGAACATGTGTTTTTTTGGCCAAATTTTGAGGTTTGCAAAGGATTCTGGGTAACAGAACCTGGTCCGAGCCCCGCAAGTCACCCCTCCTTGGATTCCCCTAGGTCTCTAGTTTTCAGAAATGCACAGGTTTGGTAGGTTTCCCTAGGTGCCGGCTGAGCTAGAGGCCAAAATCTACAGTTAGGCACTTCGCAAAAAACACCTCTGTTTTTTTCCAAAATTTAGGATGTGTCCACGTTGCGCTTTGGGGTGTTTCCTGTCGCCGGCGCTAGGCCTACCCACGCAAGTGAGGTATCATTTTTATCGGGAGACTTGGGGGAACGCTGGGTGGAAGGAAATTTGTAGCTCCTCTCAGATTCCAGAACTTTCTGCCACAGAAATGTGAGGAACATGTGTTTTTTTAGCCAAATTTTGAGGTTTGCAAAGGATTCTGGGTAACAGAACCTGGTCCGAGCCCTGCAAGTCACCCCTCCTTGGATTCCCCTAGGTCTCTAGTTTTCAGAAATGCACAGGTTTGGTAGGTTTCCCTAGGTGCCGGCTGAGCTAGAGGCCAAAATCTACAGGTAGGCACTTCGCAAAAAACACCTCTGTTTTTTTCCAAAATTTAGGATGTGTCCACGTTGCGCTTTGGGGTGTTTCCTGTCGCCGGCACTAGGCCTACCCACACAAGTGAGGTATCATTTTTATCGGGAGACTTGGGGCAACGCTGGGTGGAAGGAAATTTGTGGCTCCTCTCAGATTCAAGAACTTTCGGACACAGAAATGTGAGGAACATGTGTTTTTTTAGCCAAATTTTGAGGTTTGCAAAGGATTCTGGGTAACAGAACCTGGTCCGAGCCCCGCAAGTCACCCCTCCTTGGATTCCCCTAGGTCTCTAGTTTTCAGAAATGCACAGGTTTGGTAGGTTTCCCTAGGTGCCGGCTGAGCTAGAGGCCAAAATCTACAGGTAGGCACTTCGCAAAAAACACCTCTGTTTTTTTCCAAAATTTAGGATGTGTCCACGTTGCGCTTTGGGGCGTTTCCTGTCGCGGGCGCTAGGCCTACCCACACAAGTGAGGTATCATTTTTATCGGGAGACTTGGGGCAACGCTGGGTGGAAGGAAATTTGTGGCTCCTCTCAGATTCCAGAACTTTCTGCCACAGAAATGTGAGGAACATGTGTTTTGTTAGCCAAATTTTGAGGTTTGCAAAGGATTCTGGGTAACAGAACCTGGTCCGAGCCCCGCAAGTCACCCCTCCTTGGATTCCCCTAGGTCTCTAGTTTTCAGAAATGCACAGGTTTGGTAGGTTTCCCTAGGTGCCGGCTGAGCTAGAGGCCAAAATCTACAGGTAGGCACTTCGCAAAAAACACCTCTGTTTTTTTCCAAAATTTAGGATGTGTCCACGTTGCGCTTTGGGGTGTTTCCTGTCGCCGGCGCTAGGCCTACCCACGCAAGTGAGGTATCATTTTTATCGGGAGACTTGGGGCAACGCTGGGTGGAAGGAAATTTGTGGCTCCTCTCAGATTCCAGAACTTTCGGACACAGAAATGTGAGGAACATGTGTTTTTTTAGCCAAATTTTGAGGTTTGCAAAGGATTCTGGGTAACAGAACCTGGTCCGAGCCCCGCAAGTCACCCCTCCTTGGATTCCCCTAGGTCTCTAGTTTTCAGAAATGCACAGGTTTGGTAGGTTTCCCTAGGTGCCGGCTGAGCTAGAGGCCAAAATCTACAGGTAGGCACTTCGCAAAAATCACCTCTGTTGTCTTCCAAAAATTTGGATGTGTCCACGTTGCGCTTTGGGGCGTTTCCTGTCGCGGGCGCTAGGCCTACCCACACAAGTGAGGTATCATTTTTATCGGGAGACTTGGGGGAACGCTGGGTGGAAGGAAATTTGTAGCTCCTCTCAGATTCCAGAACTTTCTGCCACAGAAATGTGAGGAACATGTGTTTTTTTAGCCAAATTTTGAGGTTTGCAAAGGATTCTGGGTAACAGAACCTGGTCCGAGCCCCGCAAGTCACCCCTCCTTGGATTCCCCTAGGTCTCTAGTTTTCAGAAATGCACGTGTTTGGTAGGTTTCCCTAGGTGCCGGCTGAGCTAGAGGCCAAAATCTACAGTTAGGCACTTCGCAAAAAACACCTCTGTTTTTTTCCAAAATTTAGGATGTGTCCACGCTGCGCTTTGGGGTGTTTCCTGTCGCCGGCGCTAGGCCTACCCACGCAAGTGAGGTATCATTTTTATCGGGAGACTTGGGGGAACGCTGGGCGGAAGGAAATTTGTAGCTCCTCTCAGATTCCAGAACTTTCTGCCACAGAAATGTGAGGAACATGTGTTTTTTTAGCCAAATTTTGAGGTTTGCAAAGGATTCTGGGTAACAGAACCTGGTCCGAGCCCTGCAAGTCACCCCTCCTTGGATTCCCCTAGGTCTCTAGTTTTCAGAAATGCACAGGTTTGGTAGGTTTCCCTAGGTGCCGGCTGAGCTAGAGGCCAAAATCTACAGGTAGGCACTTCGCAAAAATCACATCTGTTGTCTTCCAAAAATGTGGATGTGTCCACGTTGCGCTTTGGGGCGTTTCCTGTCGCGGGCGCTAGGCCTACCCACACAAGTGAGGTATCATTTTTATCGGGAGACTTGGGGGAAAGCTGGGTGGAAGGAAATTTGTAGCTCCTCTCAGATTCCAGAACTTTCTGCCACAGAAATGTGAGGAACATGTGTTTTTTTAGCCAAATTTTGAGGTTTGCAAAGGATTCTGGGTAACAGAACCTGGTCCGAGCCCCACAAGTCACCCCTCCTTGGATTCCCCTAGGTCTCTAGTTTTCAGAAATGCACAGGTTTGGTAGGTTTCCCTAGTTGCCGGCTGAGCTAGAGGCCAAAATCTACAGTTAGGCACTTCGCAAAAAACACCTCTGTTTTTTTCCAAAATTTAGGATGTGTCCACGTTGCGCTTTGGGGTGTTTCCTGTCGCCGGCGCTAGGCCTACCCACGCAAGTGAGGTATCATTTTTATCAGGAGACTTGGGGGAACGCTGGGTGGAAGGAAATTTGTAGCTCCTCTCAGATTCCAGAACTTTCTGCCACAGAAATGTGAGGAACATGTGTTTTTTTAGCCAAATTTTGAGGTTTGCAAAGGATTCTGGGTAACAGAACCTGGTCCGAGCCCTGCAAGTCACCCCTCCTTGGATTCCCCTAGGTCTCTAGTTTTCAGAAATGCACAGGTTTGGTAGGTTTCCCTAGGTGCCGGCTGAGCTAGAGGCCAAAATCTACAGGTAGGCACTTCGCAAAAAACACCTCTGTTTTTTTCCAAAATTTAGGATGTGTCCACGTTGCGCTTTGGGGTGTTTCCTGTCGCCGGCACTAGGCCTACCCACACAAGTGAGGTATCATTTTTATCGGGAGGCTTGGGGCAACGCTGGGTGGAAGGAAATTTGTGGCTCCTCTCAGATTCCAGAACTTTCGGACACAGAAATGTGAGGAACATGTGTTTTTTTAGCCAAATTTTGAGGTTTGCAAAGGATTCTGGGTAACAGAACCTGGTCCGAGCCCCGCAAGTCACCCCTCCTTGGATTCCCCTAGGTCTCTAGTTTTCAGAAATGCACAGGTTTGGTAGGTTTCCCTAGGTGCCGGCTGAGCTAGAGGCCAAAATCTACAGGTAGGCACTTCGCAAAAAACACCTCTGTTTTTTTCCAAAATTTAGGATGTGTCCACGTTGCGCTTTGGGGCGTTTCCTGTCGCGGGCGCTAGGCCTACCCACACAAGTGAGGTATCATTTTTATCGGGAGACTTGGGGCAACGCTGGGTGGAAGGAAATTTGTAGCTTCTCTCAGATTCCAGAACTTTCTGCCACAGAAATGTGAGGAACATGTGTTTTTTTAGCCAAATTTTGAGGTTTGCAAAGGATTCTGGGTAACAGAACCTGGTCCGAGCCCCGCAAGTCACCCCTCCTTGGATTCCCCTAGGTCTCTAGTTTTCAGAAATGCACAGGTTTGGTAGGTTTCCCTAGGTGCCGGCTGAGCTAGAGGCCAAAATCTACAGTTAGGCACTTCGCAAAAAACACCTCTGTTTTTTTCCAAAATTTAGGATGTGTCCACGTTGCGCTTTGGGGTGTTTCCTGTCGCCGGCGCTAGGCCTACCCACGCAAGTGAGGTATCATTTTTATCGGGAGACTTGGGGGAACGCTGGGCGGAAGGAAATTTGTAGCTCCTCTCAGATTCCAGAACTTTCTGCCACAGAAATGTGAGGAACATGTGTTTTTTTAGCCAAATTTTGAGGTTTGCAAAGGATTCTGGGTAACAGAACCTGGTCCGAGCCCTGCAAGTCACCCCTCCTTGGATTCCCCTAGGTCTCTAGTTTTCAGAAATGCACAGGTTTGGTAGGTTTCCCTAGGTGCCGGCTGAGCTAGAGACCAAAATCTACAGGTAGGCACTTCGCAAAAATCACATCTGTTGTCTTCCAAAAATGTGGATGTGTCCACGTTGCGCTTTGGGGCGTTTCCTGTCGCGGGCGCTAGGCCTACCCACACAAGTGAGGTATCATTTTTATCGGGAGACTTGGGGGAAAGCTGGGTGGAAGGAAATTTGTAGCTCCTCTCAGATTCCAGAACTTTCTGCCACAGAAATGTGAGGAACATGTGTTTTTTTAGCCAAATTTTGAGGTTTGCAAAGGATTCTGGGTAACAGAACCTGGTCCGAGCCCCGCAAGTCACCCCTCCTTGGATTCCCCTAGGTCTCTAGTTTTCAGAAATGCACAGGTTTGGTAGGTTTCCCTAGGTGCCGGCTGAGCTAGAGGCCAAAATCTACAGTTAGGCACTTCGCAAAAAACACCTCTGTTTTTTTCCAAAATTTAGGATGTGTCCACGTTGCGCTTTGGGGTGTTTCCTGTCGCCGGCGCTAGGCCTACCCACGCAAGTGAGGTATCATTTTTATCGGGAGACTTGGGGGAACGCTGGGTGGAAGGAAATTTGTAGCTCCTCTCAGATTCCAGAACTTTCTGCCACAGAAATGTGAGGAACATGTGTTTTTTTAGCCAAATTTTGAGGTTTGCAAAGGATTCTGGGTAACAGAACCTGGTCCGAGCCCTGCAAGTCACCCCTCCTTGGATTCCCCTAGGTCTCTAGTTTTCAGAAATGCACAGGTTTGGTAGGTTTCCCTAGGTGCCGGCTGAGCTAGAGGCCAAAATCTACAGGTAGGCACTTCGCAAAAAACACCTCTGTTTTTTTCCAAAATTTAGGATGTGTCCACGTTGCGCTTTGGGGTGTTTCCTGTCGCTGGCACTAGGCCTACCCACACAAGTGAGGTATCATTTTTATCGGGAGACTTGGGGCAACGCTGGGTGGAAGGAAATTTGTGGCTCCTCTCAGATTCCAGAACTTTCGGACACAGAAATGTGAGGAACATGTGTTTTTTTAGCCAAATTTTGAGGTTTGCAAAGGATTCTGGGTAACAGAACCTGGTCCGAGCCCCGCAAGTCACCCCTCCTTGGATTCCCCTAGGTCTCTAGTTTTCAGAAATGCACAGGTTTGGTAGGTTTCCCTAGGTGCCGGCTGAGCTAGAGGCCAAAATCTACAGGTAGGCACTTCGCAAAAAACACCTCTGTTTTTTTCCAAAATTTAGGATGTGTCCACGTTGCGCTTTGGGGTGTTTCCTGTCGCCGGCGCTAGGCCTACCCACGCAAGTGAGGTATCATTTTTATCGGGAGACTTGGGGGAACGCTGGGGGGAAGGAAATTTGTAGCTCCTCTCAGATTCCAGAACTTTCTGCCACAGAATTGTGAGGAACATGTGATTTTTTAGCCAAATTTTGAGGTTTGCAAAGGATTCTGTGTAACAGAACCTGGTCCGAGCCCCGCAAGTCACCCCTCCTTGGATTCCCCTAGGTCTCTAGTTTTCAGAAATGCTCAGGTTTGGTAGGTTTCCCTAGGTGCCGGCTGAGCTAGAGGCCAAAATCTACAGGTAGGCACTTCGCAAAAAACACCTCTGTTTTTTTCCAAAATTTAGGATGTGTCCACGTTGCGCTTTGGGGTGTTTCCTGTCGCCGGCACTAGGCCTACCCACACAAGTGAGGTATCATTTTTATCGGGAGACTTGGGGCAACGCTGGGTGGAAGGAAATTTGTGGCTCCTCTCAGATTCCAGAACTTTCTGCCACAGAAATGTGAGGAACATGTGTTTTTTTAGCCAAATTTTGAGGTTTGCAAAGGATTCTGGGTAACAGAACCTGGTCCGAGCCCCGCAAGTCACCCTCCTTGGATTCCCCTAGGTCTCTAGTTTTCAGAAATGCACAGGTTTGGTAGGTTTCCCTAGGTGCCGGCTGAGCTAGAGGCCAAAATCTACAGGTAGGCACTTCGCAAAAATCACCTCTGTTGTCTTCCAAAAATTTGGATGTGTCCACGTTGCGCTTTGGGGCGTTTCCTGTCGCTGGCGCTAGGCCTACCCACACAAGTGAGGTATCATTTTTATCGGGAGACTTGGGGCAACGCTGGGTGGAAGGAAATTTGTGGCTCCTCTCAGATTCCAGAACTTTCGGACACAGAAATGTGAGGAACATGTGTTTTTTTAGCCAAATTTTGAGGTTTGCAAAGGATTCTGGGTAACAGAACCTGGTCCGAGCCCCGCAAGTCACCCCTCCTTGGATTCCCCTAGGTCTCTAGTTTTCAGAAATGCACAGGTTTGGTAGGTTTCCCTAGGTGCCGGCTGAGCTAGAGGCCAAAATCTACAGGTAGGCACTTCGCAAAAATCACCTCTGTTGTCTTCCAAAAATTTGGATGTGTCCACGTTGCGCTTTGGGGCGTTTCCTGTCGCGGGCGCTAGGCCTACCCACACAAGTGAGGTATCATTTTTATCGGGAGCCTTGGGGGAACGCTGGGTGGAAGGAAATTTGGAGCTCCTCTCAGATTCCAGAACTTTCTGCCACAGAAATGTGAGGAACATGTGTTTTTTTAGCCAAATTTTGAGGTTTGCAAAGGATTCTGGGTAACAGAACCTGGTCCGAGCCCCGCAAGTCACCCCTCCTTGGATTCCCCTAGGTCTCTAGTTTTCAGAAATGCACAGGTTTGGTAGGTTTCCCTAGGTGCCGGCTGAGCTAGAGGCCAAAATCTACAGTTAGGCACTTCGCAAAAAACACCTCTGTTTTTTTCCAAAATTTAGGATGTGTCCACGTTGCGCTTTGGGGTGTTTCCTGTCGCCGGCGCTAGGCCTACCCACGCAAGTGAGGTATCATTTTTATCGGGAGACTTGGGGGAACGCTGGGCGGAAGGAAATTTGTAGCTCCTCTCAGATTTCAGAACTTTCTGCCACAGAAATGTGAGGAACATGTGTTTTTTTAGCCAAATTTTGAGGTTTGCAAAGGATTCTGGGTAACAGAACCTGGTCCGAGCCCTGCAAGTCACCCCTCCTTGGATTCCCCTAGGTCTCTAGTTTTCAGAAATGCACAGGTTTGGTAGGTTTCCCTAGGTGCCGGCTGAGCTAGAGGCCAAAATCTACAGGTAGGCACTTCGCAAAAAACACCTCTGTTTTTTTCCAAAATTTAGGATGTGTCCACGTTGCGCTTTGGGGTGTTTCCTGTCGCCGGCACTAGGCCTACCCACACAAGTGAGGTATCATTTTTATCGGGAGACTTGGGGCAACGCTGGGTGGAAGGAAATTTGTGGCTCCTCTCAGATTCAAGAACTTTCGGACACAGAAATGTGAGGAACATGTGTTTTTTTAGCCAAATTTTGAGGTTTGCAAAGGATTCTGGGTAACAGAACCTGGTCCGAGCCCCGCAAGTCACCCCTCCTTGGATTCCCCTAGGTCTCTAGTTTTCAGAAATGCACAGGTTTGGTAGGTTTCCCTAGGTGCCGGCTGAGCTAGAGGCCAAAATCTACAGGTAGGCACTTCGCAAAAAACACCTCTGTTTTTTTCCAAAATTTAGGATGTGTCCACGTTGCGCTTTGGGGTGTTTCCTGTCGCCGGCGCTAGGCCTACCCACGCAAGTGAGGTATCATTTTTATCGGGAGACTTGGGGGAAAGCTGGGTGGAAGGAAATTTGTAGCTCCTCTCAGATTCCAGAACTTTCTGCCACAGAAATGTGAGGAACATGTGTTTTTTTGGCCAAATTTTGAGGTTTGCAAAGGATTCTGGGTAACAGAACCTGGTCCGAGCCCCGCAAGTCACCCCTCCTTGGATTCCCCTAGGTCTCTAGTTTTCAGAAATGCACAGGTTTGGTAGGTTTCCCTAGGTGCCGGCTGAGCTAGAGGCCAAAATCTACAGTTAGGCACTTCGCAAAAAACACCTCTGTTTTTTTCCAAAATTTAGGATGTGTCCACGTTGCGCTTTGGGGTGTTTCCTGTCGCCGGCGCTAGGCCTACCCACGCAAGTGAGGTATCATTTTTATCGGGAGACTTGGGGGAACGCTGGGTGGAAGGAAATTTGTAGCTCCTCTCAGATTCCAGAACTTTCTGCCACAGAAATGTGAGGAACATGTGTTTTTTTAGCCAAATTTTGAGGTTTGGAAAGGATTCTGGGTAACAGAACCTGGTCCGAGCCCTGCAAGTCACCCCTCCTTGGATTCCCCTAGGTCTCTAGTTTTCAGAAATGCACAGGTTTGGTAGGTTTCCCTAGGTGCCGGCTGAGCTAGAGGCCAAAATCTACAGGTAGGCACTTCGCAAAAAACACCTCTGTTTTTTTCCAAAATTTAGGATGTGTCCACGTTGCGCTTTGGGGTGTTTCCTGTCGCCGGCACTAGGCCTACCCACACAAGTGAGGTATCATTTTTATCGGGAGACTTGGGGCAACGCTGGGTGGAAGGAAATTTGTGGCTCCTCTCAGATTCAAGAACTTTCGGACACAGAAATGTGAGGAACATGTGTTTTTTTAGCCAAATTTTGAGGTTTGCAAAGGATTCTGGGTAACAGAACCTGGTCCGAGCCCCGCAAGTCACCCCTCCTTGGATTCCCCTAGGTCTCTAGTT
This sequence comes from Pleurodeles waltl, assembly GCF_031143425.1. NCBI lineage: Eukaryota > Metazoa > Chordata > Amphibia > Caudata > Salamandridae > Pleurodeles > Pleurodeles waltl. Next base: position 663,685,787 of record NC_090438.1, read on the forward strand.
TTCAGAAATGCACAGGTTTGGTAGGTTTCCCTAGGTGCCGGCTGAGCTAGAGGCCAAAATCTACAGGTAGGCACTTCGCAAAAAACACCTCTGTTTTTTTCCAAAATTTAGGATGTGTCCACGTTGCGCTTTGGGGCGTTTCCTGTCGCGGGCGCTAGGCCTACCCACACAAGTGAGGTATCATTTTTATCGGGAGACTTGGGGCAACGCTGGGTGGAAGGAAATTTGTGGCTCCTCTCAGATTCCAGAACTTTCTGCCACAGAAATGTGAGGAACATGTGTTTTGTTAGCCAAATTTTGAGGTTTGCAAAGGATTCTGGGTAACAGAACCTGGTCCGAGCCCCGCAAGTCACCCCTCCTTGGATTCCCCTAGGTCTCTAGTTTTCAGAAATGCACAGGTTTGGTAGGTTTCCCTAGGTGCCGGCTGAGCTAGAGGCCAAAATCTACAGGTAGGCACTTCGCAAAAAACACCTCTGTTTTTTTCCAAAATTTAGGATGTGTCCACGTTGCGCTTTGGGGTGTTTCCTGTCGCCGGCGCTAGGCCTACCCACGCAAGTGAGGTATCATTTTTATCGGGAGACTTGGGGCAACGCTGGGTGGAAGGGAATTTGTGGCTCCTCTCAGATTCCAGAACTTTCGGACACAGAAATGTGAGGAACATGTGTTTTTTTAGCCAAATTTTGAGGTTTGCAAAGGATTCTGGGTAACAGAACCTGGTCCGAGCCCCGCAAGTCACCCCTCCTTGGATTCCCCTAGGTCTCTAGTTTTCAGAAATGCACAGGTTTGGTAGGTTTCCCTAGGTGCCGGCTGAGCTAGAGGCCAAAATCTACAGGTAGGCACTTCGCAAAAATCACCTCTGTTGTCTTCCAAAAATTTGGATGTGTCCACGTTGCGCTTTGGGGCGTTTCCTGTCGCGGGCGCTAGGCCTACCCACACAAGTGAGGTATCATTTTTATCGGGAGACTTGGGGGAACGCTGGGTGGAAGGAAATTTGTAGCTCCTCTCAGATTCCAGAACTTTCTGCCACAGAAATGTGAGGAACATGTGTTTTTTTAGCCAAATTTTGAGGTTTGCAAAGGATTCTGGGTAACAGAACCTGGTCCGAGCCCCGCAAGTCACCCCTCCTTGGATTCCCCTAGGTCTCTAGTTTTCAGAAATGCACGTGTTTGGTAGGTTTCCCTAGGTGCCGGCTGAGCTAGAGGCCAAAATCTACAGTTAGGCACTTCGCAAAAAACACCTCTGTTTTTTTCCAAAATTTAGGATGTGTCCACGCTGCGCTTTGGGGTGTTTCCTGTCGCCGGCGCTAGGCCTACCCACGCAAGTGAGGTATCATTTTTATCGGGAGACTTGGGGGAACGCTGGGCGGAAGGAAATTTGTAGCTCCTCTCAGATTCCAGAACTTTCTGCCACAGAAATGTGAGGAACATGTGTTTTTTTAGCCAAATTTTGAGGTTTGCAAAGGATTCTGGGTAACAGAACCTGGTCCGAGCCCTGCAAGTCACCCCTCCTTGGATTCCCCTAGGTCTCTAGTTTTCAGAAATGCACAGGTTTGGTAGGTTTCCCTAGGTGCCGGCTGAGCTAGAGGCCAAAATCTACAGGTAGGCACTTCGCAAAAATCACATCTGTTGTCTTCCAAAAATGTGGATGTGTCCACGTTGCGCTTTGGGGCGTTTCCTGTCGCGGGCGCTAGGCCTACCCACACAAGTGAGGTATCATTTTTATCGGGAGACTTGGGGGAAAGCTGGGTGGAAGGAAATTTGTAGCTCCTCTCAGATTCCAGAACTTTCTGCCACAGAAATGTGAGGAACATGTGTTTTTTTAGCCAAATTTTGAGGTTTGCAAAGGATTCTGGGTAACAGAACCTGGTCCGAGCCCCGCAAGTCACCCCTCCTTGGATTCCCCTAGGTCTCTAGTTTTCAGAAATGCACAGGTTTGGTAGGTTTCCCTAGGTGCCGGCTGAGCTAGAGGCCAAAATCTACAGTTAGGCACTTCGCAAAAAACACCTCTGTTTTTTTCCAAAATTTAGGATGTGTCCACGTTGCGCTTTGGGGTGTTTCCTGTCGCCGGCGCTAGGCCTACCCACGCAAGTGAGGTATCATTTTTATCAGGAGACTTGGGGGAACGCTGGGTGGAAGGAAATTTGTAGCTCCTCTCAGATTCCAGAACTTTCTGCCACAGAAATGTGAGGAACATGTGTTTTTTTAGCCAAATTTTGAGGTTTGCAAAGGATTCTGGGTAACAGAACCTGGTCCGAGCCCTGCAAGTCACCCCTCCTTGGATTCCCCTAGGTCTCTAGTTTTCAGAAATGCACAGGTTTGGTAGGTTTCCCTAGGTGCCGGCTGAGCTAGAGGCCAAAATCTACAGGTAGGCACTTCGCAAAAAACACCTCTGTTTTTTTCCAAAATTTAGGATGTGTCCACGTTGCGCTTTGGGGTGTTTCCTGTCGCCGGCACTAGGCCTACCCACACAAGTGAGGTATCATTTTTATCGGGAGGCTTGGGGCAACGCTGGGTGGAAGGAAATTTGTGGCTCCTCTCAGATTCCAGAACTTTCGGACACAGAAATGTGAGGAACATGTGTTTTTTTAGCCAAATTTTGAGGTTTGCAAAGGATTCTGGGTAACAGAACCTGGTCCGAGCCCCGCAAGTCACCCCTCCTTGGATTCCCCTAGGTCTCTAGTTTTCAGAAATGCACAGGTTTGGTAGGTTTCCCTAGGTGCCGGCTGAGCTAGAGGCCAAAATCTACAGGTAGGCACTTCGCAAAAAACACCTCTGTTTTTTTCCAAAATTTAGGATGTGTCCACGTTGCGCTTTGGGGTGTTTCCTGTCGCCGGCGCTAGGCCTACCCACGCAAGTGAGGTATCATTTTTATCGGGAGACTTGGGGGAACGCTGGGGGGAAGGAAATTTGTAGCTCCTCTCAGATTCCAGAACTTTCTGCCACAGAATTGTGAGGAACATGTGATTTTTTAGCCAAATTTTGAGGTTTGCAAAGGATTCTGTGTAACAGAACCTGGTCCGAGCCCCGCAAGTCACCCTCCTTGGATTCCCCTAGGTCTCTAGTTTTCAGAAATGCACAGGTTTGGTAGGTTTCCCTAGGTGCCGGCTGAGCTAGAGGCCAAAATCTACAGGTAGGCACTTCGCAAAAATCACCTCTGTTGTCTTCCAAAAATTTGGATGTGTCCACGTTGCGCTTTGGGGCGTTTCCTGTCGCGGGCGCTAGGCCTACCCACACAAGTGAGGTATCATTTTTATCGGGAGACTTGGGGCAACGCTGGGTGGAAGGAAATTTGTGGCTCCTCTCAGATTCCAGAACTTTCGGACACAGAAATGTGAGGAACATGTGTTTTTTTAGCCAAATTTTGAGGTTTGCAAAGGATTCTGGGTAACAGAACCTGGTCCGAGCCCCGCAAGTCACCCCTCCTTGGATTCCCCTAGGTCTCTAGTTTTCAGAAATGCACAGGTTTGGTAGGTTTCCCTAGGTGCCGGCTGAGCTAGAGGCCAAAATCTACAGGTAGGCATTTCGCAAAAATCACCTCTGTTGTCTTCCAAAAATTTGGATGTGTCCACGTTGCGCTTTGGGGCGTTTCCTGTCGCGGGCGCTAGGCCTACCCACACAAGTGAGGTATCATTTTTATCGGGAGACTTGGGGGAACGCTGGGTGGAAGGAAATTTGTAGCTCCTCTCAGATTCCAGAACTTTCTGCCACAGAAATGTGAGGAACATGTGTTTTTTTAACCAAATTTTGAGGTTTGCAAAGGATTCTGGGTAACAGAACCTGGTCCGAGCCCCGCAAGTCACCCCTCCTTGGATTCCCCTAGGTCTCTAGTTTTCAGAAATGCACAGGTTTGGTAGGTTTCCCTATGTGCCGGCTGAACTAGAGGCCAAAATCTACAGTTAGGCACTTCGCAAAAAACACCTCTGTTTTTTTCCAAAATTTAGGATGTGTCCACTTTGCGCTTTGGGGTGTTTCCTGTCGCCGGCGCTAGGCCTACCCACGCAAGTGAGGTATCATTTTTATCGGGAGACTTGGGGGAACGCTGGGCGGAAGGAAATTTGTAGCTCCTCTCAGATTCCAGAACTTTCTGCCACAGAAATGTGAGGAACATGTGTTTTTTTAGCCAAATTTTGAGGTTTGCAAAGGATTCTGGGTAACAGAACCTGGTCCGAGCCCTGCAAGTCACCCCTCCTTGGATTCCCCTAGGTCTCTAGTTTTCAGAAATGCACAGGTTTGGTAGGTTTCCCTAGGTGCCGGCTGAGCTAGAGGCCAAAATCTACAGGTAGGCACTTCGCAAAAAACACCTCTGTTTTTTTCCAAAATTTAGGATGTGTCCACTTTGCGCTTTGGGGTGTTTCCTGTCGCCGGCGCTAGGCCTACCCACGCAAGTGAGGTATCATTTTTATCGGGAGACTTGGGGGAACGCTGGGCGGAAGGAAATTTGTAGCTCCTCTCAGATTCCAGAACTTTCTGCCACAGAAATGTGAGGAACATGTGTTTTTTTAGCCAAATTTTGAGGTTTGCAAAGGATTCTGGGTAACAGAACCTGGTCCGAGCCCTGCAAGTCACCCCTCCTTGGATTCCCCTAGGTCTCTAGTTTTCAGAAATGCACAGGTTTGGTAGGTTTCCCTAGGTGCCGGCTGAGCTAGAGGCCAAAATCTACAGGTAGGCACTTCGCAAAAAACACCTCTGTTTTTTTCCAAAATTTAGGATGTGTCCACGTTGCGCTTTGGGGTGTTTCCTGTCGCCGGCACTAGGCCTACCCACACAAGTGAGGTATCATTTTTATCGGGAGACTTGGGGCAACGCTGGGTGGAAGGAAATTTGTGGCTCCTCTCAGATTCAAGAACTTTCGGACACAGAAATGTGAGGAACATGTGTTTTTTTAGCCAAATTTTGAGGTTTGCAAAGGATTCTGGGTAACAGAACCTGGTCCGAGCCCCGCAAGTCACCCCTCCTTGGATTCCCCTAGGTCTCTAGTTTTCAGAAATGCACAGGTTTGGTAGGTTTCCCTAGGTGCCGGCTGAGCTAGAGGCCAAAATCTACAGGTAGGCACTTCGCAAAAATCACCTCTGTTGTCTTCCAAAAATTTGGATGTGTCCACGTTGCGCTTTGGGGCGTTTCCTGTCGCGGGCGCTAGGCCTACCCACACAAGTGAGGTATCATTTTTATCGGGAGACTTGGGGCAACGCTGGGTGGAAGGAAATTTGTGGCTCCTCTCAGATTCCAGAACTTTCGGACACAGAAATGTGAGGAACATGTGTTTTTTTAGCCAAATTTTGAGGTTTGCAAAGGATTCTGGGTAACAGAACCTGGTCCGAGCCCCGCAAGTCACCCCTCCTTGGATTCCCCTAGGTCTCTAGTTTTCAGAAATGCACAGGTTTGGTAGGTTTCCCTAGGTGCCGGCTGAGCTAGAGGCCAAAATCTACAGGTAGGCACTTCGCAAAAATCACCTCTGTTGTCTTCCAAAAATTTGGATGTGTCCACGTTGCGCTTTGGGGCGTTTCCTGTCGCGGGCGCTAGGCCTACCCACACAAGTGAGGTATCATTTTTATCGGGAGACTTGGGGGAACGCTGGGTGGAAGGAAATTTGTAGCTCCTCTCAGATTCCAGAACTTTCTGCCACAGAAATGTGAGGAACATGTGTTTTTGTAGCCAAATTTTGAGGTTTGCAAAGGATTCTGGGTAACAGAACCTGGTCCGAGCCCCGCAAGTCACCCCTCCTTGGATTCCCCTAGGTCTCTAGTTTTCAGAAATGCACAGGTTTGGTAGGTTTCCCTAGGTGCCGGCTGAGCTAGAGGCCAAAATCTACAGGTAGGCACTTCGCAAAAAACACCTCTGTTTTTTTCCAAAATTTAGGATGTGTCCACGTTGCGCTTTGGGGTGTTTCCTGTCGCCGGCGCTAGGCCTACCCACGCAAGTGAGGTATCATTTTTATCGGGAGACTTGGGGGAAAGCTGGGTGGAAGGAAATTTGTAGCTCCTCTCAGATTCCAGAACTTTCTGCCACAGAAATGTGAGGAACATGTGTTTTTTTGGCCAAATTTTGAGGTTTGCAAAGGATTCTGGGTAACAGAACCTGGTCCGAGCCCCGCAAGTCACCCCTCCTTGGATTCCCCTAGGTCTCTAGTTTTCAGAAATGCACAGGTTTGGTAGGTTTCCCTAGGTGCCGGCTGAGCTAGAGGCCAAAATCTACAGTTAGGCACTTCGCAAAAAACACCTCTGTTTTTTTCCAAAATTTAGGATGTGTCCACATTGCGCTTTGGGGTGTTTCCTGTCGCCGGCGCTAGGCCTACCCACGCAAGTGAGGTATCATTTTTATCGGGAGACTTGGGGGAACGCTGGGTGGAAGGAAATTTGTAGCTCCTCTCAGATTCCAGAACTTTCTGCCACAGAAATGTGAGGAACATGTGTTTTTTTAGCCAAATTTTGAGGTTTGCAAAGGATTCTGGGTAACAGAACCTGGTCCGAGCCCTGCAAGTCACCCCTCCTTGGATTCCCCTAGGTCTCTAGTTTTCAGAAATGCACAGGTTTGGTAGGTTTCCCTAGGTGCCGGCTGAGCTAGAGGCCAAAATCTACAGGTAGGCACTTCGCAAAAAACACCTCTGTTTTTTTCCAAAATTTAGGATGTGTCCACGTTGCGCTTTGGGGTGTTTCCTGTCGCCGGCACTAGGCCTACCCACACAAGTGAGGTATCATTTTTATCGGGAGACTTGGGGCAACGCTGGGTGGAAGGAAATTTGTGGCTCCTCTCAGATTCAAGAACTTTCGGACACAGAAATGTGAGGAACATGTGTTTTTTTAGCCAAATTTTGAGGTTTGCAAAGGATTCTGGGTAACAGAACCTGGTCCGAGCCCCGCAAGTCACCCCTCCTTGGATTCCCCTAGGTCTCTAGTTTTCAGAAATGCACAGGTTTGGTAGGTTTCCCTAGGTGCCGGCTGAGCTAGAGGCCAAAATCTACAGGTAGGCACTTCGCAAAAAACACCTCTGTTTTTTTCCAAAATTTAGGATGTGTCCACGTTGCGCTTTGGGGTGTTTCCTGTCGCCGGCGCTAGGCCTACCCACGCAAGTGAGGTATCATTTTTATCGGGAGACTTGGGGGAAAGCTGGGTGGAAGGAAATTTGTAGCTCCTCTCAGATTCCAGAACTTTCTGCCACAGAAATGTGAGGAACATGTGTTTTTTTAGCCAAATTTTGAGGTTTGCAAAGGATTCTGGGTAACAGAACCTGGTCCGAGCCCCGCAAGTCACCCCTCCTTGGATTCCCCTAGGTCTCTAGTTTTCAGAAATGCACAGGTTTGGTAGGTTTCCCTAGGTGCCGGCTGAGCTAGAGGCCAAAATCTACAGTTAGGCACTTCGCAAAAAACACCTCTGTTTTTTTCCAAAATTTAGGATGTGTCCACATTGCGCTTTGGGGTGTTTCCTGTCGCCGGCGCTAGGCCTACCCACGCAAGTGAGGTATCATTTTTATCGGGAGACTTGGGGGAACGCTGGGTGGAAGGAAATTTGTAGCTCCTCTCAGATTCCAGAACTTTCTGCCACAGAAATGTGAGGAACATGTGTTTTTTTAGCCAAATTTTGAGGTTTGCAAAGGATTCTGGGTAACAGAACCTGGTCCGAGCCCTGCAAGTCACCCCTCCTTGGATTCCCCTAGGTCTCTAGTTTTCAGAAATGCACAGGTTTGGTAGGTTTCCCTAGGTGCCGGCTGAGCTAGAGGCCAAAATCTACAGGTAGGCACTTCGCAAAAAACACCTCTGTTTTTTTCCAAAATTTAGGATGTGTCCACGTTGCGCTTTGGGGTGTTTCCTGTCGCCGGCACTAGGCCTACCCACACAAGTGAGGTATCATTTTTATCGGGAGACTTGGGGCAACGCTGGGTGGAAGGAAATTTGTGGCTCCTCTCAGATTCAAGAACTTTCGGACACAGAAATGTGAGGAACATGTGTTTTTTTAGCCAAATTTTGAGGTTTGCAAAGGATTCTGGGTAACAGAACCTGGTCCGAGCCCCGCAAGTCACCCCTCCTTGGATTCCCCTAGGTCTCTAGTTTTCAGAAATGCACAGGTTTGGTAGGTTTCCCTAGGTGCCGGCTGAGCTAGAGGCCAAAATCTACAGGTAGGCACTTCGCAAAAAACACCTCTGTTTTTTTCCAAAATGTAGGATGTGTCCACGTTGCGCTTTGGGGTGTTTCCTGTCGCCGGCGCTAGGCCTACCCACGCAAGTGAGGTATCATTTTTATCGGGAGACTTGGGGGAACGCTGGGGGGAAGGAAATTTGTAGCTCCTCTCAGATTCCAGAACTTTCTGCCACAGAATTGTGAGGAACATGTGATTTTTTAGCCAAATTTTGAGGTTTGCAAAGGATACTGTGTAACAGAACCTGGTCCGAGCCCCGCAAGTCACCCCTCCTTGGATTCCCCTAGGTCTCTAGTTTTCAGAAATGCTCAGGTTTGGTAGGTTTCCCTAGGTGCCGGCTGAGCTAGAGGCCAAAATCTACAGGTAGGCACTTCGCAAAAAACACCTCTGTTTTTTTCCAAAATTTAGGATGTGTCCACGTTGCGCTTTGGGGTGTTTCCTGTCGCCGGCACTAGGCCTACCCACACAAGTGAGGTATCATTTTTATCGGGAGACATGGGGCAACGCTGGGTGGAAGGAAATTTGTGTCTCCTCTCAGATTCCAGAACTTTCTGCCACAGAAATGTGAGGAACATGTGTTTTTTTAGCCAAATTTTGAGGTTTGCAAAGGATTCTGGGTAACAGAACCTGGTCCGAGCCCCGCAAGTCACCCCTCCTTGGATTCCCCTAGGTCTCTAGTTTTCAGAAATGCACAGGTTTGGTAGGTTTCCCTAGGTGCCGGCTGAGCTAGAGGCCAAAATCTACAGGTAGGCACTTCGCAAAAATCACCTCTGTTGTCTTCCAAAAATTTGGATGTGTCCACGTTGCGCTTTGGGGCGTTTCCTGTCGCGGGCGCTAGGCCTACCCACACAAGTGAGGTATCATTTTTATCGGGAGACTTGGGGCAACGCTGGGTGGAAGGAAATTTGTGGCTCCTCTCAGATTCCAGAACTTTCGGACACAGAAATGTGAGGAACATGTGTTTTTTTAGCCAAATTTTGAGGTTTGCAAAGGATTCTGGGTAACAGAACCTGGTCCGAGCCCCGCAAGTCACCCCTCCTTGGATTCCCCTAGGTCTCTAGTTTTCAGAAATGCACAGGTTTGGTAGGTTTCCCTAGGTGCCGGCTGAGCTAGAGGCCAAAATCTACAGTTAGGCACTTCGCAAAAAACACCTCTGTTTTTTTCCAAAATTTAGGATGTGTCCACGTTGCGCTTTGGGGTGTTTCCTGTCGCCGGCACTAGGCCTACCCACGCAAGTGAGGTATCATTTTTATCGGGAGACTTGGGGGAACGCTGGGTGGAAGGAAATTTGTAGCTCCTCTCAGATTCCAGAACTTTCTGCCACAGAAATGTGAGGAACATGTGTTTTTTTAGCCAAATTTTGAGGTTTGCAAAGGATTCTGGGTAACAGAACCTGGTCCGAGCCCTGCAAGTCACCCCTCCTTGGATTCCCCTAGGTATCTAGTTTTCAGAAATGCAGAGGTTTGGTAGGTTTCCCTAGGTGCCGGCTGAGCTAGAGGCCAAAATCTACAGGTAGGCACTTCGCAAAAAACACCTCTGTTTTTTTCCAAAATTTAGGATGTGTCCACGTTGCGCTTTGGGGTGTTTCCTGTCGCCGGCACTAGGCCTACCCACACAAGTGAGGTATCATTTTTATCGGGAGACTTGGGGCAACGCTGGGTGGAAGGAAATTTGTGGCTCCTCTCAGATTCAAGAACTTTCGGACACAGAAATGTGAGGAACATGTGTTTTTTTAGCCAAATTTTGAGGTTTGCAAAGGATTCTGGGTAACAGAACCTGGTCCGAGCCCCGCAAGTCACCCCTCCTTGGATTCCCCTAGGTCTCTAGTTTTCAGAAATGCACAGGTTTGGTAGGTTTCCCTAGGTGCCGGCTGAGCTAGAGGCCAAAATCTACAGGTAGGCACTTCGCAAAAAACACCTCTGTTTTTTTCCAAAATTTAGGATGTGTCCACGTTGCGCTTTGGGGTGTTTCCTGTCGCCGGCGCTAGGCCTACCCACGCAAGTGAGGTATCATTTTTATCGGGAGACTTGGGGGAACGCTGGGGGGAAGGAAATTTGTAGCTCCTCCCAGATTCCAGAACTTTCTGCCACAGAATTGTGAGGAACATGTGATTTTTTAGCCAAATTTTGAGGTTTGCAAAGGATTCTGTGTAACAGAACCTGGTCCGAGCCCCGCAAGTCACCCCTCCTTGGATTCCCCTAGGTCTCTAGTTTTCAGAAATGCACAGGTTTGGTAGGTTTCCCTAGGTGCCGGCTGAGCTAGAGGCCAAAATCTACAGGTAGGCACTTCGCAAAAAACACCTCTGTTTTTTTCCAAAATTTAGGATGTGTCCACGTTGCGCTTTGGGGTGTTTCCTGTCGCCGGCACTAGGCCTACCCACACAAGTGAGGTATCATTTTTATCGGGAGACTTGGGGCAACGCTGGGTGGAAGGAAATTTGTGGCTCCTCTCAGATTCAAGAACTTTCGGACACAGAAATGTGAGGAACATGTGTTTTTTTAGCCAAATTTTGAGGTTTGCAAAGGATTCTGGGTAACAGAACCTGGTCCGAGCCCCGCAAGTCACCCCTCCTTGGATTCCCCTAGGTCTCTAGTTTTCAGAAATGCACAGGTTTGGTAGGTTTCCCTAGGTGCCGGCTGAGCTAGAGGCCAAAATCTACAGGTAGGCACTTCGCAAAAAACACCTCTGTTTTTTTCCAAAATTTAGGATGTGTCCACGTTGCGCTTTGGGGTGTTTCCTGTCGCCGGCGCTAGGCCTACCCACGCAAGTGAGGTATCATTTTTATCGGGAGACTTGGGGGAACGCTGGGGGGAAGGAAATTTGTAGCTCCTCCCAGATTCCAGAACTTTCTGCCACAGAATTGTGAGGAACATGTGATTTTTTAGCCAAATTTTGAGGTTTGCAAAGGATTCTGTGTAACAGAACCTGGTCCGAGCCCCGCAAGTCACCCCTCCTTGGATTCCCCTAGGTCTCTAGTTTTCAGAAATGCACAGGTTTGGTAGGTTTCCCTAGGTGCCGGCTGAGCTAGAGGCCAAAATCTACAGGTAGGCACGTCGCAAAAAACACCTCTGTTTTTTTCCAAAATTTAGGATGTGTCCACGTTGCGCTTTGGGGTGTTTCCTGTCGCCGGCGCTAGGCCTACCCACGCAAGTGAGGTATCATTTTTATCGGGAGACTTGGGGGAACGCTGGGGGGAAGGAAATTTGTAGCTCCTCCCAGATTCCAGAACTTTCTGCCACAGAATTGTGAGGAACATGTGATTTTTTAGCCAAATTTTGAGGTTTGCAAAGGATTCTGTGTAACAGAACCTGGTCCGAGCCCCGCAAGTCACCCCTCCTTGGATTCCCCTAGGTCTCTAGTTTTCAGAAATGCACAGGTTTGGTAGGTTTCCCTAGGTGCCGGCTGAGCTAGAGGCCAAAATCTACAGGTAGGCACTTCGCAAAAAACACCTCTGTTTTTTTCCAAAATTTAGGATGTGTCCACGTTGCGCTTTGGGGTGTTTCCTGTCGCCGGCACTAGGCCTACCCACACAAGTGAGGTATCATTTTTATCGGGGGACTTGGGGCAACGCTGGGTGGAAGGAAATTTGTGGCTCCTCTCAGATTCCAGAACTTTCTGCCACAGAAATGTGAGGAACATGTGTTTTTTTAGCCAAACTTTGAGGTTTGCAAAGGATTCTGGGTAACAGAACCTGGTCCGAGCCCCGCAAGTCACCCCTCCTTGGATTCCCCTAGGTCTCTAGTTTTCAGAAATGCACAGGTTTGGTAGGTTTCCCTAGGTGCCGGCTGAGCTAGAGGCCAAAATCTACAGGTAGGCACTTCGCAAAAATCACCTCTGTTGTCTTCCAAAAATTTGGATGTGTCCACGTTGCGCTTTGGGGCGTTTCCTGTCGCGGGCGCTAGGCCTACCCACACAAGTGAGGTATCATTTTTATCGGGAGACTTGGGGGAACGCTGGGGGGAAGGAAATTTGTAGCTCCTCTCAGATTCCAGAACTTTCTGCCACAGAATTGTGAGGAACATGTGATTTTTTAGCCAAATTTTGAGGTTTGCAAAGGATTCTGTGTAACAGAACCTGGTCCGAGCCCCGCAAGTCACCCCTCCTTGGATTCCCCTAGGTCTCTAGTTTTCAGAAATGCACAGGTTTGGTAGGTTTCCCTAGGTGCCGGCTGAGCTAGAGGCCAAAATCTACAGGTAGGCACTTCGCAAAAAACACCTCTGTTTTTTTCCAAAATTTAGGATGTGTCCACGTTGCGCTTTGGGGTGTTTCCTGTCGCCGGCACTAGGCCTACCCACACAAGTGAGGTATCATTTTTATCGGGAGACTTGGGGGAACGCTGGGGGGAAGGAAATTTGTAGCTCCTCTCAGATTCCAGAACTTTCTGCCACAGAATTGTGAGGAACATGTGATTTTTTAGCCAAATTTTGAGGTTTGCAAAGGATTCTGTGTAACAGAACCTGGTCCGAGCCCCGCAAGTCACCCCTCCTTGGATTCCCCTAGGTCTCTAGTTTTCAGAAATGCACAGGTTTGGTAGGTTTCCCTAGGTGCCGGCTGAGCTAGAGGCCAAAATCTACAGGTAGGCACTTCGCAAAAAACACCTCTGTTTTTTTCCAAAATTTAGGATGTGTCCACGTTGCGCTTTGGGGTGTTTCCTGTCGCCGGCACTAGGCCTACCCACACAAGTGAGGTATCATTTTTATCGGGAGACTTGGGGCAACGCTGGGTGGAAGGAAATTTGTGGCTCCTCTCAGATTCAAGAACTTTCGGACACAGAAATGTGAGGAACATGTGTTTTTTTAGCCAAATTTTGAGGTTTGCAAGGGATTCTGGGTAACAGAACCTGGTCCGAGCCCCGCAAGTCACCCCTCCTTGGATTCCCCTAGGTCTCTAGTTTTCAGAAATGCACAGGTTTGGTAGGTTTCCCTAGGTGCCGGCTGAGCTAGAGGCCAAAATCTACAGGTAGGCACTTCGCAAAAAACACCTCTGTTTTTTTCCAAAATTTAGGATGTGTCCACGTTGCGCTTTGGGGTGTTTCCTGTCGCCGGCGCTAGGCCTACCCACGCAAGTGAGGTATCATTTTTATCGGGAGACTTGGGGGAACGCTGGGGGGAAGGAAATTTGTAGCTCCTCTCAGATTCCAGAACTTTCTGCCACAGAATTGTGAGGAACATGTGATTTTTTAGCCAAATTTTGAGGTTTGCAAAGGATTCTGTGTAACAGAACCTGGTCCGAGCCCCGCAAGTCACCCCTCCTTGGATTCCCCTAGGTCTCTAGTTTTCAGAAATGCACAGGTTTGGTAGGTTTCCCTAGGTGCCGGCTGAGCTAGAGGCCAAAATCTACAGGTAGGCACTTCGCAAAAAACACCTCTGTTTTTTTCCAAAATTTAGGATGTGTCCACGTTGCGCTTTGGGGTGTTTCCTGTCGCCGGCACTAGGCCTACCCACACAAGTGAGGTATCATTTTTATCGGGGGACTTGGGGCAACGCTGGGTGGAAGGAAATTTGTGGCTCCTCTCAGATTCCAGAACTTTCTGCCACAGAAATGTGAGGAACATGTGTTTTTTTAGCCAAATTTTGAGGTTTGCAAAGGATTCTGGGTAACAGAACCTGGTCCGAGCCCCGCAAGTCGCCCCTCCTTGGATTCCCCTAGGTCTCTAGTTTTCAGAAATGCACAGGTTTGGTAGGTTTCCCTAGGTGCCGGCTGAGCTAGAGGCCTAAATCTACAGGTAGGCACTTCGCAAAAATCACCTCTGTTGTCTTCCAAAAATTTGGATGTGTCCACGTTGCGCTTTGGGGCGTTTCCTGTCGCAGGCGCTAGGCCTACCCACACAAGTGAGGTATCATTTTTATCGGGAGACTTGGGGGAACGCTGGGGGGAAGGAAATTTGTAGCTCCTCTCAGATTCCAGAACTTTCTGCCACAGAATTGTGAGGAACATGTGATTTTTTAGCCAAATTTTGAGGTTTGCAAAGGATTCTGTGTAACAGAACCTGGTCCGAGCCCCGCAAGTCACCCCTCCTTGGATTCCCCTAGGTCTCTAGTTTTCAGAAATGCACAGGTTTGGTAGGTTTCCCTAGGTGCCGGCTGAGCTAGAGGCCAAAATCTACAGGTAGGCACTTCGCAAAAAACACCTCTGTTTTTTTCCAAAATTTAGGATGTGTCCACGTTGCGCTTTGGGGTGTTTCCTGTCGCCGGCACTAGGCCTACCCACACAAGTGAGGTATCATTTTTATCGGGAGACTTGGGGGAACGCTGGGGGGAAGGAAATTTGTAGCTCCTCTCAGATTCCAGAACTTTCTGCCACAGAATTGTGAGGAACATGTGATTTTTTAGCCAAATTTTGAGGTTAGCAAAGGATTCTGTGTAACAGAACCTGGTCCGAGCCCCGCAAGTCACCCCTCCTTGGATTCCCCTAGGTCTCTAGTTTTCAGAAATGCACAGGTTTGTTAGGTTTCCCTAGGTGCCGGCTGAGCTAGAGGCCAAAATCTACAGGTAGGCACTTCGCAAAAAACACCTCTGTTTTTTTCCAAAATTTAGGATGTGTCCACGTTGCGCTTTGGGGTGTTTCCTGTCGCCGGCACTAGGCCTACCCACACAAGTGAGGTATCATTTTTATCGGGAGACTTGGGGCAACGCTGGGTGGAAGGAAATTTGTGGCTCCTCTCAGATTCAAGAACTTTCGGACACAGAAATGTGAGGAACATGTGTTTTTTTAGCCAAATTTTGAGGTTTGCAAAGGATTCTGGGTAACAGAACCTGGTCCGAGCCCCGCAAGTCACCCCTCCTTGGATTCCCCTAGGTCTCTAGTTTTCAGAAATGCACAGGTTTGGTAGGTTTCCCTAGGTGCCAGCTGAGCTAGAGGCCAAAATCTACAGGTAGGCACTTCGCAAAAATCACCTCTGTTGTCTTCCAAAAATGTGGATGTGTCCACGTTGCGCTTTGGGGCGTTTCCTGTCGCGGGCGCTAGGCCTACCCACACAAGTGAGGTATCATTTTTATCGGGAGACTTGGGGGAACATAGATTAGCAAAACAAGTGTTATTGCCCCTTGTCTTTCTCTACATTTTTTGCTTCCAAATATAGGAGAGTGTGTAAAAAAGACATCTATTTGAGAAAAGCCCTGTAATTCACATGCTAGTATGGTCACCCCGGAATTCAGAGATGTGCAAATAACCACTGCTCCTCAACACCTTATCTTGTGCCCTTTTTGGAAATACAAAGGTTTTCTTGATAGCAATTTTTTACTCTTTATATTTCAGCAAATGAATTGCTGTACTGTATACCCGGTATAGAATGAAAACGCACGTCAGGGTGCAGCTCATTTATTGGCTCTGGGTTCCTCGGGTTCTTGATGAACCTACAAGCCCTATATATCCCGCAACCAGAGGAGTCCAGCAGATGTAACGGTATATTGCTTTCGATAATCTGACATTGCAGGGAAAAGTTACAGAGTAAAACGTAGAGAAACATTGATGTTTTTTTCACCTAAATTTCAATATTTTTCTTTTTCAGTTGTTATTTTCTGTAGGAAACCCTTGTAGGATCTACACAAATGACCCCTTGCTGAATTCAGAATTTTGTCTACGTTTCAGAAATGTTTAGGTTTCTGGGATCCAGCATTGGTTTCATGCCCATTTCTGTCATTGACTGGAAGGAGGCTGAAAGCACAAACAATTGCAAAAATGGGGTATGTCCCAGAAAAATGCCAAAATTGTGTTGAAAAATTGGGTTTTCTGATTCAAGTCTGCCTGTTCCTGAAAGCTGGGAAGCTGCTGAGTTTAGCACCGCAAACCCTTTGTTGATGCCATTTTCAGGGGAAAAACCACAAGCCTTCTTCTGCAGCCACTTTTTCCAATTATTTTGAAAAAAACAAAATTTTCCCTGTATTTTGGCCAATTTCTTGGCCTCTTTCAGGGGAACCCACAAAGTCTGGGTACCTCCAGAATCCCTAGGATGTTGGAAAACAAGGACGCAAATTTGGCTTGGTTAGCTTATGTGGACAAAAAGTTATGCGGGCCTAAGCGCGAACTGCCCCAAATAGGCAAAAAAAGGCCTGGCACAGGAGGTGGAAAAGGCCTGGCAGCGAAGGGGTTAATATTCAGGGTTGCATTTAAGTACAACATGATGATTTTAACATGTGGGTTTCCACTCATGACCCTTGACAAAAGCTCACTTGATATGTTTATGTGACTCCTTTAGGGAGTCATAGGTGATTACATAATGTGATATATGGTATTTTACATCTGCCAATGTACACATTTGTAAATTATTGCATAGTTTTAAGAAGTGTGTGTTTGTCTGATAAATGCACTTTTTGTTTTCTAAAGAAAAATTACTGACTTGACAATCATTTATTGAGTGTTATTATTGCATGCCATTGAATGATGATTATTAGGTCACACCACCTCCCTTGAGTAGGCTTAGATTGCTCTGCCTTGCTCCCATGAAAGACCATAAAAGAGTTGAGTGCTACAATGGGGTGCTTGGTTCCCAGTAAGGGGATGGTGGAGCTATTACTTGTGCAGGCCAACAACTAATAACTCAATTTCCTACAGGAAAAAAAAACAATTAGGCATCATGTTTCATGAATTCTAAATTACACTTTGTTAGAAATGGGGTCTCTAGTTGGCAGAGGTATACACCCTTGTTCAAGTAGGGACCACAATCCTAGTCAGGGTAAGTCACACATAATCTAAATTATCTTGTGCTCACCTTCTGGTAGCTTGGCATTGAGCAGTCAGGCTTAACTTAGAAGGTAATGTGTAAAGTATTTGTGCAATAAATCATGCAATAACACAGTGAAAACACCACAAAAATATACCACACAGATTAAAAAAAATCTAAGGTATTTATCTGAGTAAATTAAGGTCAAACGATCAAGATTTGATAAGCCCCTGTTGAAATGTCACTTTTGCAATGATAAGAAGAGTCTTAAGTCTTTAAAAATCAACAAATATCTCTTATGTGCACAAAGTACTTGGTATGCGTCAAAATTACACGCATGAAGACCGCAGAGGAGGAGACGTGTGGAAAAAATGAAGGTGTGCATTGTATTTCCTGATGCGCACAAACGATGTGTCGATTCTTCCCACACTGCAAGGGCTTTGCATCGATTTCTGGCACGCAGTCTTGAATCCTTCACTGCGATGTGGGGTCTTTTGACGCCCAGGGACGATGTGTGGAAATCCTGGGCAGGCAGTATGAAGTCACAGGTGCTGTGTCGATACAGTGTGGTGATGCTTTGGAGTTTCTATCGCACGGAAGGCAGTGCGTCAATTCCTCATGCAGGAAGTCAGGCTGTGTCGGGCTCAGCAATGTGTCAATCCAGTATGGCTGTACGTTGAGGTTCCGGTCACAATCCAGAAATTTATTAGAATTGTCTTCTACTTTACAGCATCGTTCATGGAAAAACAACTTCGAGCCCGTTCATGGAAAAACAACTTCGAGCCAACACGTGTTTCGTCATGGGGAAGTTCTTTAGTTCCCAACGACTTCTTCAGGGCTGTCCAGTTCTTTAATTGCCCGGCATCCAATATTTGGAAACACCGATTCATTCAATGCTCCTATTTGTTATCTGGATTAGAATGGACTGTGAAACGATTTATTTGAAACTTTTTTGACTGCATTCCCTTGAATTTAACTCACTTGAATTTGACCTACTTGTGTCACAACATTACTCATTTGATTCTTGATTTGGGTTTATTGTACTGACAAAAGTATACCTTGCACTGAGGGGGCCTCACATTGTGTTAAATATCCAGTAGTAGAATTCAATCTAAAGGCCTTAGGCACATGTAGTGCACTTTACTAGGGACTTATAAGTAGACCAAATATGCCAAATGGGTATGAACCAATGTTACCATACTTTAAGGGATAGAGCATATTTGCACTTCAGCCCTGGTTAGCAATGGTAAAGTGTGCAGAGTCCTAAAGCCAGCAACAATGAGGTCAGAAAAAGAGAAGGAGGTAGGCAAACGGTTTGGGGGTGACACTGCAGAGAGGCCATTTCCAACACACTTGCACTGTGGCAAATATAATTGTGAATCACTGTTCATTATTGATTTTCATCACTGCATGAGGTAATTAATGGACGCACTACAAAGGACATTTGTGGTTCATTACTGCCTAGGGCCATTATTGTCTGAGACAACTAGTGAATCCACTTCCTAGAGACACTGATATCATCACTGTTCTAGAGCAATAAAGGATTTACTTCCTGGGACTATTAATGTTTAATCCTGCTTGAGGGTAGACGTCTGTATATGCAGCCTTGAGTCATTGGTACTTATTAGTTCCTGAGGCCATTGATGTGTATTACTATTTGAGGTCATTAATAGTCATTGCTTTTGGAAATCATTGCTGTAGGTACTGACTGAAATCATGGTGCACCTGTATACCTATGACCATTGGTCGAAGTAAATATGGGGGCTATAGATCGTCATTATTTTCTAGGATCACTGATATATGTACTGCCTTGGGCAAGTGGTGCACTTTACTCTTTGGAACCATTGACATATGTACTGGATGTGGCAGGGTCTGGGACTGGTGCTGGAATACACTGATGCATGCATTGCAAGAGGTAATTGCTGATCATTACTATCTTGGCATATTGATGCTTGTTATTGCCTGGGACCACTGGTGTGTGTACTGCATGGAACCACTGATGCACAGTACTGCTTGGGTTCCTGATCCTAGCCACAAAGTGTAAATATGCTCATACTTAAAGCAAGAAAACTTTAGAGAGTATAGTTTATTCCATTGTAGGTTCAAGGAGTTCACATAATTCTGTTGCTTTCCCCTATGGAATTGTGCAACTAAATTGTGGTTCGCAATTTGTGAATACACAATATAGTCACAAATGATTGTTTATTTGATCATTATTCTTAGATCATACAGACCTGTTAATCCAATGCAGGTTGGATTGAATATTGGGTTGACAAATGTAGCAAATCCAACATGACCGCCCAACTGCCACAACATCTATAAATTGTTTTGCTTTTATTTGACTCCCATCCCAGTTTATTTTTAATCATTTGCAAAAATCACTGAATGAATTTTGAAATGACAGAAAACTATCTAGAGTTTGACCAGGTTGTTTCAGTGCTACATGTTTTGGTGCCAGTGCAACCTTTCTCTTGCCTATACACATTATTAGCAGGTTTAACCTTTCAGGCCCTCACTCTGAGATGCACAGTATTGTTGTCTTAGTAAAATCACATGTGATTTTACAGTCACTGCGTGATATATCTGCCCCATTACCATGCAATTACAAGGTAAACACCATGGAGTGGGGAATTGCCATGTGGGACCAATTGTTCTGGTCATAAAACCACACAAAATTGCCAGTTCTGTGGGGTTTAACTCATACACTTATTATCCACTCTAGGCAAATGGTAAATAGCTGCAGGAGACCCACATGCAGGGTGGTGTATGCAGGAGGAGTATGGGGAGTAGGTGAGAAAAGGGGGTGTGCATTCTGGCAGAGGGAGCATTGCTCCCTTCATCTGGAACAAAAAGAACTAGGAAGGAGGCTTGCCTGGTGATGCATCCAAAACCTAATGATATTTTACTATGCACAACTATCGCACAGTAAAATTGGGTCTGGCTTTCCTACATCCAGAAAAAACTGGTGTTGAAAAACAGACCCACTTAGAATTAGGTAGAAAAGAATTCTGTAAGGTAATTACTCTCTACCTGGCCCGTAGTGAGGGCCTTAGCGAGGCTATCCCTATAAATCTTAACGACCCAGCCCGAATGAATCATCACACAACTCTGCAATATCAATTCAAGATGGGTGAATTTAAGAAACGCCCTTATAATCTCATTGAACAGCACTGAAAGACCAAATATTACAAAAACTATAAAAATGTAACAGTATGTAATAAACTACTATATATGGCATCAGACACTCCAAGCAATCCTCCCAGGAATTGTCCCGTTGATAGGCTGATGGGAAATATGAAATGGTGTTGAGGTTGACCTGGACTTACGTCCATGCAAGTAATGAAACCAACATTTTCCTGATGTATTTCAATGAGTCATTGCAAGAAACAGCCCAGCAGTGACTCATGGATGCACTAGCCCATACAATGGCTGCAACATAAGTCTCAACTACTTAGTGATCTCCTATGTCTACATTTCTCTTCTTCTTAATTTATGGTCTTTGGTGCTCCTTCCTTTTTTACCCAGGTGAGCGTTAGTGATTGTCACCTTGCTTTATCAAATCTCTTCCTCTGAGGCTATTACTCAGTCATTCTATTTTCTGGTTAGTTTGTTTCACATTCTGCTCTTGGCATTTCATGAAGTTGTCTATTTTCCTCCTGCAGGATTTGACGTCTGATTAGCATTTCTCTGACAATAATGTATGCATGTCGGATATCACTGGATGGTATAGTTAATGCCACGCATCTTCTAGCTCTTATCTCTCAGGCTCAAGTTATAGCTGTACATGTCCGTGTATGATCGTCTTTCCTTAAATCTTATACTGTATTCTTGGACTGTTCATCTCCTCGAGCAGTTTTGTTCATATTAAAAGAATCGATTTGAATTGATGTACATTGTGGCCTAATCCTTTTGTCTGACAATCATATTATTGTAATATTGTATTGCAGGTGGTATTCCTATGTGCACGTACTTTAATTACCTCTAATATGAGGCAACAGGCTTGCCATAAAATGCAGATTGTCCTAACTGTCATGAAGGAAAGTCTTAATGTTCTTAAATACACAAAGCAAAAATAATCCCTCGACCAAAAATCTGGATGACCCGTCCATAAATATAAGGTCAATGTAAATGCTGTATCTGCTCAGCAGCTTTATTGATATAGCAAGTGAACAATTCACTACTTGTAGTCTGGTGATGGCAACAGAATCCAGATGCTGCCTCCTAATCAGGATGGGTGGGCTCATTTCTTTTCAGTATTCACATTTCCCCATCAGCAAGCAAACACAAGCCTTATCAGCTGCAGAGGAGGCCCCTATGTATTTACCTATTAGTTATTTATTTATTTGTATATTTATTTCACAGTTATATTTATTTCTCGGGCATCAATGAAAGTATATGAGCAAGTTACATTTCAATAAAACATACAACAAAGTTTAAACATAGGAATACACGTGAACTGGGATGGCGCGATGAACAGCATGTATGGGTAAAGGTGATGACAGAGTGAAAAAAGTGTCTGTTTATGTGTTGCCAAAATGAATAAAGCATAGGCCTGGTCTTTCCAGGTCTGCAGGCAAAGAAGTAAAAAAAAGGTTGCCATTCCAGAGAAGGACTTGGTCCATCCTGACTCTGCCAGAGGTCTTCAAACTTTTTTTGTACTGGGCACTCTTGAGCTAAATGTTTTCAAGTTGCGCTCTATTATAAATGCTCCTTAGTTCCAATAATGTTCCTTAAGTAATAATTTATTGGCAAGATGAATTAACAATAGCCTCCAGCCACAACCGGTAGTGAGCATTTCTCCTCACAGCTATCAACTGTCACTGCAACAGTTATAGAATGCTGGTAGGAACCAACTGGGACGACAAGGGGAAAAAGGGGAGGAATGGAATGGTATACTTGGATCCCTACGGGCAGGTGGGTACACAATGAAAGAAAGGGGGAAATATAGAATGTACATTTTATACAAAACATTACTTATGATAAATTACAACACTTCTCCTTCCCATAAAAGACTTTCATAGAATGTATGAAAGAAATAACCTGTTGGGAAATCAAGTGAGCATGTCATCTTTGTGCCAGACAGGAACTGTACGAGCCCTAGCTCTGCCATTATTCCCATCATATTTCAATACATCATTTGGCTTTTCCATCTGTACCTGAATACTTCTGAGATGGACAATGAGGTGTTAATCTGTCCATGCTCCACGTTCTGCCATCCTCTAATGTTACTACATCTTTCTTCACCTCTGTTATTTTTATAGGTTTGGAGAATTTAGATTCACACCCTTGACGATTGTCTGGTAGTTTAACCATTACCTGATCGCCAACATTCCATCTTCCTGACTTGGAACCATGCTTTTGGTCATATCTTTTCTTGTACCCTTCCTGATGTCTTTTGACTTGATTCTTCATTTTATCTCTATGAACCCATTTAGGCTCTTCTCCACCCAGCCAGTTGGGGGTCAATTTGGTGCCTGGTAACCTCCCTTCGAGCGCAAAGAAGGGTGATACCTTGGTAACTGAATTAGGGGTTGTGTGATAGGACCAAATCATTTTTTGAAGTGCTTTATCAGGAGGACTCCTTGATATGTGTGCGGTTTGGATACACTCTTTGACCATACAGTTGACGCGTTCCACCAACCCGTTTGCTCTAGGGCTATACAATGCTGTTTTGTGATGTATGATATTCAACCTTTGTAAGAACTCACGCATTTCCTCAGAAGTGAATTGGACACCGTTGTCTGTTACTATAGTGCTAGGCACCCCTTCTGTCATGAATGTATCGGTTAAGAAATTCATCAGAGATTGGGTAGTGATGCTGCTAACTACTCTGATAGTGATCCAATGAGAGTGATAGTCTACCAGTACTAACATCAATTTACCAGCCCACATGGAAAGTTTTAATGGACCCAGTTTATCCTAAGGTTTGGATGGCACACTCACGAGGGATAGTGGTGCGCACCTGGTATTCTTGCTTTTGTCGCTCATGGCATAAGTCAAACAATCCCTGTCTTTATTTTCCACAATGCGGTCCATGCTCGGGAACCAGTATGTGGCCCTGACTTTAGCCGTGGTTAAGCTTCTACCTAAGTGACCTTCATGGGCCAAATCCGTAAAGCTATCCCACAAGCCTTTAGGTGGTACTATCCTTTCCCCTCTCATGACTTTGTTGTCAACAATACTTAATTTTTGTCTCACAGCCCAAAAATGTTTTAGATCCTGATCTAGGTCATTAGACTTTGGGGCCATCCTTGGACTATCCTTACCTTCACATTTAATAGAGTAGGGTCGTTTTCCGTGCAAGTGCTCCATTCCTCCCTTGTAATACTAGGGATATTAATCATTAAAACAGGCTCTTCAGATTTATTCGCATTTTCCTCCTCCTGTACACATGGTAGCCTGGATAGACAATCCGCTACAGAGTTTTTTATACCAGGAACATATTCGATTTTGAAATTGTAACCTTACATACCTATGAGCCATTTAGCTATTCGAGGAGTAGTGGTCTCACTCCCCTTCGTTGAAAATATATAAATCAGAGGCTTATGGTCAGTGCGTACAGTAAATGGTAATCCCCAAAGGAAGTATTCAAAGTGTGAAATAGCCCAAGTACATGCAAGTGCTTCACGCTCTACTGTGGAGTAATTACATTCCGTATCTTTTAATGCTCTGGAAGCAAAAGCTATGATTCTTTCCTCGCCTTCCACCATTTGAGTTAGGGATGCTCCAATTCCTTTCCCACTGGCGTCAGTAGTTAGGATGGTTTTACGTCTGGTGTCAAAATTTCCCAAGGAAGGGACACTAACAATGGTGTTTTGATAGACTCAAAGGCTTCATGGCATTCCCCATCCCATTTGAAATGAGTACCTTTTTTAAGAGGGCTCTTAACGGTGCAGCACTATCTGCAAAATTCTTGATGAATTTAGTTATGTATTCAACTAACCCTAAAAAGGATTTTAATTCCTCCTTATTTGTTGGAGGAGGAGTATCTTTTACAATGTTGACTAAATCAATTTTAGGTTCAATTCCATGTTTGGAAATCGTGTGTCCTAGGTAATCTACTGATTGGACTCCCAACTGGCATGTGTCTTTTCTTATGGTTAGACCTTCTTTTTTGAGTGCTGACAGAACTTCCCTTAATGGGTTGTCATGATTAGTTGTAGAATTGCCATATATAAGTATGCCATCTTGGAAGCACAAAACATTCTTTATCCCCTCCAAAAAAAATTGCATGACTCTCTGGAACATTGCAGTCGCTGAAGCTAGACCAACTGGAATTCTGCAGTACCTGTACACTCCGAATGGAGTTATAAATGAGGTTAATGATTTGGAATCTTTGTGTAATTCTATTTGGTGGTATGCTGAGGAGAGATCAATTACGCTAAAATGGTTTGCCTCTCCAATTACGCTGATCATTTCATTTATTCTGGGCAGAGGAAATCTATCCACCCAAATATTTGCATTGAGATCTCTTAAGTCGACACAGAGACGAAGGCCCCTCCCTCCAGACTTTTGGGTGACTACAATTGGAGCGAGCCATAAGGAACTTTCTATAGGTTCTATGATTTTTTGCTTGACCAGTTTATCCAATTCCTCTTGTAAAGGGTCACGCATTAATTGGGGAATTGGTCTTACCTTATGTATTAATGGTACTGCGTTGTTTTTTAGTTTGATTTTATGTTGGAAATTTTTGAGATGGCCTAAATCATCATTAAATTCTTCAGAGACCTCTTCACATAGTTTCTCATACCGTCCTGAGTTCTCTCTTCCTTCCAAAATCGATAACACAGGTTCTTGACTGTTAGGATCAAGTTTGATTCCTAAAGCTTTTTGGTGAGCCCAACCTAATAAATTAGATCTTTTTTTTGTTAGATAGATCTTTCCCTCAGTGGAACGGTCCTTAAAGGTTATATTCATATTCACCATTCCTACTAATGGTATGGGATCCTTGTTGTACCCCCCAGGTTCTACATCAGGTTGTAGGATAACATACGTTTTGCCCTTACATTTTTCTTCAAAATTGTTGTAATCGATCAACGTGTAGCGAGAGCATGAGTCAGCATACATTTTGAACAACACTCCATCCAACACTACGTCACAGGTGGGATAACTACTCCCAGTAATAGATACTTCACTCACCACTGAAAACATTTTTGTTAGTACATTCCCCCACATCTCCCACAACATGTAAACTTTTTCTTTCATCTTTTAGGTTTTTACATAGTCTAGCATAATGCCCTCTCTTATTGCATTTCCTACAGACTACGGAACGTGCAGGACAATTGATATTGTTTGCTAAATGATTAAAATGTCCACAGCGAAAACATTTTAATTTGTCTTTTCCCTCTTCTTCAAATTTCTTTTTATTGAGAGAGTTTGGAATTTTCTTCCTTTCTCCTGTGTCTTGTACTTCTTTGCCTGGGTGATCTTTCACTAAGTGGATAGTGTCTGAATTGTTGTTTTGTTTCATTTCACTAATGCACTCTTCTGTGTGTTCTAAACTTTTAGCTATTTCTACTGCTTTCTTTAAGTCTGGATTTCCTGCTAATAGTTTTTCTTTAATCTTGTGGTTGTTCATGCAACGAACTAGCTGGTCTCTAATTAAAGAATCACACAATGGGCCAAAGTCACACATACCAGCCAAACCTCTTAACACAGCAAAGTAACTAGAAATGCTCTCTGTTTTTCCTTGTATTCTACAAAAGAACTTGTGCCTTACTAATACAATGTTTATTCTTTGACCAAAATGTTTCTCTAATTTGTTGAAAGTTTTATAGTAAACATCTGCTTTGCTATCTGCATCTTCATCCTCACTTTCAGGATCTGGCAGATTCTCATAAACTGTTCTCCCTTGAATACCTAAGTTGTGAAGTAATATGTGTTGTTTCCTTAAGGGTGAGAATTTTTCTCCTCCTATTGCAATCAGATATGAGATGAATATTTTCTCCCATTCCTTCCAGGGTAGGTTTGGTTCGCCTGCTTCATCCAAAAAGGGTGGGGGTTGAGACATATTTGTCGCCGCCATGTATAAAGTGAACAGATAACAATAAACTCAATATACTCAATACACTCACAGAAAATAATTAGTATCACTGGCATATATTCGTAAATGTTTAAAGTTCACTGTTCACCCCAGGAATAGAAAAGCATATAAAATCATCTATAATATGTTACTATTACAATGGATGGGTTAATTGTTGAGCTGTGGCCTCAGCTGACATATACCTTTTTTAAATGGGAGGGAATAGACAGAGTAAACTTGTCCATAAACGAATGTACTTAATAACTACTATAACTTGTTCAAATAAGCTGTGCCCATCAGCGTGACAAACTTCTTGTGAAGTGGTTAGAAGACACTAATGAAGGAGCTTTTCCCATCAGCGTGTAGAGACAGAATATCAAGCCAGCGCAGATATAAGATATTGGGGCTGTGTCATTAGCCTCACTGCGCAATAGAGCAAATATGCAGAACAGAGCTGTGCTTGCCAGTGAATGTGCATGAGATTCAGATTTGCTCAGGAAGGCTTAACAGCTGTGCCCATCAGCGTGAAGATTATGTGCTGGCTCTCGATAGTACTAAATCAAAGATGGCGCTATATTTTATTAGTGTTTTCTTAAGGTGTGCATTCTAGTCTTCACTCTCTAGTTTCCTGCAGGTGGGGCCGGCTTTCCTTGTCCCTTTGCTCCAATCAGATATACGAAGAAAAAGACTTCAGTTGGATGTAAGATTCCAAAAACTGAATGGATTCCAGTCACAATGTGAGGTAAAGGAAGGATTTCTTTCTAGAAATGCGAATTGGTGATAACATTGACAGGCTATTTTAAAGCTGTGCCTGTCAGCATACAGATGGAAAGATTCTTGGATGGATTTACAAGTTTTACAAGAGGCTTTTTCCTTTAATTAAATGTTGAGAGGCAATAATTCAAATCAGTGGTTTCTGTTTGTCTGTGCTCCCAGAGTTGAGCTGAATACAATTCTGTTTATAATCTTGAAAATCGGTTGAGAAATGCAGTGTGTATCAGTAGTTTATTTCAGCCTTGAAAGACACATTTATCAGCTGTGCCTGTCAGATCTTATGATAGTGCAAGGTTAATAAAGTTCCCTGGTTGTTGCCATCAAAGGACTATACATTTTTCTTAATTGCTGCTCTGTCAGGTTGAATATGAAAAAAGTACAGAGGAAATTCTGAAGTTAAATATAAACTTGCTGGTAGAAGGTATGAATTGTCAGGTTGTACTGAAAATACTTAGCCAAACCCCTTGAATGGTTCGGTTTGGTTGTTCAGGTGTTTATGTTGAGGTACATTTTATAATAATAACCTGAGTTAGACAGCGTGGCAGGTTAAATGTAGAAACAGACAGTACTTTCTCAAATTATTTCCAGACTGAAAGTTCTGCTCACCTCAGGGAAATTATTCTCGATCTCCTGTTTCTTTTTTTCCAGCATCCGTCTGTGACAAGAGTGGCTATAAATTGTAGGGGAGGAGGATGTGACTGCTGTCCCCCACCAGCAATTCGTCGCCAGTATTATAAATGCTCCTTAGTTCTGATAATGTTCTTTAAGTAATAATTTATTGGCAAGATGAATTAACAACAGCCTCCAGCAACAACCGGTAGCGAGCATTTCTCCTCACAGCTGTCAGCTTTCACAGCAACGGTTATAGGTTGCTGATAGGAACCAACTGGGAAGACAAGGGGAAAATGGGGAGGAATGGAATGGTACTCTTAGATCCCTACGGGCAGGTGGGTACACAATGAAAGGAAGGGGGAAATAGAGAATGTACATTTTATACAAAACATTACTTATGATAAATTACAACACTCTCCCCCACAACAGTTTAAGATCATAAATAAGGTTGGGTAATGAGAGTGAAGGTTGGAGAAAGAGGGGCAGGAGGAGATAGGTCTTCTTAAAACACGCTGTTGCTTGCCTCTTTACACAAACAACTTGGGGTATATTTATGAGAGGGGTAGCATTGCTCTTACACCACGCAACCTGTGCATGCGCAATGCAGGACCAAAATGCTATTTATCAGTTATAGTTACCATAAACGTTGGGTTTGGTATTTGCATTTTTAACCTTTTTCTGTGATACTCTTGTAGTGTACCCTGAGCCCTGAGGAAGTCTATCAAGATGAAACACATGTTGGCTGTGCTGTTTGATCAAATGGGTTTTGTGAAGACATAGATTGTATATCTCTGTGTATCACATACTGTCTGATCTCTTTTCATCTATGTGGAAATCAAAGTGTATTGTATATATTAGACTGATCAAATAATGTAGGTTGAATGAGGGAATTATTATATGTATGATCATGCACTTTTGGATACTTGTATTTATGCTGCATACTTTGTAATAAGTGGAAACAAAAATATAAATATTTGCCATACTGATCTGATATATGCGTATTGGAGTACTACGGACTATTATGCACTGTCAGGTTGAGCATTGTCCTTGACAATTTCCACTTCTACACTTTTTGCAGCTAGAGTGTTGTCTGATGAAGTACCATTTTTGTTTTGAATGACCACTTTTGTGGAGGGTTCATGTAGGTTGTGTATTCCACTGCTGCAGATTGTAATATAACTTGTTTTATTGTCCATGTGTTAGTTGGAGTCCTTGCAACTCTTCTCCTCATTTGGATGATCACTCAGAGTCCCTCTGTAGGCCATCCCTCTGTAAGTATGCAAGAGTTTAATCCCTTGCACCTTGTTCCCCTCTTTTGTGCCATTGCTTAGATGCCCTCATGCGACTGGGCACTTGGTTGATCTGAATGGGAGACAATGTTGAACCTCATCAGCCACCTTCTGCACCCCATACTCCCACTCACCTGAATACTGTATGTAAACAAAGACAATCCAAAATGTATGCAATTCCAAGCTGTATTCAGAAGCACTTGTGCACTGCCCCATCCTCTGGTTGACCTTATGGCCCTTTGATGCAGCAGTTGAGGAACTAGTGCACCCCCAGAAGTCAGCCACCTGGAAACCAGCACAAAATGACCTGTCTCAAAACTCCACAATGGCAAGTTAATGAAAGAAGATTACAGACTGGATCCATTGGAAGCTTACAAATCTTCCAAAAGAGACTGTTAATACACCACAGAATTGGAGTAAGATTTAAGCCATTTTTTGGTTGTGATGCAGGGGAGGGTCTCCCAACTGCAAGGTAGTTTCTTGCAGCTAAGCAGAAATGCAGCCAGTACAGTTTAAAAGCTGAAACAATTGCAGAAACTTGGGGGCATGACTGGTGTGTTGGGTAATTAAGCTCGGAAGGGATTCCAATCTGTGTCACAATGTTTAGAAACCCTTAGAGAAACTGTCACAACATTGCATACTTCATTACACATTAGTATTCTGAATCTTATAATCTGCAATGCTCAATAGGAGAGACTGGCATGTGTGAGACGTTGAGAATTGGCCATGCAACCAGTGTCCTTTCCAAAAGGACTTTTGACACACAGATAGAAGTGGGTCAGTGTAGCCAGAATGTAGTAAATGTTTACAAGTCACAACAATATGTGAATCCCTGAATATGTCACAGGCACATAATTTACAACAAACACACATCACATGAAAGTGAGGAGGTATCAAGGCTCAGAAATGTATTGGTCTCAGACACCTAAACCATGTACAAAATAGAAGTGGTGAGGGTAATGATGCAAGGGGTCAGGGTCCTCCTTTGATAGTCCCTCAGATCAAGAGGCAATAAAAAAACACTAAAATAAATATATAATGTGTTTATTTATTATTTGATAATACCAAACTTTGACTACAGATGTAACTTTTCTTTACATTATTTGTGAATAAACAGAAAAAAACAGTTTATGTTACCCCAGCAAAGAGAGCACATATGTGAATATTCTAAATTATTTAGTGTGACCTTACATTAGAAGTAATTGTTTGGTATGTGAACCCAGAATAGACTTCAATCTGCTGCCTTCTGTCCTAGGGGAAAGATTGGGGGATGGGAGGTGAAGTAGGGTGGAGGTGTGTTGGGATATCTTTGTCAACATCAGAGTAATTGTCATCTAAATAAATGGTAAAGCCTTTTTAAGTAGCTATGTTATGAAGCCTTGCACAACAGCAATGACTTTATGTGATGTCTCAGATAAACATTGCAGTGCACCCCCACTCTTGTGAAGACATCAGAAATCCAGTGCACAGCCTTGCAAGATGGTGTCATGGTGTGGATAGTGACAGCCGCACAAAGCGGGCTCAGAGACGGGCTCTGCTTTGAGAGTACAAACCCCTGTGAGACAGGGGGCCTGCGGCCACCGAAGGAGAAAGCGACATCAGTAGTCACTGTCAGGATCTAGCTTTGTTGTGCAAGTGAGGTTCCGGGCAGGCTTTTGTCGGTGTGTGAATGACATTTGGGGGACTCGATCTTCGTTAGACAAAGATTTTGGCCTCATCCCATGGACGAAACAGGACCCTGTGGTGAATATGCTGTAGGGACTGGCCAGCTTACTTAAGCTCCCTGGTATCTCTATAACACTGGGAGGATAGAGTAAGGCTACATGCTGAGGTCTAGATAATTTGAATGCTGCCACCTGAAGAAGAGTTTCAGTGTATCATGGAGGCCTCTACTTCTCCATGATTGCTTTTGCTCCCATTCACTGCTGGATACTGATTTGCAACCAGGGGTGTGTCGACAGAGACACCCCATGTGCAGAATGTTCACTTCCTTAATTTAGAGAGTAAGAGAAGTATCATCTTCAAGGGGGGGCCTTCTTTTTATACCTTGAACTTTTACAGTGTGTGACATTAATGATTGGGCCCTTGCCCCAAACCTGTTATCTGTGTGGTCAGCTTAGAGGGGATTACCAGTGGATTTCAATTGTGAAATACTGTGAGCAACTACTATTTGAGTAATTCTGGTACACATACATGCAATATTCGAGTGGTTGCGAACTACATCACTATTAATTGTGTTCCAGAGACTGTAACTACTTTGTCGAAATAAATCGGGGTTGGATAAACTGTGACAGGGGGTGAGACATTTCGTGTGCACCCTTCCTATATGTTCTCCTAGCCTGTGGAGTTGTATATGTTGGTTGCAAGCATACTGAACAAAGATGGGGAAGAGTGATCCTACAAAAACTAAACTTCCATTTGATACCAGGTGCACTGTGCAGGCCTCCTCCATTGGAAGAGTTGGGCCATCACAGGAATCCCTATCAGTGAATGACGATCCTGGCGTAAAAATGCTTCTTCTACACAAGCAGAAAAGTTTCACATTAATAGGCAATAAACGTGACTGGCTTACCTCTTGTGTGGACCAGATGACAACTACACATAATAAACATGAAAATAGGTTATTTACAACAGAACTACACATTTCTATGCTTGAGGAGGACACAGTGGGCATCCATAACTCTAGGATGTGACTAAGGTCCTTAGTGTAGCTAAAGCAAAAAGTGATTATCTGGAGGGAAGGTCCAGGTACAATAACATACACTTAGTTGGTGTTCCGTAA
The DNA here is from genome assembly GCF_031143425.1 of Pleurodeles waltl. Lineage (NCBI taxonomy): Eukaryota > Metazoa > Chordata > Amphibia > Caudata > Salamandridae > Pleurodeles > Pleurodeles waltl. The sequence continues at coordinate 663,717,056 of NC_090438.1, forward strand.
TCCATCAATATTGGCAACTTGGTTGACTAAAACTTGATTCTGCTCCTACCTGAGGCTGACAGTTTTTCTCCTTTGTTTGTAGTTGAGCATGACACCACACACTGACTCCTAGGCCTACGTCCGGTTCAACCCCCGCCCAATACTGGAGAGGCCATTTAACTTTAGGGACTGTGATACTATACTCGGATTAGAACATGAGAAACAATTGCCAAGGCATGAGTGCAACACTCTCTCATTATTTCCAGACTTCACTATGGCAGTGCAGAAAGGATTTGGTACCAAATCGCAAGTTGAGGCAGGCTGGAATACCACATGCTATGTTTTAGTAGTGAATGGAAACAAACCTCATATATTCCTGACATTGCAGAGGGCCAGTCTCTTGATTAAACAGATTCTGTCTACCACCTCCCCATTGCGGGCCCTTTTGGAGCTTTGCATATTCGGAATGAGAGTCGAAGTGATGTGGAGTAGGGGTGTGCTTTGGAACTGCTGACACTGGTGGCTGAGTTTGGTCAATAGTTTTCTTTCAGCTCGTTGTTATTGTTGCGTTTTCAGGACATAAGAGACACCATTTAAAATATCTTGTTGTTGATGTTCGCCAATTGGTTAGGCAACAATTTTTGCAATTATTTTTGGTCTATATAGTCTCTCCTATTTAGGTCTCGATGTAAGGAAGAGCAATTATACTTGGAATGTGAGAGGGCTAAATAATCCCAATACGATTTGGGAGATAGTGGCCTAACTGAATCGCCATAAAATTAACATGGCATTGCTTCAGGAATCACACATCACCACCTAGGCTGCAACCAAGTTTGCATTAAGGAGGTGTGGCTTTCGAGCATTTGCCACTTTCTCATCATATGCTAGAGGAACTACTATCTTGGTTTATCTTCATGAGGTGGTGATCCCCAGGGGTGGTACAGTTTTGATTAGTAGATGATCTATTGCAAACACATCATACTGGTGAACATGTTTGGCCATAGTAATTCTACCTTTGTGCAATAAGGGTGGAATAAATGCATAACCATGACACCCCATACTATTGTCTGGGGTGGTGATTATAATTTAGTTTGTAACAGTTCTTAACAAATGTATGGATTGCTCCAACACTACAGGCTGGTCTCATGGCACAGCAGCGCAGACACTTTTACCTATTATGGAAACATCGGCTGTCAGCTATCTGGAGATATCTGGAAAAATACTTATATGAGGGCATACATCTATCAACAACACATGGCTCCTAGGCACAGCTGGACTACTGGTTAGACACAAGAGACATATGAACCTGGATGACATCAACTCAGCACATGTCACCCACCTTTTCGGACCATTCTCCTATTAGGCTGATGCCAAAGGTGCCTTCCACTCAACATTGTGCCTTTACATGGCTGCTGTCTCCCCTTGCACTTCTCAAAATGGTGTTCAAAGATGAAGTAAGGTCAGAAATAGTTAAATTGTTCATCTAAATGAATCATCGGTGAGCTCTGTGGGTACACGATGGAAGGCCTTTAAGGTGTATGTTTATGACATTTCTATGCCTAACAACATGGCCTATGGAAAGAACTCTAATCTTTTTGATAAACTTGACCATGAAATGTATGAAATGGAGTTGGGTTATATCCAACAGGGTAACAGTCAATCACTAGAGGATATTAAAACCAAACTCTCTGGACTGTAGAAGTGGCTGACCAAGAAGTGAATAAGTTACATAAACATGCAAGGGCACAAACATATGGGGAGGGAGAGGGATTGGGTCAAACTCTTGCTGCTCTGGTGCGTCTCCCTTGGTAAACCCAAGATGTTATGCAAATAGAGGGGGCAGATGGGTTGTTGCGACACAAGGCTGATCATGTACTGTCTGTGTTTTCCACAGACTATGCCCAATTATATGCTGCATGAATTAATCCTTTTCCTGCTTACTATTCAGAATATTTTGCCTGAATTGCGGTTGCTCTTGCTTGAGAAAATAAAGTATGACAGCCATTCCTTCATGCACCCCTTACACTTGAGTGAATCACTCCTGCAGGCACCTTCCTGTACAAAAACAATCCTTAAATGCATTTTCCTCTTCCTATGTGGAGAATGCAGCACATGTAGAAAGAGGAAACAAAGAGGAGAAACAGAGATATTTCTCATTGTTTCACTGCTGGTGGGGAGGAGCACTATTCTGATGCATTCCTAGTTCTCTAATTATCACACAAGAGTCAATAATCATAAGAGAGTTGAACCCAATATAAACTAAAGTCTCCAAAAACGTTTCCTACATATTTAAGATACCCTCAACCACTAGTACCCAATAGTGGTATGCATAATCATCGAGTCATCACATCTGGCACCTAATGTGTCAGGGGTGGGCTCAACCGCCAAAAAAGAGGGAGCAATTCTCAGTTTGGGGCTTAGTGGGATCTGTGATTCCTACAGTTAGAATGACCTCTGATCCCTAATCTATTTTATTAATTTGTGCAGGAATTAGGACAAGCTTAAAAACAAAAAGATGTAAACTGACAGTAAAACAATGATCCCTTTTTCTCATAAATCTACATGTTTCAGCCAACCTCGACCAACCGGGTCACGTGGCTTTTGTCAGGACCAAAAAAAGCAGATCCCTAACATAAATATAAGAACAGCATCATATTATTCTCATAGTAGTACTGAATAATATGCAAGTACAGTAACTTACAATTCCTCAAGGATACACTGGCCCAAGATCTGTAAAAGATGAGAAAGCATGATCAACATTTCACTTCCCTTGTTCCAAGCAAAGGGTGTTAAGACATATGTATGCATCATTTCTGTGCATATGTGCACAATTCAATGATGCCTTAATGTAGGTAGTAAGCAAAGAGGCATCCATTTCACTATTACTGTATATCTAATCTATGTTCAAAGATACCCATGCGTGAATAAAACTCTCCTTGTGCAGGAAAGCGAAGTAGTATGCACCAACTATCTGACCTGTGTATAACATGCACAACCAGTTGTCATTCAACTGTGTCTGAAATTAGGAAGATCTTTTCACGTGTAAAGTAGAAAAATAATGTCAGCCTTGCCATGAAGTATACTCATGCAACAACAAACTAACACCAGTCTGTCATAGCGATTAAGGTCTATCATTGTGGGTAAATCAGGGATTGTGTCCGAATCCATTGGTGAATGCATGGGAACACCCACGCTCCGCCCATGGAATGCATCCCTGTGGCAGAGTAATGCAAGACAGTGATTTGTGCTGTCTTGCATTACTCTAGATTTATCTAGCCATGCAGGACCACGCAAGGTGGCCTTGCATGGCTTGATAAAATCTAATTTAGGTTTTTGCGTGTCCCTTGCGCCCCCTTGTGTTGTGCAAGAGTGATGCAAAACCTTGATAAATCTGGCCCTGAGGTTTATAAGACATACTCCCATCTGCCAGCACCCAGGTTACTGCAAGCCTATAATATGCCACTGTCATCAGTTATTCTTCCTCCACCACTTAGAAAAACCTTGCTTATAACATGGCAAGCCGCTGGAGCAGTGTCATTCTTACAGGCCACTGTCTCTCATACACATTGATGCTTAGATCCTGGCAAAGGTAATGGGCAACAGATTAACACTCCTGTTACCGGATCTGGTCCTGCATGACCAGATGGTGTTCATCCTGAGTAGATCGACCACTTTGTTTGCCCTAATACATCAACTAAACCTAGAGGCTGCTGTAGTTTTTCTGGACACCATTAAGGCCTTAGATTACCCTGAGTGGGAATTCCTTTTTGCATTGCTAAACAGAAAGGGGCTCTAGGCACGCTTTCTAAAAATGATCTGACTGCTTTACACTACACCCACCACTAGAGATCTGTTTAATGACCTTCTGTCAAGCCCCATTTTAATCAGTCAAGGCACCTGCCAAAGTTGCCCACTAAAGTCCTTGCTACATGCTTTTATATCCAAGTCACTGGCCTGAACGATTAGGCAAATTCATGGAGACAGAGGCCTTTTATTTAACTTCCTGTAATGTTAATATTGAAATCTATGTTGATGATCTAACCTTATGTTCATGTGACTGCACCCAAAATCTTAATCCTGTCATTAGAGAATTTAGGCTAGTCAAAGTTCTTTCAGGATAAATATGATTTGCAACACATCCATGATTTTTTCCCTTGATTCCCCAAACACACCCCATTACACTTGACTTTCCTCTTCTGAAAATGTTGGTCCTCACTAAAATATATAGGTATTTAGTTCAATCTTGATAACAAGGCAGTCCTATTATCTATTACAATGGCCATATTCCACTGATTAAACAATCTTTTAAGGACTTATGATCTAGGATGATCACATCAGAATGTGTGGGCAGACAACCCAAAATTCAATGGGAGATTCCAACACTAACATTTGAACAAGGGGGGCTTGTGGCACCTGACTTTGAACTTTATTACATGTGGTCACAGGCACCGTTTCCCGTTTACTGGGTACATCCTTACTGTGCATGGCCCATGGGGATATAGCTAGTCTGGTCCCATTGTGTGCTCTGATTGGTCAGATCCCTCTCTGCTGTCCTACAGGGATTAATCCCATTAGCAGCACACAGTTAGCCTGGAGAGGACTCTCGAAAAATGTATTCAATATGCCTGAACAATCATTGACCCAGTACCCTCTTGTCACTTGGCTTCAAATTATTCTCCACACGTGTTAATTTTAGATGCAAGATGATGCATTTATTTATAGAACCCAATATCCGTTAACGGTGTCCAAATTTTCAAGAATACCAATGGTCTCTAATATGTTCATGTTTTATGGGTAAGGGTCTAGTTTTCCTTATTTCCGTGAGTTATAACTCCTTTTCCTCTTTTTCTCTTTAGGTCTCTCCAACTCTTCTCCGTGCCTGCACCCTTGGAATAAGGACAAGCACTGGCAATGCCAATTGGTCTTGCCTTTTGACTTTGCCTATGCAGCCCTATTGTCTTTGCAAATGAACGAGGCAGAGGGAGAGAGCAGCGAGATCACCAGGGGCCCGCCGTGCAGCACTGACGGGAGAGTGCAGTACAGGGAAACAAGCCAATGCAAATGGTCATTAGATAAAGTCTTAAGCGAAGGGGTATCCCATTTATACAGGTGAGTTGGACAGTTGCAGGGAGTCATATTGGGTGGGGCCACAATGCGGGGAAAAATAAAAGCAAAGTAAACAAATCTGGCTGAACAGCACTCCAAAAATAATTGAAAAAGTAAACCGCAGCGCAGTGGGTGCGGGCATCAAGCCACATGGGAGGAGGTGGGAGGGACGTGCAAGCACCGATAGGGGGCAGAAATAGTACACATACGGGCATAATGTAAAGAGTGTCACTGAGTTGGGATAGGATAGTGGTGAACACGTAATGCAAAATAAACAAACATTAGAGTATGATACCTGTGAGCAAAAGTTCAAACAGCACAACAATCTAGGGTCTATTGTGGATTCAAGAATGATTAAACAAATGAGGTATGGAGTCCTTGGTAACCTCCTACCTAGATGATGCAAATATCGGCATAATGTAAAGACTGGTACTGGGTTAAATAGAAGGCGAAGGACGCAAGAAGAGTGGAAGAAGCAACCAAATACAACTAATGGTAAACAAATGGTGGGCAGTAAACTCACAATAAGTCTTTCGCAGTCAGACAATAACACCTACAAAGAGGGCCTTGTAGGTCACCTTGTGGAATCTCTCCACCGCATTTACTTTTATTATAAGACAGACACTGTCTCACTTAATGGCTGCAAAGCGCTTGTGAGATTTTTTTGTAAAGCCAGGGTGGTTGTAAAAGTTGTTGCTGGGCAGAGAACAGCTACCTCCTTGAATCTTTCAGTTTGAACTAAGACCTCCTTGAGTTTGAGGTCTCTCAAGTGGAGAGCTCTGGTGTATGTATCTCTTCATTATAATCCAGACCTCCAACCAGTGGTTGTACTTTGTACAGGGGACAAGAGATGACTTTGCACTGGCCAGGTCGGTGTTCACTTTGCGAGAACCTCTACAGTGTTTCTGTAAAAGCAACAGCGTATGCTTTAATATAGCACCTGGTGGTTCACACCTTGTTATTGTTGCAGTCCTGCTAACAATGTTTTTTTTTATATTGTAAAATCTCATGACACGCATGTCATCAACTTCTAAAGGATGAATGTCTAAGTCGGCCTGTCTATATTTAAATCTTGGCTCTGAAGGTTATGCAGATCTATGCAGCAGACACTCGACCCACTGAGCTGTCAACGTTATATTGTAGCATTTGGGAATCCTGTCCTAGCCTCCAGATACACCCACAAGACTTTGCCTTAAAGATGATTTACATTCTAGGAGTATTAAATGTTCTTTCAAGAGCATTATATGCAAAGAAGCATGCAAACACAGGCAATGCGCAGGCACCTATTTTACATGTGTTACATGCAGGGCTGGTTCTAGAACTTTTGGGGCCCTGGGCAGAAAGGAAATGTGTGGGGCCCCTCTAATTTGCATACAGTGTGAATGTACAGGAAATGACATCACAGGAAGTAGCATCAATTGACTATTGTTGAGAAGCTTTGCAAGAAGCAACTTTCTTGGTGCGGATATCAGTAAAACAATAAAAACAAATACTAAAATAAATGGAATAAGTATATATATATATATATATATATATATATATATATATATATATATATATATATCAAAACAAATCCCTTTCAGGGTTAGAGTGCCGCATAAATTATGCAAAAAAAAGAGAATAGAGAACTCTGGGTAGTTCCCAAGTTTAGGTGGAGAGCAGCTCTAGTAAGGAGCACCCTGCAACACCAACGACACTCTAGATTTGCTCACCTCAAATGTCTGTTTATCTAGCAAAGTTTTTAAGCATTGGATCAGCACAGTGCTATCCACGCCGAGCTAGATAGTGACAAAGTCTTTTGCCATTTGTACAGCAAAGTCTTTAAGCATAGGTTTGACACAGTGTCAACCTTGCCGAGCTGCAAAATGACAAACTTGGGAACTACCCAGAGTTCTCTATTCTCTTTTTTTTGCATATATATATATATTAAAATTCGGCTACATTGAAATACATTATATTAGTCCTGTGGTACAAGTCCTGCCTCCCAGGTGTCATGTTTGCAAATGCGAGCCACCTCCTCACAGTGGTTGTTCCCAGAGTCAGTGTTGTGACATCCTACTGGGATGGGCTGCTCCAGGTTTTCCGAGCTCAACTATTTGTTTTCCACCCCTGTTGATTAGTCTTCTTGCCTATATCAGTCTCTTGACAAGCAAAAAAGGATGGACATTTGGCATCCAGCAGTAGCTTGCTGTAGGATCCAGGACAAATATCTGAAATGAAGGGCAGTGCTTCACCCTGCCACGCTACTTTGGTAGGCCTCAGAGCACTGGACCATGGCTGGGAGATCCAGGGGAGAGGAGGACTCTCTTGGGCCTCACAGAACTGGATCATTTCTGCAAGGCACAGGAGAGCGGGCCAAGTGGTTTACTAATGCTGCCATGGACCCTGGCACAAGCAAGTTAAATTATTCCTCTCCGGCTATCCTCTGGTACACGCCAGACAATAACATACAGACTTACAGCCATATTTGGGTGCATTAGACCAATAACCTCACAAGACCATGGTCTCACCACTTCCTACACTATTGATAGCTGTGCCCTTCGGGGGGCACCTTTTGCCCTGGGCATGGAACCCATCTGTGCTGCAAATCCCAGGGTAGCAGACTCCTTCCCTTGGGCCTCTCAACACTGTCCAACCATGGCGTTGAGGTCCAGGGAAGGGAAGGACACTCCCAGGCACCACAGTTCTAGAACATGGTTGTGAGGCCCATGAAGAGCGAAGTAGCACAGCAATGGTGCCATGGTGCAAAGTAAAAGCGTCCCCTCAACCGCGTCCACTGGCTGTACAGTATAGCAAAGCCATAATTTGTGACCATTGGGCTCTTAATGCCTCTGAGCCTGTAACCACTGCACCTGCTGCATTACTGATTGTTGTGTCCCTGACAAGGGCCGAGGTACAGCACTGTAATGTCCATGTACCACCCATGTAAAGCCCCTTGGCGCTAAGTAAAACAAAGCATTGCTGTGGCTGCTTTGCATTACTTTTGGGGTACTTTACAGCTCAAAACAAGTTTTGCTCTGGAAAGTAAATAGGTAAAAAAGAGTTTGCGTCTATTTGCATCACTTTTTGAGAGGTAAATACAGTTTAAAATCTTAGTAAGTATACCCCAAGAGCACAATTCCCAGACAGGTCCTAAGCATGAGTAGAGGAGGTGAGAAGATGTGGCATTATTATTTGAGAGCTGCTGACTTTCGAACTGAGGAATCAGGCTCGAGTCACAGCCTCAGCTCAACATCCTATGATTCTGGGCAAATCACTTACTGGAAGATTTATAGAAAGTGGTGCTGCACCGAATGCAGCACCACTTTCCCTGCACCCCTTATCACCCCCCTACTGCCACCACGTGTGCACCGTATTTAAAATACAGCACACCATGGCACAGGGTAGGGGACAATAGCTTAATTTCTCATGACTCTATTGATGTACTCTGTAGGAGAAGTGCCAAAATATTGGCACTACTCCTGCAGAGTACATAGGGCCCGTTCTAAAGAATGGAAGCCCCCTTTAAACTCCTGCTTTTGAGCAGGCGTTAAGAGTGCCGTAAAAATGACACAAGGAAATCTCACAGATTTCCTTACGCCATTTTTCGGCTCCATTAACGGTGGAACACCCCTTTTGCATACATTATGTTGGGTGCAGGTATAATGCAACGCAAAGGGATACTGAGTGGCGCAATGCATGCATTGCGCACTCTGTAAATACAGTGCAGGGTTTCGGCCTCGAGTCATATTATAGTCAAAAATAATTATGTTAATGTGGCGCAAGGTGGCACTAGGGCATTATAAATATGCTCCTAAGTCTCCCAATGCCTAAAAAAGGAATATGTCCTTATGTAATGTAGTTGGTGCAAGGACTCCAATACCTTCAGATTGACGTTGCACTATATAAAATCTTCAGGAAGAAATGGGTTTCAGTTACTCATTCAAGACTATTTTCATCTAAAGAACGAAAGGTGCTCCTGACCCTGCATGGTGCATGTCCCTTCCTGTGCTGCAACGCCTCCATTACTGCCACTGACAAGCATCTCTTTCACAGCTCATTAGCATCTGAAAGAGTGAGAGTTGCTTGTCTTTTCAAATGATTAAAACTGTCAGGAGCCTGTTAGACTTTTCATCCTTGGCGTGGTCTCCCTTAACGTTTTGCCTCTGTTCCCCAGGTTGTTGATGTGTGCTGGAACCTGATTTTGCTGTTTTTGTTATTCTGAGCACTTTACCTCTACTAACCAGTGCTAAAGTGCAAGTGCTCCTTTACAAAATTTAATGTAAATCAAATGCTACTAGTGGGCCTGCAGCACTGGTTGTGCCACCCACGAGTAACTATGTAATCATGTCTCAGACCTGCCATTGCAGTGTCTGTGTGTGCAGTTTTAACTGTAAATTCGACTTGGCAAGTACACCCACTTGCCAGGCCTAAACCTTCCCTTTTCGTACATGTAAGGCACCCCTAAGGTAGGCCCTAGGTAGCCCCAAGGGCAGGGTGCAGTGTATGGTTAAGGTAGGACATATCGTAATGGGTTTGATATGTCCTGACAGTGAAATATTGCTAAATTCGTTTTTCACTGTTGCAAGGTCTGTCCCTCTCATAGGTTAACATGTGGGCTACCTTTACATCTGATTAAAGTGTAAATTCCCTTTGGGAGCGGATGGACATGTGGAGTTTGGGGTCTCTGAGCTCACAATTTAAAAATACATCTTTTATTAAAGTTGATTTTGAGATTGTGTGTTTGAAAATGCCACTTTTAGAAAGTGAGCATTTTCTTGCTTATACCATTTTTGTGACTGTGCCTGTTTGTGGATTCCCTGTCTGGGTGAGTTTGACAGTTGGGCTGGTTGCACCTCACACTAGACAGTGACACACAGGGAGCTGGGGTGTAGACTGCATATCCTGATGAGCCATCTGTGCGGGAGTGGTCACTCTCACCTGAAAGGGCTGTGCCTGCCCTCACACAATGCAGTCTCCAACCCCCTGGTGAGTGTCTGGGACCTGTCCTGGGCAAGGCAGGATTTCACAGTAGTAGGCCTACTTCAAAGGAGAAATTGGGTATAAGAAGGGCACCCAAAACCACAGACTTTAGAACACTTCTGGAAACAAGAGGAACCTCTGCCTTGAGAAGAGCTGAAGAGCTGAGGAAGAAGAGCTGCCCTGCCTGTGACTGTGTGTTGTGGAGCTATCCTGCAGTTTATGCTTCTGCCAGAGTAAGAGGGCAAAGACTGGACTTTGTCTGCCTTCCATATTGAGAAGAATTCTCCAAGGGCTTGATTTATAGCTTGCCTCCTGTTGTTTGAGCTCTCAGGGACAGCAAAGACTACTCCCTTACCAGCACCTGGACTCTCTGCTGAGACTCCTGCCCTGACAAGTGGTGCCCTATCCAGTCCTTCTCTCCTTGAAAGGAAAAGCTGGCGAAAATTCCAGGAAATCGACTTCAGACGACTCCGGACCGATGCCTCTGCTGAATCCAGTGACGCCGCCTGCAACCGACTCCGTGATCTTCGCTGGAACGCAATGACCTTCGCAGGCCTGACTTCACTGCAGCCCCGCTGAAGTCTGTGACTCCGTGTAAGTCGCTGCACCACGTCGTGATCGATGCCGCTGGAAGTGCGCAGATTCAACATTTCCCACAGACGCCGCGATCCCCGACTTCGCGCATTGGCTTGTTTTAATTCGTCATGAAGATACTGTACCTGGGGGGTCTGTGTGACTCCGTGGGCGGTGCCGCTGGTGTCGGCTTGTTGGGAACGACTCCGTCACGATGCTGTGTTAACACCTCATCGAAGCATTTTGTGTTTCTATGCGTAATGTTTTTATTTAATCTTTAAAAATTCATATCTTGACTTGTGTATTGTGGATTTTTGTCGTTTTGGTCTTGTTTTGTTTAGATAATTATTTCCTATTTTTTCTAAACCTCTGTTGTATCATTTTGTAGTGTTTTCATTAAGTTACTGTGTGTGCTGGTACAAATACTTTACACCTAGCACTCAGAACGTAAGCCTACGGCTCTGCCAAGCTACCAAGGGGGTAAGCAGGAGTTAGCTGAGGGTGATTCACTAGAGTGAGGGTCCTTGCTTGCATAGGGGGTAACCCAACTGTCAACCAAAGACCCCATTTCTAACAGCACCAAAATGCGGGATAATGGGCATCACCTTTTGCCTTTGAATGTGAAGTGGATAGGATCCACAATGGCAGGCCAAACTTATCAAACGCAGGTGGGCCTCCCAGTTAGGTGTTGGGCTGCAAGGCACATGGAACAAGGCACCATTCCCTGGGGTTTAGCTACCATGGTAAAGTGCTGCAAAGCACGGGAGAAAGCCCTCTTCCCCTATTCCTTGCAGCGCTACACATGCCTGCGAGGCTCAGGAGAGAGGCATCCCTTCCCTGGGTCTTACAATGCTGCACCATAGGTGTGTGAGGCCTATGATGGGGGGAACACTTTTGCGAGGCACTGTGTTGGTGGGCCCAACACAGGGCCCTGGGCACCCACCCATGCTGCCCATGCCTAGTGTCAGCCCTGGTTACATGAGAATAGCGGCGGGGTGGAGGTTGGTGGCTGGCTGCGCAGTGAACAGTGAACATCCAGTCCCTGCCCTGAAATCTCAGCTAAGTGAACCTATGTATCTACGGAGTGAATCCACAGGCGGAAACAAACAGTATCCACTACTGTGCAGACGTAGGAGCGTGGAAAACATAACCTTGGGATGGAGGGTGTATGGGGATGGGGGAGGAGTGTGAGCAGCAGCTGCCAATGTATCAGTCTAGTTCCATATAGTGCTGCTTAAGATTGGTATTCGTTTTGCTTCCAAATCCTACCATGTTCATCAGAGTACCGGGAGAAATGGATGATGATCAATTTGCACAGGATCACACAGTTTGATCAAATAATCAATAAAAGTGGCCTATGGCACTAGGCTAAGGTGAGGTGTGGAGGGAGCACTGATCGGGCAGTGTCTTGTGGGAGGGGCCAAGAGTAAAATATAAATAGCAATTGTCCACATATTTGATACGCATGGTTATACTTATTAAAAATGCTTTGATGTTTCCAGGGAGGTGAAGGAAACAACAGATAAATAGTGCCAACGTGGGGTAAGCCGTGGATGTAGATTTGTCATCCCACGTGCAACAATTTCTTCAAAACACAAATTCTAAATGGGAACAGGGGTTGTTGTGAGGGAGCAGCAATGGGGCAGTAAATTTGGTCTGTCCTATGGGGGATGAATGTGGTTTATCCCTGACTACCTCGTGCCAGGTGCTTGCAGCCCATATGCCATGGGACTGACTAGTGGCTCGACACAGGGCCAGCAGCTGTGTTTACAAAACAACCCTTAGGCTGTAGATATGTCCACCCAACAGCTCCTACTTGTTCTGTGGCTCTGCTGGGATACCCTATGCCCCTACAGGGGCACCATAAGAAGCAGATTATCACCAGGAGGTGACATTGAACCTACCTCGCTAGCACCCAATGGTTGTCCTCATCAGGATAGCAGTGCCACCCCCTCCTCATAGCTCTACTCCAGTTGTAGTGGGCATGGTTTGATCTACTGCAGCGCCAGCTGCTCCCTTCACAGCATGCACCACCCTGGAACACTACAGACAGCTGGCTACTGGCACTGCCACCCATTGGAGCCTGTCGGCATCCAATAGCTGCCAGCCATGTGCTGTGGAAACGTCACAAAAATTAAAATAACTTTGCATGATGGAACGGTCAATTGGTATGTTTTTTTCAACTTGCAACTTCCAACAAATGCGAAACTTCAAAACAGTTATAGTTGTAAGTTTAAACAAGCAATTTTAAAAAGAGCTCAATGGTGGAACATGAAATAGGTGCTTTTTTTCAACTGCGCTCAAAATCAAAAGGCAGGAGAAGAAGCTGTGCGAACAGAGAGCCTTCCTATCTTCCATGCAGAAACAAAATAAATATTAGTACAAGCACTGGGGTGCTGCTCAATGGGAAGGAACAAACAACAAAAAGGAGGGACAAATTAGAACAAATACCCACTTGAAAGCAAGGAGTTGTAGGAATGCAGAGGGTGGGATGCAAGCCCACAAAGTGCATACAGCATGTCTTGAAGAGACAGTGTAAGCACTGCCTAAGCTTGACCTAAAAACGACAGATAAGTGACTGGCGGTCTTATTTATTTTGCTTCCCTTTCATGGCATTTTTACTTCCTTTTCTCTTATTTCTGAGACTGTAGTTTATCTGCCTATAAGTCAGTTCTTTTATTAGGAATAACTTTCTCCTGGGTTTTCTATTTACTCTTGTCTCTGTATGGGTTTTTCTTTTGTACTCCTTCTCTCCCCTTTTATTAGGGTTTCTTCCTGAATATCTCTTTCCTGATATTCAGTCGTATTTTCTCCCTATCAAGACTGGTTAGGTCTGTGCCACTTCTTAAGATAACCAAAGGAAACACTGTCCGAAAATAAATTAAATGAAATGTAAAGAGGATAAGGAGAAAAGAAATTCCAGTGTTAATAATCACGATGTTCTATCATTCATGACATAATGACAATGTAGTGGTTATACTAAGCTTCTTTCTTGGAAATTCTGAGACCAATAATGGTCACGCGACAGGGTTTGTACTTTCTCATGATACTAAAAATCTTCCTTGCCCCCCTACTCAGTCCACTTCCCTTGCCATTTAAGTACATGCTCACACACCTGGGGGAGCCACCCTCCTCATGGAAAGTGGCAGGGTAGCTCTCGGGTTGCACTCACCACATTGGAGACTTCCTGCTTCAGCGAGCCTTTCAGTGTTTCTCTCCTCGATGTCTCCTCCATTTCTCATTGTGTACTCCTGTCTCTTTTCATCACATTCCTCGTCCTCTCTCACTGTTGCTTTGCACTTTTGTGTCTCCTGCTGTCCATCTTCTGTCTCTGTTTCCTCCTCCATTTCCCTCAAAAACAAAGGTCTGTTTTCTCTCTTACAGATGTCTTTTCATTGATGTGCACACATTGTGAGTAGATGTGATTATTCCATTTTATACATGGTAACAAACTTTCATCTTCGAGTGTAATGTGAGGCTAAGCACCCGATATTTCCTGATCATCCAAAGGCGTGTATAGCCATCACAAAACTAAATATCACTGTGCAGCTGAAGGCACCAGCAATATTGGCCAAGGCAAGAGCATGATGGAAAACCGATTTAGGTGACACTATCTTGAATAAGACATAGTTGTACTGCTGCACCCAGATGTGACTTCTTGTTCGTAATGGAAGGTTATGTCTGTTACACTTCAAATCTTTGCATCAAGCCTATAGTACTCCCCTAAAAGTATTTCAATGTAACCTCACACTTGATTCTCATTGTGCAAGACGTAGTGCTTTAGATGCAGATTTTCTAAATCTGGCTTGGAACTGCCCATGGATTAGTAGATGTTGGGGTGAGATGAGCTGTATCTTTGAAATGACTGATGTTTTTCTTTTGCAGCACCCAAGGTTGCTTTTTTTAGGATGCACCATGCACCCACCACAATGTGTGAGATATTTTATTTCAATTGCCCTTTTATTATCTAAAAGTAGGGTTACATGTGTGGGTCGGAGAAATAAGCACCCAACCATTGAAGCACAGATATCTGATCTAGTATACTGTAATGAACAACTGACAAACTATTATTCCACACTTTCCTGTACAAACAGGCCTAAAGATTTTTGGGCCCCATTACAATTGTTTTTATTATTTATTTGTGCCTTAAGTTGAAGTCGTAGTATATGCTGTGTGTTCTCTGGTGGGAGGGCCTGAGACACAAAATATGCTGGTTCTTAAGGTGCGATACTTTTGGATATGGTGAACTATATCTGCCCTCAATGTTGTATCTTCTCTTGGACTGTAGTCCTAATCCTGTGGTATGCTGTTTTGTCTCGCAGAAAGCATGTAATGTAGCTGTCTTTTATGCTTTCTGCCACATGTCAACTGTTCTGCTTCATATATTGCAGACATGTGTGCAATAGCAAAACTTCAATAAATTAAATTACAAAAAAGCTACTGACCTTGGACAACTATGTGTTATTTTGTATTTACTATTAAAGGATGTAAAAACATTTAGATAAGGTGTCATTTGCTGAGGATGTATGTACAATGCACTGTTAGCTACATAGTAATATATTATGTTTAGTGTTCTGTTAATTTGGATAACTGCTGTTAAAACATTTCACATCTCCATTTTGTTACCCAATATGATGCCATCTCTGGAACCTCCTGTATCTAAATAGTTGCAAAAGCCACAATGTCTGAACATGAGAGGCAAGTGTACTCCCAGGGTAGTGTGCAAGAACATTGGTAATAATAGATGCTGCATTACACAGAACCTAAATATTCAATAAGTGATGATGTTCACAATAGTAGCATGAGATTCTATCACAGCATGTGGACAGGTAAGGACATGTGTTGTGTCTACGCAACCTGTCACCTGATGAAATTGTACTAGCCTAAAAAATATCTAGCTTGATAACGTTAATGTGCTGAGCTGCATTGAGGAAGTTAATGTGTGAAATTACTTTTAACAAAAACATAAAGGAAATTACTGAAAATTTTGAAAAAGTACTCTTTGACACTTCACCTGCCATTGCACTTCCCCCCAGGTAAAGGCCTGAAGCCAAATGTTGTAGGGAACATAGGACCCTCACATGGCACTTGCTCTGTCTTATTTTTGTGTGTCTGCTTGCCAAACATGATCAATAGCAGTTACACAGCATCAATTTTAAGACATCCTCATTTCTCATTCCTCATCCCTACTTCTCACCCTCACTTCTTATCCATATTCATTACTTCTCATTCATCACACATACTCCTCATCCTTACTTCTCATCCATCATTCATCATCCCTATCCATTATTTCTACTTCTAATGAATCACCCATCGTCCCTACTTCTCATCCTTACTTCTCATCCATCATTCCCACATCTCATCCCTACTACAGATACCTCATCCATACTTCTCATTCCTCGGTCATACCAACACAGTTTCAATGTTGTGAAACACACCTTCGCACTGATTAGTTAGCAACATCAATCAGAGTTAAGTGAGAGGGCTGCATTCTATTGGTCTTGCTACTGAAAAAAACAGCTTTGGCATTTCACACTGTGCAGTTTGTTTCCAGTGGTGAATCCAAGTCTGTACAGCTATGATGGTTTCAGGAAGGCAAGGAAGCTTGGGCCAGAAACCAACACTTAGAGACAGGTGTCTACAGGTCATCAGAAACCTTGCCTGGTTTCAATTTGATATTGTCACAAAGAAAATATTTCAAATAATCTCTTGGAGACAGGCTAGTACAGTTCATCAGAAACCTTTTCTGTTTTTAGTTTCATTTATCACAAAGAAAATGTTTTAGTCTGATGCTGCATTTATCTCTGAGAGCTGTGTTTTTTTATTTCATTCCAATGTGCATGTGTCAGGGACAGGGCTTCAGCTGTGTAGGTAGGAAACCAGGTAGACCAAGGCCTGGACAGAGTTGTTACATATGAAAACTAAACCAGAAAAGGTTTCACAAACTATATACCTCTCTCCTCAAGTGTTGATTTCTGGGCCAGGCAGGAGGTCCCTTGTCTTTCCCAAACTGCAAGAGCTTTCCACAGAGGCCTGGGTAAACAGAAACATATTAACGTAAATAAAACAAAATGCTGTAAGCCTTTGATTCACTGGAAGCAAATATAATTAATATTTCCTCTCCTCGGTCCTCAACCAGCATGTACTATGAGAAAACTGCCTTTTTCAGTGGCTATATCAATAGAATAGAGCCTTCTCTATTAACTGTGATTAGCTGTTGACAAACAATCAGTGTGAAAGGGTGTTTCACAACATTGAAAATGTGTTAGTATGGCTGAGGGATGAGGAATGAGAAGTAAGGATGATGGATTAGAAGTAGGGATGAGAAGTAGAGATGATGGAAGAGAAGTAGGGATGATAGATGAGATGTAGGGATGAGAAGTGGGAGTAATGGACGAGAAGTAGGAATGAGAAGTAAGGATAATGGGTGAAAAGTGAGGACTATTTATGAGAAGTAGGGATGAGAAGTTAGAGCGATGGATGAGAAAAAGGGATGATAGATGAGAAGTAGGGATGTGAATGAGGGATGAGAAGCAGGGATGAGAAGTAGAGATGAGAAGTAGGGATGAAGGGTAAGAAGTAGGGATGATGGACAAGAAGTAGGGATGATAAATGAGAAGTATGGATGAGGGAATGTATAGACTGAGTTGTGGCCCCCGTTAATAGCAGTCACTTGGGTTATTTTTAAGCCGTTCAAACATAGTTTATTTGTTGTTCTATGACCATCTTACCCAACCAGCTGTGAATGCAAATCTTTATTGGATGTGGATAGCATGTGTAATTTGGGTTCCTATACCTAATGAGTGCTGATTTGCTATCCACTGGGACTTTTACTCATGAGGGTGACTTAGGAACATGTATTTACATCTACAATTCTATCTAGAATGTATGCCTGACTCATGATAATATAACAAAAAAACAAGGCAAATATTCTGTTCATTACTATTGTTGTGCTGAGTGAGTAGAATGTAGTGAAAGTTTTAAGCTGGCGATGAAGTGAACAGGTGCCTACGTTGTAAGTAGGAATCAAATTTATTTATCCAAAATCAGATGAACCACTGAAGCTTACAAGAATTTGCCATCATTTTAAGGGAAGGTAGTCCATCTTAGTAATTAGGGCCATATTAGAAACAAAAAAAGGAGATGTCATCTTAACAGATTTCTAATGGCAGTTAGTGAGCATTCCTTGCAGGAGTGTGTTGCAGTTCTCCCCCATTGTACCACACATTTCTACATTTAATGAATAATCAGTCAGAAATCAGAAGGTGAATGTCCATACTGTTTTTGAAAATCTGTTCATAAGTACTTAAACTGACACCTTCGACAGAGAGAGATATAGCCGTTTTTCGCCACTCATATGATGCTGGTGGTTTATCAAATCTCTGGGTTCACTAAGAGATCTTGCTTTTGCTACATCATTAGTTCATGTCACTGCCTTGGCAAAAATTATTTGAATGCAATTTTGCAAAGCTAAGCGGGCAATAAATTAGGATCAATTGACAAGCCCATTTGAAATTTCGGAAGGCAAGATTAAGGACTGTGGAAAAAATAAACATTTTAGCAGGCAGTCTTACACAGATGTGACAGCTTGAGATTTGAAACAAGTCAGTAGATTGTCTTGAAAATAGCATAACTTTATGAACGCCCAAATGATCTATTTCAACTTCCAAAATTATTTGTTATACTTACAGTCATATCAATGTCACATTCCCTCATTTTTATTTATTATTGATTTGTCTTGTTTACAAAATACCACTGGGATAAAAAGTACATATAAAGTTTGCCAATACCACCAAAGAGTATGTAAGGGCTACTGTAGACATTTAAACAACATATTAGCAGAAAGAAAACACAAAATCCTACAAACCATCATACTGACACAATGGAGGGAGGTAAAGGCAAAATAACTTTATGAACTAGTATATAAAGAGACAGCCAGGTGATAAAACTGCCCATTGCAGAGCCACAATCTAAGTCATTAACAGGATTGCTGACACAAAAAGAGAAAAACTTCACACTTAGGGTTTATTCAAAGAAAG
Organism: Pleurodeles waltl; assembly: GCF_031143425.1. Classification (NCBI taxonomy): domain Eukaryota; kingdom Metazoa; phylum Chordata; class Amphibia; order Caudata; family Salamandridae; genus Pleurodeles; species Pleurodeles waltl. Next base: position 663,735,715 of record NC_090438.1, read on the forward strand.
TTAAACTGAACACACTTACACCTTGGTTTTAACCCCAGTTTCACTTGTGAGCACAGGTCAAGAATTCTGATCTCAAGACATTGTTCCGCCCAAAAGTGCAGTTCTTATTAAATGTATCTCAAACTTCGATAATGAATAGATGTATCATATCTCAGTACAATTAACTCACTAGAATCCAAGATCTTTCTTTCAAAAACAAAAAAAAGATTTTGTACATATCTTCTTGCCAAAACACTCTCAGGACAGGAAAAGAAGTGAGACAAAGGGCATTTAAACTGACTACAAGCTCAACATACTTAAATCACAGTTTGTATAATTCAGTCAAGGGTCAAAACACTCTCAGGACCATTTCATGCAGGATACAAAATACCCCAAATCCAGATGTTCAAAGTTCAAATTATATTTCTGTTCTGGCCATAAATCTGCCCATAACTCTGTAGACTACTTTTCTCTCTGTATTTTAAAAGCCTGATCTTCTCCTGAAACTTGAAGGAGGGTGATAACTTATCTCCTTCTAGTAACTGAAGCATAGTTTGTGTAGAAATGTGTGGGCTGGATTTCGACACAATGAGCTCTAGGCTCATTATGCACAAAACATTATTCTTGCCTCTGTTCATGCTTAAGCTTGTATTCAAAACTTATTTAAATTAATTACCATTCTCTAAAAATCCCCAAGAATAAAGATATGTTCTGCATTCCAAGTATTACAGGAGATTTTGTGTTTCTTATGTTCAAACAGAGAGTTATAACATAGATGACCAAGATATTTCTCCAGGATGTCCCCTCAATGTTCTACTTGTTCTATGGATCAAAATAGTGGCATCTTTTTCTCCAGCCCGGAAATGTTCCAATTTGAGTTAACATTAAAATAACGTTTAAGTAAGATAGCCTCAAAAGAAATAGCAAAGAAAACATTTTGTGGTATTCTGAGATAATTTCTGAAGTAGAAATATCTTCTACATCGTGGAGTCTGGGTTTTTGTCACTCCTTAAAACCAAACATGAAAACCTGGTTTTGAGTTTGTGCCCACAAACATTCAACCAGGACCTTGTATACAATATAGAAGGTATACCTTAATAAAAGGTGTGAATATGGTTAGTATCTCAATGGCTGGGAATTTTAATTTGGCAAGGAGCATGACTTAGATAGGTCCAGGAAGTCTCCATCCAAGACCCCAGAGCTAATTAAAACTTAACAGGACTGCAGTCAGAATTGATCTTAATTGGATGACGATTGCAAGATTAATGATGTTAGAAATGGGGTCTGTAGTTGGCAGTGGTTGGCAGTGGTTTGCACCGTGTCCAAGTAGGGACCCTCACTCTATTAAGGGAGAGATAGTCACACAGCTAAGATAACCCCTGCTCACCCCCTTGGTAGCTTGTCTCAAGCAGTCAGGCTTATCTCAGAGGCACTGTGTGAAGTATTTGTACACAAACACACACAGTAACACAATGAAAACACCACAAAAGTACACAGTTTAGAAAAATAGACAATATTTATCTGAATAAAACAAGACCATGACAACAAAAAATCCACATGCACAAGCAAAGATGCAAAGATTTAAAGTTCAAATTTCAGCAAAGCACTTAGAAACACAATGGATCCAAATGGGGCTATCACAACGTCTTGACAGAGTCGTTCCCAACAATCCAACACCACTGCGTAGGAATGTGGTCCAGTCACTGAGTCGCACGGAACCCAGGCACAGTAGGTTTGGAAAATGATGAAACATAGACGCTTCACAAAGTTGAGGCGTCGCTGGAGCTGGTGCAGTGTTGGTTCTGTACTGCTACTGGAGAGGTGAGGAATCGTTTCATCACTGCGAGGCAGGGACACGAGTCTCGTGACTCACGCTGCGGCGGGGCTTTTTATAGGCACTGCAGTGACGTTCGGCCTGTGATGTCTTTCATGGTTGTTGCACTCAGCAGGGGCCACAGCTCTGGTGCAGGCAGTGGTGCGGAGTCAGACAGAGGCGCCGGTTCCGAAGTCACTCTGGAGTCGAGGTACTTGGTTTCTTCTTGGTTAAACCATAACTCACTCCCAAGAGCCCAGGGACTGGACTTGGCACCACTTGACAAGTCAGGACTCTCAGCAAGAGAGCCCTGGTGCTGGCAGATGAAGGCCTTGATGTCCCTGAGACTTCCAACAGGAGGCAAGCTCAGTCCAAGCCCTTAGAGTACCTTTAGGAGCAGGATGTAGAAAGCTAAGTCCAGTCCTTTCACTTCCAGTACAGAAGAATCAAGCATCAGGCCAGCACAGCAAAGCAATCAGCAGAGTTCCAGTCCCTCCTACAGCATCTAGCTCTTCTCCCTGGCAGATGTTCCTCAGTCCAGAAGGATTCTAAAGTTGTGGTCTCAGAGGTCCAATACTTATTCTAATTTGTGCCTTTGAAGTAGGCGAACTTCAAAGGAAAGTATTTGTCATGCACAAGACCCTGCCTTTCCTGCCCTGGCCCCAGACACACTTCAGGGGGTTGGGGACTGCTTTGTGTAGGGCAGACACAGCCCTATTTAGGTGCAAGTGTCAGCTACTCCCACCACTCTAGCCCAGGAAGCCCCATCAGGATATGCAGGGCACACCTCAGCTCCCTTTGTGTGACTTTCTACAGTAAATTCACAAACAGCCCAACTATCATCCTGACCCAGATGTGTATTCCACAGCAGGCAGAGGCACAGAATGGTTAAGGAAGAAAATGCCCACTTTCTAAAAGTGCTGCTTTCAAACGTACAATTTAAAAACCAACTTCACCAAAAGATGCATTTTTAAATTGTGCTTTCAGAGACCCCAAATTCCTTTTCTCTATCTGCTCCCAATGGTAAATTACACTTGAAAGATATTTCAAGGCAATCCCCATGTTAATCTATGGGAGAGATAGGCCTTGCAATAGTGAAAAGTGAATTTAGCAGTATTTCACTATCAGGTCATTTAAAACACACCACTAAATGTCCTGCCTTTTAAATATACTACACCTTGCCCATGGGACTGCCTTGGGCCTACCTTAGGGGTGACTTACAAGTAGTAAAAGGGGAGGTTTGGGCCTGGTAAGTGGGTGCACTTGCCAGGACAAACTGGCAGTAAAAACTGCACACACAGGCACTACAGTGGCAGGTCTGAGATATGTTTATAGGGCTACTCATGTGGGTGGCACAATCAGTGTAGCACACCCATTAGTAACATTTGATTTACAGGCCCTGGGAACAGATATTGCACTTTACTAGGGTCTTACTGTTAAATCAAATATGCCAATCATGGGTAAACCAATTATCAATACAATTTAGACAGAGAGCACTTGCACTTTAGCACTGGTCAGCAATGGTAAAGTGCCAAGAGTCCTCCTAAAGAAAACAAAAGCAAAATTCAGGACAGGATCAAAACAGGAGGGCAGAAGTAAAACAAACAGGGGAACCACGCAAAGAGCTGACAGGTCTAACAATGAACCTTATACAAGCAAGACTATACATTTCATTCTACATTCTGTGTCAGTCATTAAATTACTACTATATGTTTTCATTTATTTCTAAGGCAGGATGCTGGAATGGGGTACATAATTATTTTAATTAATGCTCTTGTATTTTTAGATTTTAATTCACAATCTTGGGGTACATGCTGGGTATGGAATTGGAGAGTCATTATTTCTCTATTAGACAATAAAAGAAATTGAGTAGCCAACAAATTATATTACGGAATTCAAGAATGTAAATATTGAATCAGTTGACAATATGGTTGCAGTATGGGATTCGTTTAAGGCTATTTAAGGGGCAAATTATCAGGTGGTAGCTGCACATGCTCGCTTCTGCTCTTGTTGAGGCCACAGTGCTATGCTTGTGCTCACCCACAAGCCTGGCTGGTTTTGGTTTCCTTCAGAGGGGGGTGGTGCAAGCAGAGTATGCAAAGTGGATTGAAAAGCGGAAATTCTCACAGCCTCTAATGGGAGTTACCAAACCAAGGCCGCATTTAGGGACCCCACTCCCTGCCTGAGGTAGGAGATGTAGGCTTTGTTGTTGGTGCGGGGATCCAAGTACCCTTGGAGCCCCAGCAGGGACTCTCAGGCATTCCCACCCAGCTCACTGGGAAGCCAGGGGGAAGAGTGTGTCTGCTATGTGAGGCAGGTCAAGGCCTCTCCATAGCTCCCAACTATCATTGGGGGAACATATAGTCAGTGTGATAGCCTATGGGTGGAGGTGGTGGCAAAGAAGTTAAAAAAAGACAAAAAAAGAGAAGGAGGTAAGAGAGTCAGCAAATGTGTTTCAGTCCTCAACATTTGGCTACTCTTGACTAGAGCACTGCAGGGTTAGCAGTACTGAGCTGCACTGTGCTGGCCATTATTTACATCATATTAACAAGTGCGAAAGGAGAAAAAAGAACGAAAGGAGTGAACGACAATGGGTTCTAGTGTTTTACGTTGGTCAATATAGAATGCATCTATATTGAATGGTTTTAATCTTAATTTATATTGTTGTTCAGAGTTGAAGTTTGATCTGAAGCAACCTGAGGCTTGGAGAGCCTCGGAGAACCTCAAACAGCCCTGTAGTTCCATCATTGGCATTTTCAAATAATTGTAGTAAGTTTGAAATCAATTTAAAAAGTGCAGCGCTTGAAAAAGCCTACATTTTTTATCCCATTTAGAAGCTCCCGCCCAAAGTTTTCCTATTGAGGGATACAAAAAGATCATCAAAAAACACAAAAGCAAGGTCATCAAATCACAGGACCACAATAAAGTAACCATCCTAACATCCCAAACACTGACCAATACAACAAAACTCTAACACCGGAACCCAATCCAATCCTCTGGTACAATCTTTCAAATCAGGGACTCGGAGCCTGCTGCAGGTCAAATGAGGACACAGTCTCATAGGGGGTGTAGAGTGCCCTCTTCAAAAAACAATCATATCCTACTTTAAAGATGTGGAGCAACACAGCATGGTGCAAAATGGTAATAGTGACCATAGACCAGCGAATTGAGTCACCTGGTAGTCAAGCAGCTCCTTCCATCAATCAAAGCCAGAAATGAAAGCACAGGTGCACTACAGTAGTGATGAACTTGGGAAATTTCTAGATACATCAACCATTGAAATATCCTCCACATTTACTCAGGATAGTAACTTAGTGAACAATAACACGAACCACACAATGAGCTTTGCCTTAAGTGACACTGATGTTAGATTAATGAACGAAACAGATGCAACAGACGCAATCCAACCCGAGGGAGGTTAGACAACCAGACCTAAACAATCTAACCTGACCAGTAACTCCTCTGTGGACAAACAAAATATTATCATCAGTGAACTCAACCCTGTTAGCTGTAATTAATGCTTTGAATTGGCAGTCACGGAAACATGAATTGCAGTGTGACCTCATTCAATGTCTGGCCAACATCATATTTGAAGTTAATACAACAATTAGCAACCATGTATCAAAATTGCGCAATGTGACTGTGTTTAGTGCTGCGGGCACTGTGCATGTACTCCTATAGTTGATTATCTTTGTACTCTTGCAGATCACACAGAGAGGACTGTAAAAAATCAAGAAATGTCTTAGGGACACCGCCTACAACCACCCATAAATCACCTACAAGCAATATCGTAATATTTAGTTGCAGAGAAACATGAAGATAATGGTACTTCAAGAACTCACAGCTCTCTGATTAAAATCAATATAATCAACAAACTGTGGTTGCAGAGTCTTCTTTCCAGGAGGAAGGAAGAACATTTTTAAAAACACTAGACAGATTCAAAATTCAACTCAAGATGGGGAACGCAGATGGATATAAAAGCATCCCGAATAAGCATATCAGCAACAAAGAAACCACCAAGGGTAAATAGTTCTATTTCAGAAGTAAAAGAAGTCATTCAGAGGACAGTTGAAGAAGGTGGTATCAGACACCCGTTTAAAAATGGAGACACTGGCGAACGAGCTAGTGGAACCCTTAACAATTTAAATGGACAAGCCTCATACAGTCGAACAGGCACCCATCCGGTTTCTACTGAAGCAAGCTTCAAAACTGTTTAAAACTGTTTAAAGAAAGGCAAAGGTAACAGCTATCAAGTTGGTGACCTCATGGATTTATTGTATAACATGATGGTCTGACATTATTTCTACCATTCATAATTGCTTGCGGCTAACGTACATACTTTTCTAAATAAGAAAAACTTTACTGCCCATCAAATGAGACTAAAACCTTGATACAATCGAATGTTAATAAAATGCAAAGGCGACCTAAGGAATGCAACTAAAATATACAGGAGGGACATAACTAATGAAAAAGAGAGGCTCAGGTCAATGAGGAAAACATATCAGAAAGCTCTCTGGGACCTAAAAAAGAAGTCGAATGAAGAGCAGTGGCTTTGATTACACGCACTGCTGAGGCATATCAACTAATCCAAATTCTGGCTTTAGATAAGCAGTTTACAAGAAAACATGTATAAAAATGGAAACTATATTGCAAGAAAGATGTGAGGAACACATTAAAAACATATGCCATTAAAGAACCAGTTACTGAAGACAAAAATACTTCAAATAAGAGGACATCAACAGTAAAACAAATAAAGGAGAGAATTCATCAGACATTTCTGCTAAAAGTATTGGACTCATTTAAAGAAAATGGAGCACCTGGTCCATAAGGTTTGGCAGGATCACTATTTAAAGTTGATACAGGTTATTGGGTGAAGTATTCAACACTGCTATACCAAGCCTCTTTTAGGTATTCACAGGTTTCTGCAGGCTTGGGGTGGATCCAACTTGCATTCAGTACACAACAAGCATTTGCAATGCAACGGGTCTCGCATTTGCTCGATTTAGAGCTATTAGTGTTGTAAACTCCTAAAGAGAATTTTCAGTAATTAAATCAAGCAGATTTTAAAAGGCAAGCCCACAAACCAATGAAAGTGACAGGCGTGACATGCCGTTGTTAAAAACCCAAAGAGAGAATACAACAGGATCGGAGCACTTATGGCGCTCGAACATAAAAAAAGAGAAATGCAAAGGACCCTCCAAACTATTGGTTGATAGCTTTATTAGACATGGAGACTAAAAACTATACAGGATTTCTTCTAAAGAGTCTAGAAGAAAGGGCTGAAAAAGAAAAGCTAATATCTTACTATTAGACGGGGTTCAGGCAAAAAGCTTGAACAATATGATTGCTCTTTCATATCCGGCCATCCGGCCCACTGCTCGAATTCTGCTTTCCAGTCTCGGTTTATGCCTTCTTTGTTGACTACGCCACAGCATGTGATTGAGTGGACCGGCAAATACTATGGAAAAAACTAGTTGGTTGGGGTATACCCGAAACACTATTCACAACAATAATCATACTCCCCTCGGACACATGGTTATGAGTGAAAATGGGCCAGGGAGACAGGGTGTCAGGAAGGCTTTTTATAAACAATATGTTAAACAAGGCTGAGTATTGGCATTTCAGTTGTTCAATCTGTTCACCACAGCCTTGAGGTCTGCTAAAACAAAGGGCAAATTATATCTACCCAGTAAAGGACCATTCAAAATCCCAATCTTACAATACACTGATGATCTAGTCATCTTGGACCAAACGAAAAGATGACTACACCGTTCACTGGACCAGCTTTACAAATACAACCTGAACTACAAATTAGATGCAAACATAAGCAAAACTAAAATAATGGTCTTCGGGAAACTTATGATGAAGTCTAAGAGAGTGGGAAATTGGGACCAGCCCCAATTGACTATTTTCCAACATATAATACCTGGGGATCTGGCTGTCAGACACAAGTACATCTTTAATTCATTTAAGATCAATGGAGGTAAAAGCACGAAAATTAGTATTTGCACTATGTCAGCGCAATGCAAAGTTATGTAGTTCATCAGCAGAAGTCGTCATAAGCGCAATAAAGGACAAACTAGTACCAACAATCCCAGACGATCAACAAGCCTTCCCATCTAAAATTGACATAGCCTTACACAATGTATCATCTACAGGCGCATCTTTCATTTACCATGGCGTACCAGACGAGCCCATATCCGATCAGAATTTGGACTGTTAAAACAAGACCTAGTATGTAAGTTCTCATCCTTTTAGATAGTACCATCAGACAGCCCACGCTAACCAAGGGTCATTAAAAGCAGTACTGCGAGAAACTTTCAAAGGATCAGATAATGAATGGACCAGATACTTACACTTGAGTACTGACCTAGACTTGAATTTAGATATACCGAGCTAAAAAAAACAACATCTCTTACTCGAAACATATAATGAAAAAAACAGGTTGCTGTAGTATCAAGAACATCTGATTTGATGTCCCTGCAATAATGAGGAAAGTACAGATTGATCATGCTAGTGTATGAAACTGTACGACCTCAACAATACTTGAAAGAATCACTGAGTCAGGCATGCAGGAGAAACATTATGCTTGTCAGTTTTTTTAACTCTTCCAATTAATGACCTCTGATCAAACTGGAGAAATAGTCCTACTATTACTTTAGAACGGAGATTCTGTCATTACAAAAACATAATCCTTGACACACCTTGACACACCTTCTCCTCTGCTGTCCAGAATTTGAGACTACTCGTCATTCTCTCCTGAAGCCCATGTACGTACAATAATGAGACACTTGCACTTTGTTTCATCACAGCAGACGTAGTGGTTTTGGCTTGCCTGGGGAAATATTTCAATATTATTTTGAATACACTCACAAGCAGGTGTACACCAAACTAGGCCATGCCTTTAACAGTTTTAATCAGGGTTTGCTTTAGTGCTGGTAGTGCCTGGTGTGATAATTTATTTTGGTACTACCCCCCATGACCTCCTCCTAGAATTACCTTACTACCACCCGACAAACGTCAAAAGTGCCCCTCATCTCTCACCTACATTTCATGTTTTTTAAAGTACTGGTAAAGGCTGGCTTTACTAATCCACTCAGCTATCCACATAAAATACAGATCTGTTCTTTACAGCAGGCACATTAACCGTCTGTGCTACTTTATGGTGAGTCAAAACTGCCACTACACAAAACTTAATTCTCTCTCACAAGTTATTTTGACATTTTTTTTGCTGCCTGAAAGCTGGATGAACAAGGAACTCTGTGGCAGGTGCTGTTAAATCTTAAGTTATTGCTACACACAGCACCCCCCTTATGTCAGTACCCCCCCTCTCTGGTCCGTGCCCAGTGCCGCCAGAGCAGTCACGCCACCCTTAAGCCGGCCTTGGTTTTAATCACTGTAATCTATTTGCCCAACTGTCTGGAAAACCATGGATTTGAAAGTTTGAGTGTAAGTGGGAAGGTCTAGAATGCATGTACATTAAATGATCATGTACTTTAAAAGTTTAAAAGCCTTTATCAAATGATGTCTGAGTTCACGTGGGAGGGCTTGGACAGCCCGCCTATTCATTGGCTCAGACTTAATGATGACATATTTGATGATTTTATGATAACTTGTGGCAGCAGCATTTTAAGAATTTGTATTTAGGGAATGTTTATTTAATTGTGCAAAGTAAATATTGTATTTTTGTATAAGGAGATCCCATATTACAGTGTTCATTTGTAAAGAGTTTAATTACTCACAAACAAATACATACAGTTACTCAGTGACAGTCTGCTTATGGTCTGACAATGGCTATACCCTGACGTCAGAGTTTGAAATCCTAGTAAAACAACTCTGCAAGTTTGCACCCACTGCAATCATTTGTGTGTAATTTGGGAGACACACCTTTAAATCATGGCAAGACTTAATTCATGCACCTATAGAGTAACAATTTAATAGAAGTAAAATATTTTTTGTAAGTGTTTGTTTATAGTTCATATACTATTAAATAAGACAGACATCATTGAAAAGCATATCGGTTTTGCATTGTTTCCAACTTGTGTTCTGCTTATTCACACTGTTTTATAAAGGGGAAATCTTGGTAGCTTTGACCCATTGGGAGACACTACTAAAATAAGGGAGTTGCTCCCTTGCAAGAAGAACAAGACTTACAGCAGCTTACTGGGATTGATTTCAAACTACATTTTTAATTGAGCAATGGGTAGTATTTCAGCTATCATTTGTACTGGCCCCTTGATATACCTCCATAAAAATATTGTTGTATCATTATTAGAGAAGTAATTTAGCTTGGGTAGACATTGCCAATCCAGGCCGTTGTTTCTGGACAACATTTTTAAAAATGGCAGATGTGTTGCACTGATGGTGTAGTATTGCAGGAACGATGAGACCTACATACTTCATTTTTGTGTCAAAACATAGGGTTTGGGGGTCAAGTAGTCTTCTGAAGACAGAAAATAACTCCTCAGAGCAACTCTTCTGCCATTTTCCAAAATGGCAGCTCTATAATGCTGCATTTTAGCCATCATAATGGTAATTGATTTTCATATTGTTTTTGTTTCAGGTTTTCCATTGATTCAAATTTGTAAACATGAGTGAAGCAGGTGGTAGCAGAGGATCTGTACCTCCTGACAGAGTGTTGCTAACAACACAATCTGAGGACTCCTTCAACAAAGACAAATGTGTCATATGCCAAACTAATCCGAAAGAAAAGTTAAAATCAACTGTGGCTGGACAGAAGAGACTTTGAGATTCTGCAGAAATATGGCAAGACGAATTTTGCAAAAGATTGAAACTGATGGGTGAAGAGGATCAACTATTTTATCATTGTAACAAAAGTACTACAAGTCACATACAATGAAAAAAAGCCTGGAAAAAAGTGTCAAAACACAGCAGAAACCAGTGAATCCCAACAAGAATCTAAGTCTCCTGAGAAAGCAATGACAACCCAGCCCAATGTCCATTCACTTAGAAGATTGCTGGCTACCCCTCATCCACCACAAACAACCGATCTGAAAGCAGAGGATCTTCAATGTGTTATCTGTGGTTTAGCAAGAATAAGGGCCAAAGGGATTTGTGAAAAGAACACAGTACAGGGTATGTGAGTCTCAAAGGGCAAACATCTGCAGCTAGTATCTTCCAAGATGATGTTTTTAGACGAGTAGCTGATCTAAATTGCAAGGTGAATGTATTTGCAGCGGAATTGTATGCCCACCCCAACTTCATGAGTGCATACACTTGAAAATATGAATGTTCAGTAAGCTCCCAGCAGCAAGGTAACTGCCAGCCTTCACTTAAGTTTACACTTTTTGAAAAAGAAAATGCCGTTTTAAAGCCACTCTTGAGTGCTGGCTATGGGTTCACACTCACTGACTCACTGAGTCACTGAGAACAGAGAAATAATGGTCAACATATATGAAGCTGTATTGATCCATAATAATGAAATTAAGATTCTTTCTTTGAGAATGTATAATGACAGAATTTGATTTTGTAAGTCTAACAAAAAGAATGAGCAACTTATGTGTTCACAGCTGATTTAAATCTTGAAGTTCTTGCTGCCAAAATAAGATCACAGAATGCAGTAAAATCAGCAGGAACCATTTTAATAAATGTCCTGAAAGATTTAGATTTTGACTTAATGACAAATGTTGTGATGCCCCAGAGCTCTGCAAATCATGGGAGTCAGCAAGAATGCCTGAAGTTGTCTTAACATTTTTTATATCATTCTTTAATATTAACAAAGCAAAACTGTTACAAACAAAAGTTGTTGAGTTTGGAACAGAAGCTAACAACATTGATGATGACTTTGAAGATATGAGCGAAGAAGTGGAAGACAATCCCATGAACCATTAGACTTATGCTGTGCAAATGTACTGTATTTTCCAAATCATGTTTTATGAATTATATCACAGCAAAAAGAAAACTCCGCTACACATGATGACTGTTCATGCAAATTATGACAAGTGCAAAAGTAGAGAGCTAATCACTTCAATGAATCGGATTGGTGTATCAACAAGTTTTAATGACATAGGACGGAGCAGGAACTTTTTAGCAGCTCATACTGCGAAATCCTGTGAATCTGACAGCACACCACTTCCAAGTCACTTTACCAGAAAAGGATTTACCCTTGCTGCTCCTGATATATTTGATTTTGAAGATAGCTCTTCTTTGTCTGGTACATCCAGCACACAAGATACTGCCATGGTGCTTTTTCGAGACTATATCAATTAAGTAACTGCTGGAAAACAAGCTGTGTCAGCTGTAGACTTAAACAAAGGAAGCTGTGCACGTATATCCTAACTGTCTTGCCAATGTGTGCAAATTCGCTACAAGCCATCAATAGGTCCCAGTCTACCAGAAAGTTTCAAAGTGGCTAACGACATGGATCTTTTTACCAGTAATACCATCTCCAGTCACAAAATACCCAACAGTGTACACAGCTCTTGAAAATTTCCAAAATATGTGTGCTCAGCTTGAAGACCAGTCTATCCTCACAATTTTCTTTGATGAAGGTGTTTCCCGTATTGCAACTGACATTTTTATGAGCAATACAGTAGAATCTGATGATCTTCATAAAATGATGGTGTTTACCACATAACAAAAGTTGCGTTGCTGTGTGCAGGAAGTTATCTCAGTGGATGTGGCATGGACAATGCACTTATTGAGGCTGAAATCTTTGAAAACAAAACTGTCCAGTCAGTATTGAGCGGAACTCATTATGTTGGTTGGGTACAAGGTATGCTCATCATATCTTGGGCTATAGAAGCATTGATTGGAATGCTTTCTGGAACAAGCATGACAAATTAGGTTTTGCAATTCATATCTCAGAAGTGAACAAGGCACAGGGTGCATTTCATTCGAAAGACATAATGCAAAATCAGGCAATGTTCAATACACTCAGGTCAAAATCAGAAAACATGAAAACAAAGTTTCTAGAGTTTGTCAAAGAATGTGAAGAAAATCAGAACCTTGCATGTACTGGGGAAATGTTTTACGCATGATTGTGAAGGTGATTGGGAGCTGCACATGAAGACTGTAGAGTCACAGATTACTGTGTCATGTGAATTTGATTGCATAAAACAGCTGAGATATGGGTCCTGATATTTGGAAAGAGTGAAGAAGCTAGAGGCGGAAAAAACATTCCTCTACAGAAAATGCATCCAAACACATTTTGTGTTGAAAGACAGAGAAGGAAAGTTTACTGCTGTGGCTGCAGATTTGAAACTGGAACAGATGATCCAGAGACCACAGAAAAGCTCCAAGGGAATTGTTGGTCAGACATGTAAAGGCGAATAGGTTGGCAGCTAGTTTACAATGAAGTCCTTTCTATTTGCAATGTTTTCTGAGAAATGACAAATTCAAAATTAATGGACCATTGTGAAACAGTTTCTCACCAGAAATTGTGTGAGAGAGGGGAACATTTCAATAAACATCTTGAAAGCTTCTTCGTTTCATGCAGCAGCAAGGAAACCCTTTGCATTGAAAGAGTAAATGCTGTTTGACATGCATCGAGCAAAGTAAGTTCATAGAGCACTCAAAATGGGTGAAGTTGCCCCAGACTTGGTGCCCCTTGCACAGAAGTTATACACCAACACCCTAGGTCGATGTTTATTGGTTAGCTCAATAGCTAAAATATCCAAAGAGGGGACAGACAATTGAGTCACTTGGCAGCCTAAAGAAGCTCTAACCCAAATGACAAGTCCCCCAGAGGCACTTCCCCAAGAACTTGGAATAACAGGAACAACAATGTTAGGATACCCAGGTTTGTAAATTGGATCAAAAGCCCAAGTTTCTTAAAAAAGACATACATCGTGCTTCTGTAGGTAAGAGGACCATTGTGGAAGAGCTATTTTAGACGATAAACCTGCCAAATTCCAAGAGATAAGGGAGAGCTTGCCAGAAGCATTTACCAAGAAAAGCTCACCTATGGCCTCAGGTCTCTGTTTCCTTGATGTACAAGAGTGAAGAGTGCCAATAACAGAAACAGAAGGAACCAAAGTAGTACAAGGATAGAGAAGGCCATATGAAGTACTTTTGTCCCTTAGCGTCATTGATCCATACACCAGGGGGAAGAGGAAGATATAGCAAGACCATCATATAAACCAGGTATACTGATCTGACTAAGGCAAATTTATAAGTTGATGCTGGCTTTGGCGTGATGACTCTGCCAGCCAGTCAACATCATTTAAAAGTGTAATTGAGTTGCAGCAATTGGAGGTGGATGATTCCCCAGAAAAAGTGAGATCTTTTGTAATTAAATTGAATATCAAGAACGACAGAAAACTGGTCCTAAGATCAAGCGCTACCAGATTGTGGGCTAGACAGGGATCCCTAAGAACCAGTTAGATCATATTAAAAGTCTTAATGGGGCCCTCAAGTGTTCTAGCGCTAACAATGTCCCCATGAATTAATGAATGACAGCCCTTAACATGACAAATCTAATGGGTCACTTTGTTCTTAAGCAAATCTTCTCCTTAAGCTCTAGCAGACGGATTTAGCTTTGGGATGTTCACCATCGTAATGAAACTAAATTACCCCGGCCTACTACTGTCTGAAGGGCCTAATTGGGAGAAGCCATTATCAGAAGGAGCCTAACGGCCCAATAAATTGTCAGCAATCCATGGGTCATTTGATTTAGATGAGATGTGGGTACTGCCCACAGTGGCACTCGGTTGTGGATAGGGAACATTAGAATGATGTACACTCTGTCTTGTTAAAGAAACATACTGATCCTTAGACAATCTGGCTGAAGAGGGGAGAATCCTAGGACAGGAAGACAAGGCCTGCTTGGATTGAAATTAAATCTTAACTGGGGGAGGACATTGGAAGGGGGAGTATGAACGAAAGGGTCAAGGGCTCTACCTGGGTTGGAAAAATGACTTTGGGGAGGAAATTAAAAATAAGCACTCATGTGTACCATAAATCGCGTCACTGTGTTGTTGAGGGTAGAAACAAGAAACTTTAGAGAAGCCACCTCAATCTTCAGATCGGTGACTATAGACCTAAAGTCAAATTTGCATGTACAAACTAGCTCCTCCCCACCAGCAGGAACAGATGAAGAGCTCAATAACCGATCATGTCCCAGCAGAGTATCAACTGCTTGATTTATTATCCTCAGTTGGATAAACCTGCCCCCCTGAAAGGGGTTGCAACACCTTTGCCTCTGGCACCTCAACCCTTGTCCTTGACCCCCCAGCTGCTCTCAGTAAAAGGGCTATTTACCTCTTATGCAGCATCTCCGTAAGCCAGACAGCACTTGTCAATGTCATCCAGGGGCTTTGTTCCCAATGATGCAAATGGTTGCATTCCTGGATGCCATTCATAGTTCCATGTCCAGAATGCAGAAATCGCTTGCAAAGGCAGCCTCTGCACTGACTGTAAACCTCCAAACAGCCCCACCTTGAGTCCTGTCCCTTCCTCATCCCAAATCCCACTTCCCAAGCACACTCACTTCCTTGCATGCACCCTCCCCAACACACAAAAGCAGCACACACACACACATAAACACAAACACACCAAGAAACACAAGACTACACCCATCCAACAGACACAGTCTACTGACACTTCACCCACAGGCATGACTGCACACACAACCATCACACCCACAACACCCATTACCATAGACACATGCACCCCACCACCACCACAATGACCCTAACTACCACCACAGCCAACTTTTTGCCTAAGTGCCTCCATTTTGTCTGGATTTTTGCTTTGCTGGCCTTAGGACTCTGTGCACTTTACCACTGCTAACCAGTGATAAAGTTTATGTGCACACTCCCCTAAACATGATTTGATTACCTGATTGGCATATTTAATTTACAAGAAAGTCCCTTGTGAAGTGGTATACAATATCCCAGGGCCTGTAAGTGAAATGCTAACAGTTTTCCTGCAGCACTTACTGTTTCACCCACTTAAGTGGCACCTTAAAACTTGTCCCAGGCCTGTCATGCATCCTGAAGACAGTATCACATTGCCATGTCTACTTGGCATTTAAAACCCCTTGCCAAGCCTTTTATTACATATACGTCACCCCTAAGGTAGGCCCTAAGTAGCACATAGGGCAGGGTGCTGTGTAATTAAAAGGTAGGACATGTACTTTTTAGTTTCACATGCCCTAGTAGTGAAAATCTCCCAAATTATTTTTCTAACTCCTGAGAGGCCTACTCCTCTCATAGGTTAACATTGGGAATTCCTTCTTAAAATTAATATGTTGTAATTCCTAAACCAGAGGTGGTATATATATCATTTTTGGTACCTATGAACTCGCAATGATAAACGCTCTTTAAATGTAAAGTCAGATTTATCATCACAAGTTTAAAAATGCCACTTTTAAAAAGTTGGCATTTTTCTGCCATTAGCCCTCTGTAGCTGTAACCTGCCTTAGGTGATGACTGGGTGTAACTGACAGTTGGGACTTTGTGAATTCACCCCAGACAGTCACACAATAGGGGGATTAGCAGAGCCTGAGTGGACCATTAACTGACTTCATGGGAGAAGCGGAGCTATGCACAGCCCCACTTGCAACTGAATAGTCTGGGCTCCGCCACCACACAAGAGGCTTAACAACCGTTTATTGTCAGTGCAGCAGCTAGGAGCCAGGGCAGGGGAGGCAGGAAATTCCTGGAACTTCAGAGATCCCTCCTGGAAGCTTCTCCCAACTTCTGGGAGCAGGGCACCAGGGTATAAAAAGAAGGCTCTCAAAACGCTCCTCAGTTCACTACTGGAGCTATGGAAGGACTCTCAGAGGATTGCCTGCTGCTGTGACCTGCTGTGCACTCTTTCAGACTGCTCCTGTACCTGGAAGGGCTGCCTTTCTTCCTTCAGAGACCAAACCTGTTGTAGAGCCCTACACCACCACCTATGCCTAGGACTCCAGGAATGACTCAAAGGGCTAGTTCAGCTGTTTTCCTGTTTTGAGCCACAGGGACATAACAGGCTTCCACCATTTTAAATCTGCTCCTGGACTCAGCCGGAGTGAGTGGAGAGGTTTCCCTCCACTCCTGGCCCCTTTGTTGAGGGGCTAAAGGTGCCCAGGTGGGCATTTTCTAAAACTGAGGACTTGCTATTTTGAACCTTAAACTTAAAAAATTCAGAACATTTGTTCTACTAATGGATCTTTATGGTTTTGGTGTCAAATAATTTAATAAAATGTTCTCTATTTCTCTAAATTGGTTTGGGATTTGTATTGCGTTGTGTCTTCACTGTGTTGTTGTTGGTGTACTGCATAAATACTAAACACATTGCCCCTATGTTTAGCCTGACTACTTTTTGTGCCAAGCTACCCACGGTTAAGCACAGGTTAATTTTGTGACTTTTTGTGGTTTACCCTGCAAGAGATTGTGGCTGTTGCTTGACTAGGGTTCACACCCCAGTCAACTAACAACCCAATTTCTCACATTCATTTTATTATGATTTTTTTTTATTCTCATGAGAGACATATCTCATCATTTGATTAAATGTCATTTATTTTCCCTAACTTTGCCCTGGCATTATTTTTAAATTATTGGTAATTGATTGCTGTCAATGGTATTGTTGCAAATATGTGTAACGTGAACTTAGTTTTATTTCTAACAGTGACAAAACAGGTTTTATTTTTTACATTTGTATATAGTACTGGACACTTACAGCAAGATTAAATATGTATATATTTTTGTAAGCTGTTTATTTTAAAATAATGAGTGTGAATAATAAACACATGCATTACACATGGTAAATGACACATTTGAGTTAAATAAAATCTAATGGCTAAGGAAAATTTACCCTCAGTTCTGGCAATGGCGGGGTTGATTTTCGCCTTGGTCCAGTAGCAGCAGCAAGGTTAGAACTTGTATGATTGGGTTCATAGCAGCAAGGAATGAGAAAACTTGAAAAAAGGTAAGTTTCATCCTTATATACCTCCTAATCTGCAAATTCAGGTGTGGAGTTTTAGCTGTTACAATTATGTTGGCAGGAAGGCACATCTTGATTGGCCCAACTGTAAAACTGGCTGCGGTCCTGCTTCTAGCTGCTTTTCCCTAAGCCACCATAGATGGGAATATTAAATCCTGGACGTGATGGCAGTTTGCTGACAAATTTTTATCCATGGGACCCTCAACATCTAAGTAAAGCGGGTAGACCGCCAAGGTGGAGGGCAAGATATCAGATGGAAAATCAATGGCAGAACCTACTCTATCAAAATCTAAATCAGGCTCTTAGTCAGAAGGTAAAACTTCAGATCAGGATGAACCTGGTTTCTGTATCAGATCTACACTCCATTGCAGTGGACCCTAAATCATGTACTGAGCAAGCACAACGAGACGACCGCTGTTGGCACTTAATACTTTAGGGTGCTGTTGGAAATGTAGCAGCTGGCTTGTTTTTACAGTGAGGCAGGAGTGCGGGGGTACAATAATAATAATTTTTAAAAAAGGCACTCACCTCACTGTGTCCTCCTCTCCTCTTGTTGGGCTCCTGTAAGCTCCAACGCAGGACCAGAAAACTGCATTCACAAATCCTGGCTCTGCTTTCATGTTGGTAACCAGCATGAAAGAAGCATCAGGATTTAAGGGAGTGGCCTCTTTCAGTGCTCACAAGAGCACTGGAGGCCTGTGCTTTCTCTAACTCAGCTGTCTTAAGACAGCTAGGTTAGAGATGTTTTGAGTGCACATGTCAGGCTGGCCGTCACAAAACGGCCAGCCAAAGGGACATGCACACTTTAAACTAAAGTGAACAGCTCCCTGCTGCTCTCACTCAGCAGCAATTGCCCAGTCCTGTCCGTCCTGACACTCAATACAGGACGGAGTGCTGAAAAATAAAATGGTAATAAATAAACTTTATTACTATTTTATTTTTCAGTTCTGGGGGCATTCTTTTAGTGGGCAACGCTCCTCTGCTTTCGTGGAGGGCTGCCCCTGAAAATTTGCCATTCCAAGTGTGTAAGACATCATTGGATAATGAAATATGTACATTTATGCTGTCTAGAGGGGGTCAGGTAGGTCTAGCACAGTGTCCTAATAGGAATATTTACAGTAAGGAGTACAGTACAAACACAATGTATCTTGTGTTCCCTCTCTCATTAAAGTATCTAATAATTTCTGTAAGTGCTGGTTTACTGTGTTTTGCGGAAATGTAAAAAAAAAGTTTTGATACAAAAACTTTAACAATGAATATCTCAGCATGCCCTCATTGGGTCTTCGTTGGTTTGGTGTAATTTTGTTAATTAAATTACTCTCTATGTTTATAAATTGGAGTGGTATTTTTTGTGTGTTGTGTTTTCTGTTTTGATATGTCTAAGTTCTTTACACATTTTCTTAAGTTAAGCCTGTCTGTATGTGCTATTGCCACAAGGGGTTGCATTCAGGTTTGAATTACTGAAACCTTTAATGGACCTAACAAGAATAGCGACATTATTAATTGTCATGGACTATCAACCACCCCAAATAATAATTCAGTTTTTCACACCACGTTCCTATTATTTTTTATCATTTGCCACTTGCAGCTCTTGTAAGCTTTATTAGGCATTTAGTAGGCCCAGACTCTGTGAAGGTGTGAAATAGTGATTTCATAGTCTTGCCGTATGCTATTTATGGTCCATTATTATTTACCCATCCAGAACTGCCTTTGCTGCACGTCTTGCAACAGATGCCCATGGGAAGACATCTGGTTACAAACTGAATCTGCCCAAGACTGAAGCCATATCCTAGCAGAGGACTGTTCATAGAGGTCTTAATGTCAAATGATCTTCAGAGGTATGTACAAGATTTTAGCTTGATGTAGCTCACTCACTATTTGTGTGCTCTTGCTGAGCTCTACCCTTGGGCATTAGCCACGCCCCCTATGCAAACTTCAAGCATAACCCAAAGCTATCAGTTAACTGAAGTCTTTGCAAATGGCTGGCTTACAATGTGTGGTTGCCCTGGCTGGCTTACAATGTGTGGTTGCCCTGTTGAACATGATGTGCAAAGTTCTGGGTTTTAATTAATTTTTAGTGCATGATAATCACTGCCATTAGATTTGAAATTGCTGATACTGTGACTGTTCATATTAGGTGATGATGGCACTGAGGTTACATGCAGAGGAATATGTTTTACTTACTTACTTACTAACAGAGCTGTTCTGAAAGATGTCATTATAAATCTTTGCTGCAATAGTAGCCCTGATGATAACATGGTGCAATGCAGTACATTGACTCCTTGTCCAAAAGTGGTTGTAGATCAGAATAGCCATACCATATACATTGCTGGCAGGAATATCGTGGCCTAAATATAATTTATAAAAATATTGGGTGTAGAATTATATTGCTATAATATTTAGGGCACAGTCGTAATTGCAGTCCCTGCAAACATTTCTGTTTGTGGAGGAACCGGAATGTATCCTACCTCATAGCCATGCCACTAGCCTACTTGTTATAATACTTATATTATAATTATATTAATAATCCAGTTAGTGGGAGTCCTTTCTGTAGCCCAAATAGCAAACCCATCATTGTTCAAGCCTGGTGTCTCCCTTTTCACTTGCAATCCTTAGTAAAGCTATGTTACACAAAATAAATATTTTTAAAAATTCTGTTTTTTTTTGTTTCAGGGTGTGCCCAGATACACTGAACATACTGATGTTCATGTTCCCCTTTATCCATCTATGATTTTCACTAACGTGCCCTTTTTAGTTTTCTCCATTTCAAAACCATTTGTCATCAATAGGATTTTCACAATAATAGTATTGAATGTTTATGGAGTATGCTTTATTATTGTCCACTGATAAATACTTCAACAGCTCATATGGAGACTTTGGGCTGTACCATGAAAACAGTGCAGAACAGCAAAATGAGCTGCACTTGATGTAATTGCACTGTCTCCAGTGCATGCGCTACCTGGGAAACACTGCAGCTATACTTATCATGGCTTTGTGCTGTTGCAAAATGGTGCATAGTGATGCAAAGTGCAGCAATGTATTAACTTTCCAGGACAAAAGATATTTTGCATTGGTAAGATGCTTTTTTCAGTGTGCGAAAAAAGTGCTTTGTGTTGCTTTGTGTCACTATGTTTCACAGGCGTTTATGGAAGTAGTGGTTAATAAGGGCAAATTGTTTATTTTTTAAAAATCCCAAATTGAATGTTGCTGAAGTATAGATCACAAATCCAATGCATTCGATCCTTGTGACTTTATCTAGGCCTAGACATTTGTACCGGAAGGGTATGATTTCAGTACAAATCCTGCCCTAGATAGCACACACTCTCTTCTACACAATGGTTTGAAGCTGTGCAGCATGCATGTTCTAGCACGTCAGTCCTTAATAAGTAAACTTATAAGGTGACGCGTTTAGGTCGTTGAACCTTTTCATTCGCATGGAGTATCCTAGCTACAATGTGACCAATGTACACAATAATAAATGAACAGCTTCAATAACATTAGTCAAGACATTAAACAGTTAATCAAGAACACCAAAATGATAAACACACCATGACTTTTCAGCCATGAATAACCACACCTCAAATATATGTTTAGTAGTTTTATTGCCCTTTCTGTTACAATGCTAAGTCATGAGATTAGTTCAAAACTCGATTCAATTCAATAGAGCACGATTAGTTAATCAAAAGATACCATGAACATAATCTAATCAAAGCTTCCATCAAAATACAATTTTAGAGCATTAGCACAAATCGATAAGAAAATCAATCCCAACAACCCAATTAGTGGCATAAGTTCAGCAGAATTGTCAGTCAATCATTTATCTCGTAATTTGTCAGACCGTCATGTAAGAGAAAACCTTATCTAACCCAGCTCAGCATTAACATGTGGGGCTTCATGTGAAAATAATTTAGAACATGAATTTTGAAGAAAAACATCTAACTAAGGATACTATATAGACAGCGCAGTTGGTACCTAGAAAGGAAAAGCAATGCAATACAATCATATCTACCTATCCACGGTGTGGGTCAGCAACAGAATCAGTGTTTGTCCTCAGGTTATCAGTCAATCATCATCTCATCAGGTTCTCAGTCAGAGAGTTAAGCCCAATGACAGAATCTCAAGTCATCTCCATAATTTCAATAAAAGGTCTGCTCTTGCAAACTCTCCCCTAACATCTCTCCTTCTCCTTCTGAGGTCTTTTCGCTCTGTCACGTTGTTATATCAAAGATGCCCAGACTATCTCCTAATGCCTAATTGGTCAATTAGTTGTACGTTATTTACTTAACCAATAGAATAAACACAGCAAATCTATAGATTGTAATATTTCATAGTTCTCATGTTTTTGATTGGTTCGCCTTGCAATGTTCTCATCATTCGGCTCGTCAGGTATCGAAAATGTTGCATCTTCTTCTCTAGTCAGTGTCTTCATTGTTCAAGTCCTGGGAAAGTACACTCAGTACGCTTTACACGACATTTGCTACAATTCTGATTCTACCATCTCCTGTCTGTCGATTCACGTAGAAGTCTTCACCTAAGCAAAATGTCATTAAACAATGAGCAGTTCACGGTTAGTTCAAACTTGTCAGCATTTTCCATTTAACAATAGGAATACAGCTTCTGCATGAGGCCTGGTAAGACTAGGCCAAGACATTCGCTAATTTAAGGCCTACAATTAATAAAACACAGGTTATATCTTTCAATATGTCACATTACAACATTATTTTAATACATTTTCTTTAATTGCGTTTAAGTTAGTCTTTTTCTTAATACTTTTCGTGAATACTGATGGCCACACTCTGAGGTCACAATCCCAAACGTGCACATTATTTTCTACATTAGTCATTTTTCTACTAATTTCATCATTCAAAATACATAAACATTGATTAATAATTTCTGATCAATACATTTGCATTAACAATCCCTCCTCTGATGATTAAATATGTCATCACACTACTTTTTCCCTTAACAGTTTCACAGCTCAGTCTCTTACCTTCTCCTCAAATATTATCTATAAGTTCTTTCCCTGTTTCGTTCTTCCCTCCTCTGATTATTTTTAGACCTTTTCAAATTAATCTTCTGACATAATTTGCATAATCCCCATAAGCCTAATAAACAATCAATTACAATCAATAGTCCCTGTATAATTTTAAATAGCACCCCATTCCATATTTGACTAAGCCAATTTCCCACTGAAGCAAACCCTTTTCCAACCTTTTCCAAACACTTGGTTCTTTCAATTCTTTCAAGTCACTACTTGAGTTAGTCAGGTTACTAAGTAAGGGCCAGATGTAGCAAAATCCGATTTTGCGACTTGCAAATTGCAATTTGCAAGTCGCAAAATCGGATGCAGAATGGTGTCTCAGACACCTTCTGCGACTCGGTATGGGGTCGCAAAGACCCACCTCATCAATATTCATGAGGTGGGTTGCATTTTGCGACCCCATAGCGAGTCCCTGCACTCACAGGGATGGTGGCCTGCTGAAGTCAGCAGACCTCCATGTCTGTGACTGCTTTTTAAATAAAGCAGTTTTTATTTTCATTTTGCATCCCGTTTCCCTTTAAGGACAGTAGAGGATTCCTTCCTCTGTCTTTTATGATGCAATTCAGTCAATTTCGGAAACTTTTTCAAGTCATCTATCTGATAAATGTTTGGGAATACTTCCCCCAAATAACATGTCCTATACCATCCTCTTGGAAGACTGTAATAAGCATTAAGTCCACAAACATAGTAAATACCTGGAATCACAGGGTCCTGACCATTCAACATAAAAGTCCATTTACTCTAAAACAAAAACACATGCCTACATTGACTCGTTCCCACAAATAAAGTGTCAGTGCGTGACTTTGCCCTATATATACACAAAGCTTCCCTACATGTAATGCATCTAGAGCTAATTTCCTTGTGTCTTAATTGCAGTATAAGCATAATCATTCTTGTAAGTCCTTTTCTCCAAGCCTTTTTCTATTTTTTCTTTTGATGCCATTCTCCTATCATCAGTATGTCCTAAAAAGCTCTTTTCTAAAGGTGTAAGCAAGCATGTGAGATTATTGCGGTCAGCATAAGCAGTTCCAAACATTACTGTGGGCTCAAAGAATCCTCTAATCAGTACTATGTCATGATCCTTAGCTACTTTACTCAAATACCTAATAATTGGCACAAATGAAAACACTACATCATGGTTAGAGTAACAATATTGGATATACGCCTGATCATAAAACCTTGTTAGTAGCAGACTACAAGGTATTCCATAGGTTAAAGGAAGACTATGCTAAGTAACTCCTTCCTCGACTGATGAAGGAATTTGCGTACACATAAGTCAATCCTTTGTATCCATTTATTCAATATACTGTTTTGCTTTACTTCTGACTGAGCCAAGATATACACACTGAAAGGAGTCGAAAAGATTCTCTGGAATGCACTTCTTAATCTGAAGAAGACATTTAGGGGGTCATTCTGACCTCGGCGGTAAAAGGTGCTTACCGCCGGCCAGAAGGCCGCCATAACACCGCCGCGGCCGCGGTAAACCGCCACGGTCATTCTGACCCGCAACTGGCAAACCGCCAAAAACCCCACATCCACAAAAGTCCGCCACACCAAAAGTCAGCGGGAAACTGGCGATGACCAAACCTCCACCGTCACACCAACAGAAATACGCCCATACCATTCCGACCCACAAATCCCGGCAGCGGTCTTTCAACTGCGGTATTCCATTGGCGGTACACACCGCCGCGGTCAAAATACACACACCTTTACAAAACACATCCACATTGGATAATTCAAAATACACACACCTGAGACACATACACACACCACTCCCACACACCCAATTAAATATAAAACACACACCCACTTCACCCACAAACCCCTACGACCACAATTGCGAGTGAACGACAGAGAGAGAGAGCACAGCATAGAGTACACCATCACACAGAGGCAAATCACAACATCACCCACACAATTTCCATGCACAAAACACCATACACCACCACACTCACCACACTCTACAACACATACACCACCCCTCACCTCATCCACACCACCCCATGGCACCCCAAAGACACCCCAGGTTCTCTGACGCAGAACTCAGGGTCATGGTGGAGGAAATAGTTTGTGTAGAGCCCCAGCTCTTCGGGGCAGAGGTGCAGCACACCACCATTGCCAGGAAGATGGAGCTATGGCAAAGAATAATGGACAGGGTCAACGCTGTGGGACAGCATCCACGCAATCGGGACGACATCAGGAAGCAGTGGAACGACCTACGGGGGAAGGTGCGTTCCATGGTATCAAGGCACAACATTGCGGTGCAGAATACTGGCGGCGGACCCCACCTACTCCCCCAGAATTCACAGCATGGGAGGAGGAAGTCTTGCACATCCTGCATCCTGAGGGCCTCGCAGGAGTAGGCGGAGGAATGGACTCTGGTAAGTCAAATCTTCACTACTCCATTCCCCCCACCCCACCTGCATGCCAAATCATACCCCCACCCTCACCCCCACCCCCATCACACCAACTCCTTGCAAATGGCTCACCATCACATCCCACCCATCCCAAAACCTAGCCCTGCGTGCGTCCCCAAAGCATGGACACCCATCCCCAAAGCATGCCCACTGCACACACCCATCACCCCCACAAGCCACCGTCACAAAAGCCCCCACAAGGGAATGCCAGCACTGGGGGACACGGCCACCCACCCATTACACGAAATGCCACACACAGAAGCAATAACCATACTCTTATACCCCTGCAGGATCCGAAAGCCACCACACCGCCACGGAGGGTCCAGAGATGTCCATCCCACTCCTAGAAGAGGCCCCCAGTGACGACAGCAGCTCTGTCTCCCTGGACCCTGATGACCAGCCCGGCCCATCGGGGACCTCGGGACAGTCGGTTCCCCACAGACAGCCACAGGCTACACCAGACCTAACCCCCTCTAGGAACACCAGCACAGCTCCCACCCAGCGGGCCCATGCCTCTGTCTCCAGGACACGTCAATCAGCGGTGTGTCCACCACTACTGGGCACCCAGGTTGACCCACCACCCCAACAACAACAGGGACCTGGGGGCAGTGGTAGTGGGCACACCGTCCAGGGGACAGAGGCCCAGGGAAACAGGGGAACTGGGAGGGCTGCTGTGCGACAGGGGGGGGACAGGCCAAGAGGCCCTCTCCTCCATCATGGGAGCATACCACCACTCCCAGGAGACGATGGCTACGGTACTGGCCAGGTTCCAGGAGATCCAGGTCATGCAGGAGCAACAGTACATGGGGTTCAGAGAGGAACTGAGGAACATTAGTTCCGCAATGGGAACCATCGTCGTGGCCCTAACCCAGATAGTCACCACATTGCGGGACCATGTGGCACCACAAAGGGCCCCTGTCACTAGCCTGGACCAGGAACAGCCTACCACCTCCGCCGGCGCTAGTGGACAGGAGGCCCCCACACAACGACAGGCCACCAGAACCCCACCTCCTGCAGAAGAAAAACCACCCCGCAAGCGGAACCTGAGATCTCACAAGAAGACAGAGTAGGATTGCAAGACCCCCGCCAGCAAACGATACCCCCTGATGTCATCCCACTGTCCCACATTGTCACCCTGTCCAACCTTGAACTGCCCCTGCTCCATCCTTCCTCAGACATATGGACAATGCACCTGTGCGACTGAGAACTGGACTCTGCCATGGACATTACTCCACCAATACCCATCCCCGTTTTACAATGATGTTCCTTAAATTTAGCACTTGAATTAAATCACTTCTTGCACTAAAAAAATCTGGAGTCTGCTTGTATTTTAAACAAATGTATTAGACATAACGGTGCCAAAATGTGCAGTTACATTGTGATGACAACATACCACTGTCACACAGCTGTAGTCCATGGGCAAACAAAGCAGAGGTCACGCAGTGGGGCCCACAGCTCTGAAAACGGAAGGGAAAGTAACAACTCAGTTAACAGGAACTGGGGGGGAACTCAGACAGTAGAGAGGCAGGAGACTTTAAGTAAATGTAAAATGGCGTGGTTGATTCGTACCTGTGTGCTTCTGAAAATACTGTTGTATCACTGTGTCCCTGTTGTCTGTGTCGTCCCCGTCGTCCTCCTCCTCTTCACTCTCCACAGGCTCCACAGCTGCTACAACACCACCATCTGGACCATCCTCCTGCAGGAAAGGCACCTGGCGTCGCAAAGCCAGGTTGTGAAGCATACAGCAGGCCACGATGATATGGCACACCTTCTTTGGTGAGTACATTAGGGATCCCCCTGTCATATGAAGGCACCTAAACCTGGCCTTCAGGAGGCCGAAGGTTCTTCCTATAATCCTCCTAGTTCACCCATGGGCCTCATTGTAGCGTTCCTCTGCCCTTGTCCTGGGATTCCTCACTGGGGTCAGTAGCCACGACAGGTTGGGGTAACCAGAGTCACCTATTAGCCACACACGGTGTCTCTGTAGCTGTTCCACCACATAAGGGATGCTGCTATTTCGCATGATGTACGCGTCATGCACTGACCCAGTGAACTTGGCATTTACATGGGAGATGTACTGGTCAGCCAAACAGACCACCTGGACATTCATAGAATGCTAACTTTTTCTGTTCCTGTACACCTGCTCACTTCCACTGGGGGGAACCAAGGCCACATGGGTCCCATCAATGGCACCAATGATGTTGGGGATATGTCCAAGGGCATAGAAATTACCCTTCACTGTAGGCAAATCGGCCACCTCAGGGAAAACAATGTAGCTCCGCATGTATTTCATCAGGGCAGACAACACTCTGGACAAAACCTTAGAAAACATAGGCTGAGACATCCCTGATAATATGGCCACTGTTGTTTGGAATGATCCACTTGCCAAAAAATGGAGTACTGACAGAACCTGCACCAGAGGGGGAATCCCTGTGGGTTGGCGAATGGGGGACATCAGGTCTGGCTCCAGCTGGGCACACAGTTCCTGTATAGTGGCTCGGTCAAGTCTGTATGTAAGTATGACATGTCTTTCTTCATTGTCGACAGGTCCACCAGCGGTCTGTACACAGGAGGATTCCTCCATCTCCTCGCAAGTCCCAGCGGACGGTGCCTAGGAAAGACAACATGGAGCACAGAGTCAAGCAACCCACAGGTACGTAACCACAGCTTGCACAGTACACGATTCGCTATGCATTGAATGGCTTGTATGAGTGGCAATGCAAGGCCTAGGCCTGTGTGACGCCGTAGAAATTCAGCCATGTGGGCCCTTGAAATGGCGGCTGCCTGACCTGTGAAGTGTGACAATGGGATGTGAGGTCAATGCGCTGGCGTGGCACACCGTGGCGGTAGGCGGTCGAAGACCGCGGCGCAAAGCAGCATTGGTTAACATTGAACCCTACGGGTCTCAGCAGCCAATGACGATGTGCGCCGGCGGTCGCGGTACGCACCGCCACGGGCGTGACCGCCATTTTCTACTTGCTTAATCACTCGAGACCTGATCATCCACAGGAGAGGACCTATACTGCAAGTGCTGCTGTGAACTCGGTCTGGAAGAGACAATGGCTGCTGCGACTGGGGAAAGGGCCCCTGCCTTCACATCTGAGGAATTGGATAAACTTGTTGATTGGGTCCTCCCCCAGTATGCGCTACTCTACGTTCCTCCAGACCATCAGGTAAGTACACTGGGAGCACGTAGTATGGGCTATGCCTGTGTTGAATGGGATGGATGTAAGATGGTGGGGAGGGGAGCGAATGAGGAGTGCAACACACGACAGATGAGAGCATGTGCCACATGGCAAGGTTGGGGTGGGGGGGCCGCGCACATCGACCATGCAGAAAAGTGATGATATTTATTTTTCAACCCTGTACATGTCACATAGGTCAGCGCCCATCAGAAGATCGACATTTGGCGTGCCATCGCCAAGGACGTCCGGGCCCTGGGGGTCCACAACAGACGGGGCACCCACTGCCGCAAGAGGTGGGAGGACATCCGCCGCGGGAGAAGAAAGACCGCTGAGGCTCTGCTGGGGATGGCCTTCCAACGTAGGAGGGGTGCCAGTCGTCAATTGACCCCCCTGATGTCCCGGATCCTGGCAGTGGCCTACCCCGATTTGGATGGGCGCGTGAGGACATCGCAGCAGACACAAGGGGGTGAGTATCAGCACATCCCGCTATATTAGCGCACAGTGGAGGCGTCTGGGTGGGGGAGGAGGGCTGTGGCTATCTCTAGGCCAGGGCGGTTTCTGTAGGCTAGGCCCCTCCGTTAGACATGGCCCTGTGCCCCCGCCCCCCACCTGTAGGGTGCTAAGTACAGCTATCCATGGCCCGGGCTCACCAATGTGTGCATTTGTCGTCCATAGACTTGTAGGCCAAGTCACTAGAATTGAGTAGTGTACCCCGAGTGCGCGGCGTAGTGCAGGGGGCTTCTGTGTCTGTCCTCTCCGCCAACGGTGCCGCCAATGCATGCACTCAACATGTCTTTCTTTCTTCTCCCCCCCCCCTTTTTTTTGGTTTTCCTGTTCATGTGTGCATTAGCATCATCAGGCGGAGGAGAAGTGGCATCAGCGCACGAGGGAGCTGCATCTCACATGGCCCCGGAGGGCCCTGCAACAGACTCGGACTTAACCAGTGAGACGGAGGGCGAGGGGGGCTCCACAACGGGGACCCATGGAGACGTCAGCGACACCGACACGTCCTCGGAAGGGAGCTCCCTTGTGGTGGCGGCAACATCCGTGCCCACCGCAACAACAGGTACAGCTGCCACCCAGCGCACCAGCTCTGCCCTCCCAGCAGCCCCTCAGCTTTCGCCCCGTGCCTACTCGGCCAGGAAGCCGGCCATCTCCTTCGCCCCTGGCACCTCAGGTCCTGCCCCAGTTACCCCTGCTGCCCTCAGTGCGGAGATCATTGACCTCCTCCAGACGCTCATTGTTGGGCAGTCTACCCTTTTGAATGCCATCCAGGGGGTGGAAAGGGAGGTGCATCGGAGCAATGCATACCTGGAGGGCATTCATTCGGGTCAGGCTGCCCATCAGCGATCGTTCAACGCTCTGGCCTCAGCACTGACTGCAGCAATTGTCCCTGTGTCTATCCTCCCCCCTCCAACTTCCTCAACCCAGTAAAACTCCCCTGTTCCTCTGCCTATCCCAGACACACCTACAGACCAGCCTGCACACACCTCAACACCCAAGGGCAGCTCATCCAGACATAAGCACCACAGATCACACAAGCATTCACCCAAGCAACATCCACATGCAGACACAGCAACACCCACTGCCTCCACTGTGTCCCCCTCCTCCTCGTCTCCCTCCTCCCTCCCTGTGACGTCTCCACTCACACCTGCATGCACACCACCATCAGCCAGTACGTCCATCACCACCACACCCACCAGAACAGTCCGTACACGTGCAGTCACCACCCCCACTACCATTTACACGTCCCCTGTGTCCTCTCCCAGTGTGTCTGTCACCCCCTCTTCCAAACCACACAAACGCAGGCAGCCACCCACCCAACAGCCATCCACATCACGACAGCCTCCGTCACAAGCACCTGCACCCAAAGACAGCACACTTGACTCTCCTACAACCACATCCTCTTCCACCACTCCCATACCCACTACAACTACCCGTCCCTGTCTTTCTAAATTGATTTTCCTTTCCAACCTTGACCTCTTTCCAACAACTGACCCACCCCCTCCATCTCGTAAGACTCCAACCAGCACCTCAGCCACCACAAGCCCTGCACCTACTAGGACCATCGTTCAGGGCTATTGGAGTCCACCAGCTCCTAGGGCAGGAACATCGGCCAGCAGCAAGGGGACAGCCAGCCCACCCCCTGGGAAAAGAAGCAAAAAAGGCAAGGGACGGCGCCACAGGCCTAAGATGGCTGCCCCCAAGGACACCAGCCTTGCACCGTCACCTGGCCCATCCACCAAGGGAGGCAAGGGCCCCAGAGATTCTTCCAAGGAGGGCAAGGGCCCCAGAGATTCATCCAAGGGAGGCAAGGGCCCCAGAGATTCTTCCAAGGAGGCAAGGGCCCCAGAGATTCTTCCAAGGAGGGCAAGGGCAGCAGGACGAAGAAGTCCGGCAGCAGGCGAGCTGCCCAGGAGGACCCCACCAGCCCCATTTGGGATGTGACGGAGGACACCCCCAGGCCCAGGAGTCCAGCACAGGAGGGCCCCGCAAGCGATAGGTCGGATGGCGACTGAGGGGGAATGATTGCCCAGATCTGGTTCCCTAGGAACACAAGACAAGCACCGCTGAACAGGGCCCCGCCAAGAGAAGCACTGCTGAACCGGGCCCCGCCGTGAGAAGCACCGCTGAACAGGGCCCCGCCAAGAGAAGCACCGCTGAACAGGGCCCCGCCAAGAGAAGCACCGCTGAACAGGGCCCCGCCGGGAGAAGCTCCGCTGAACAGGGCCCCGCCGTGAGAAGCACCGCTGAACAGAGCCCCGCCGTGAGAAGCACCGCTGAACAGGGCCCCGCCGTCTCTGCACCGCTCTGCTGGGCCCTTACTGTCAAGCACCGCTCCGCTGGGCCCTTCATCTCAAGCACCGCTCCGCTGGGCCCTTCATCTTAAGCACCGCTCCGCTGGGCCCTTCATCTCAAGCACCGCTCCGCTGGGCCCTTCATCTCAAGCACCGCTCCGCTGGGCCCTTCCTGTCAAGCACCGCTCCGCTGGGCCCTTCATCTCAAGCACCACTCCGCTGGGCCCTTCATCTCAAGCACCGCTCCGCTGGGCCCTTCATCTCAAGCACCGCTCCGCTGGGCCCTTCATCTCAAGCACCGCTCCGCTGGGCCCTTCATCTCAAGCACCGCTCCGCTGGGCCCTGCCGTCTCTGCACCGCTCCGCTGGGCCCTTCATCTCAAGCACCGCTCCGCTGGGCCCCGCCGTCTCTGCACCGCTCCGCTGGGCCCTTCCTGTCAAGCACCGCTCCGCTGGGCCCCGCCGTCTCTGCACCGCTCCGCTGGGCCCTTCATCTCAAGCACTGCTCCGCTGGGCCCTTCATCTCAAGCACCGCTCCGCTGGGCCCCGCCGTCTCTGCACCGCTCCGCTGGGCCCTTCCTGTCAAGCACCGCTCCGCTGGGCCCTTCATCTCAAGCACCGCTCCGCTGGGCCCTTCATCTCAAGCACCGCTCCGCTGGGACCCGCCGTCTCTGCACCGCTCCGCTGGGCCCTTCCTGTCAAGCACCGCTCAGCTGGGCCCTTCCTGTCAAGCACCGCTCCGCTGGGCCCTTCATCTCAAGCACCGCTCCGCTGGGCCCTTAATCTCAAGCACCGCTCCGCTGGGCCCTTCATCTCAAGCACCGCTGGCCCATTGGCAGGACCGGATCTGTGTCGGGCAGGGCTTCACGAAGCACTCTGGGCACCATGCCTCCTCCTTAACCAGTGGAGTCTGTAATCCACCAGATGGACTGTGGCTTTGCACTCCCCAGGATGGTACAGTGGGCAATCCAACCACTGAAAAGACTTGTGAGACTGTGGCTTTGCACTCCCCAGGATGGTACAGTGGGCAATCCACCCACTGTAGAGACTTGAGAGACTGTGGCTTTGCACTCCCCAGGATGGTACAGTGGGCAATCCACCCACTGTAGAGACTTGAGAGACTGTGGCTTTGCACTCCCCAGGATGGTACAGTGGGCATGGAGGCCCCTCGTGGATCTGGCGTCGTGGACTCATGTGGCTGAGGTGCCCCCCCTTCCCTTCCCCCTGAGGTGCCTGTGGTTTTATTATCTGATGCCCCAGCAGTGTTCTCTCCAATGGAATCGGGTCTCGTGTGTGGGCTTTGCCCATGTGTTTATGCACATTGGCCCACGAACAATGGCATGTAGCCAATATGTGCTGGACTTTTGGACTATGTATACATTGTTCATGTTGTGATTTATTTGTTTTAAAAATCTCATATTTCACTTAAGTTCAAATATGCTTTAATATACTTCTATTTTAATGATCATTTTATTTTGTCTTTGAATTATTCTGGGGGGTTTGGGGGGTGTAAATCTGACTTGTTGCTCTGCATTGGTGTGTGGGGATTTGGGGGGGGGGGTGTCGCGTATGTGTGTGCCCGTAATCTTTTCTCCTCCCCCCTCCCCTGTGTCGTAGGTGCAGTACTCACCGTTGTCTCCTGCAGCGGCGTTCGTGCTCCTGGTAGAGGAGCAGGTAGACAATCGCTGGTAGGATGTTTAATTCGGGTTCCATGCTGTCCAGATTCCTCGTGGAGTGTATAGAGGTGAGCGTTTTCCCGTTCGTGGTCTGTTTCCACCGTGTTTTTATCGGCGGGGCTCCCGCCCGGGAAAAGGTGGCAGATTGGTGGGTCGTGATAGGGTGGGCGGTACATTGTCTGCCGCCTGTCTGTTGGCGGTGACCGCCGCGCTGTTTGTTTGCCCCGCCGTGGCAGTCGGAGTGTTAAAGTGGCGGGCTGTGTTGGCGGTTCCCGCCAGGGTCAGAATTCCATTTTTTTTACCGCCTGCCTGTTGGCGGGTTGGCCGCTGCTTTAACACCGACCGCCGAGGTCAGAATGAGCCCCTTAATATAGCTTTTTGCAAGGTTCGTGAAGGAAGGTTTGAATAGTAAAAAGTGTACTTTCAAAATGTACAATAACAACGTGAGAAAATGAATAAAAAGTCTTCAATCTATAAATAGCAAATATATGGCCACTGTCAGGAACCCCCAAGGTGCCTTCTGCGTTATCTGTCTCCATCCCCAGGGATTAGGGTTAAATCATATCTCTGTACTTGGTTAAACATTCATGTTTCTAAGTAAACATAGGTGGTCATTCTGACCTCGGCGGTAAAAGGCGCCTACCGCCGGTCAGAAATCCTCCATAATCCCGCCGCGGTCGCGGAAACCCGCCACGGTCATTCTGACCCGCAGAAGGCAAACCTCCGAAAATCCGACCGCCACAACAGACCGCCAGACCAGCGGTCGGCGGAAAGGTGGAGGTGACCAAACCTCCACCGCCACGCCAACAGAAATACGCCCATGCCATTACGACCCACGAATCCACGCGGCGGTCATTCAAACGCGGTATTCCATTGGCGGGACACACCGGCGCGGTCAGAATACACACAAACGAACAAAACTCACCCACATTGGACAATTTGAATCCCACACACCTGATACACATACACACACCACTCCCACACACACAATACAATATAAAACACCCACCCACATCACCCACAAACCCCTACGCTTAAAAATTCGTAAAGAAGACAAGAGCGAGACACCAGCATCCAAAACATAACAGCCACAGCCACTCAACACCATCACCCACACACTATCCACACACAAAACAACACACACCACCACACTCAACTCACTTAAATACACATACTCCACCCCACACATCATACACACCACCCCATGGCACCCCAAAGACAACCCCGCTTCACAGACGAAGAACTCAGGGTTATGGTGGAGGAAATCGTTCGTGTAGAGCCCCAGCTGTTCGGCACACAGATACAATACACCAGCATTGCCCGGAGGACGGAGCTATGGCAGAGGATTGTCGACAGGGTCAACGCAGTGGGACAGCACCCCAGAAATCGGGAAGACATCAGGAAGCGATGGAACGACCTACGGGGGAAGGTGCGTTCCATGGTATCCAGGCACAACATCGCCGTGCAGAAGACTGGCGGAGGACCCCCACCTCAATCCCCACAATTCACATCATGGGAGGAGGAAGTCTTGAACATCCTGCATCCTGACGGCCTCGCAGGAGTCGGCGGAGGAATGGATACTGGTAAGTTGAAGCTTCAATACTGCTTCCCCCCCACCTGCATGCCAAATCAGACCCCAACCCTCACCCCCATCCTCGAACCCCACCCTCACCCCCACCCCCATCCTCACCCCCACCCTCACCCCCCCACCATCCTCACCCCCACCACCATCCTCACCCCCACCCCCAGCACACCTATTCCCCGCCAATGTCTCACCATCACAACCCACACATCCCAAAACCTAGGCCTGCATGCGTCCACTAAGCATGGACACCCATCACCAAAGCATGCCCAATGCATATACACATCCCCCCCACAAGCCACCCTCACAAAAGCACCCACACACGAATGCGAGCACTTGGGGACACGGGAACCCACAGATACACCCATATGCCACACATTGAAACTATAACCATACCTCTATACCCCTGCAGGACCCGACCGTCAACACACCGCGGCGGAGGGGCCAGAATTATCCACACCCCCCACCCAAGAGGCCGTCAGCGATGACAGCAGCTCTGTCGATCTGGACACCGATGACCAGCCCGGACCATCGGGGACCTCTGGACAGTCGGTTCCCCTCACACAGGCACAGGCCACTATAGACCCTAACCCCTCTGGGAACACCAGCACAGCTCCCACCCAGCGGGCCCATGCCTCTGTCTCCAGGGCGCGTCAATCTGCGGTGTGTCTACCACTACAGGGCACCCAGGATAACCCACCACCCCAACAACAACAGGGACCTGGGGGCAGTGGTAGTGGGCACACCGGCCAGGGGGCAGAGGCCCAGGGAAACAGGGCAACTCGGCGGGCAGCTGTGCGACAGGGGGGGGAGGAGAGGCCCAGGGAACCCACTCTCCACGAGGTCCTCACCACCATCATGGGAGCATACAACCGCTCCCAGGAGACGATGGCGACGGTACTGGCCCGGTTCCAGGAGATCCAGGTGCTGCAGGAGGAACACTATCGGGGGTACAGGGAGGACATCAGAGCCATCAACACCACCCTGGTTACCATGGTAGGGCTGCTGCAGGACCTCGTAAACAGCAGGGCGGACACTGAACAACACCCAAGGGCCCCTGCCACTAGCCTGGACCAAGAACAGCCATCCACCTCCGCCGGCGCTAGTGGACAGGAGGCCCCCGCACAGCAGCAGCCCACCAGACCCCCACCCCCTGCAGGAGAAGAACCACCCCGCAAGAGGGCCCTGAGATCTCGCAAGACAGAGTAGGATGTCAAGACCCCCGCCAGCAATGGATACCACCTGATGTCATCCCACTGTCCCACATTGTCACCCTGTCCATCCTCGAACTGCCCATGCTCCATCTCTCCACAGGCCTCTGGACAATGCACCTGTGTGACTGTTACTCTGGACTCTGCCATGGACATTCCTTCACCATAGCCCCCACCCACTTGAAACCACCCATCCCATTTTGAGCACTTCAATAAACACCTATTTTGCACCAAAATATCAGGAGTCTGGCTGTGATTTCAATAGATTGTAATTGACATGACAGTGCAAATATGTCCTTGTACATGGTGAAGTCAACAAACAGCTGCCACAAAGCTGTAGTCCATGGGGAAACGAAGCACAGGACTCGTAGTGGGGACCCCAGATCTGAAATAGGGAGGGAAAAGCCAAAACTCAGTCATCATACACTGGGGGAAATAGACAGGCAGCAGAGATGCTGGAGAGTAGTTAACATTTACTAAATTATCTTAGAAATGTTACCTGTGTCCTATTGGAAGTACTGTTCAATGATTCTGTCCCTGTTGTCTGTTTCAGCCCCGTCGTCTTCCTCCTCGTCACTCTCCTCAGGTTCCACCGCTGCCACAACACCACCGTCTCGACCATCCTCCTGCAGGAAAGGCACCTGGCGGCGCAAAGCCAGGTTGTGAAGCATGCAGCAGGCCACGATGATGTGACACACCTTCTTAGGTGAGTACATTAGGGATCCACCTGTCATATGCAGGCAGCGAAACCTGGCCTTTAGGAGGCCAAAGGTGCGTTCGATCACCCTCCTAGTACGCCCATGGGCCTCATTGTACCGTTCCTCTGCCCTGGTTCGGGGATTCCTTACTGGGGTCAGTAGCCACGACAGGTTGGGGTACCCAGAGTCCCCCACTAGCCATACACGGTGTCTCTGTAGCTGTTCCATCACGTAAGGGATGCTGCTATTCCTGAGGATGTAGGCGTCATGCACTGACCCTGGGAATTTGGCATTTACATGCGAGATGTACTGGTCAGCCTAACACACCACCTGGATGTTCATTGAATGGTAACTTTTTCTGTTCCTGTACACCTGCTCCCTGTCTCTTGGGGGAACCAAAGCCACATGGGTCCCATCAATGGCACCAATTACGTTGGGAATATGTCCAAGGGCGTAGAAATCACCCTTCACTGTAGCCAATTCGCCCACCTCAGGGAAAATGATGTAGTTCCTCACGGATTTCATCAGGGCAGACAACACTCTGGATAACACCTTTGAAAACATGGGCTGAGACATCCCGGAAGCAATTCCCACGGTTGTCTGAAATGACCCACTTGCCAAGAAATGTAGTACTGACATGACCTGCACCAGAGGGGGAATCCCTGTGGGTTGGCGGATGGGGGACATCAGGTCGGGCTCCAGCTAGGCACACAGTTCATGGATAGTGGCACGGTTAAGACGGTAGGTCAGGATAATGTGGCGTTCTTCCATTGTCGACAGGTCCACCAGCGGTCGGTACACGGGAGGATTCATCCGTCTCCT
This sequence comes from Pleurodeles waltl, assembly GCF_031143425.1. Taxonomy (NCBI): domain Eukaryota; kingdom Metazoa; phylum Chordata; class Amphibia; order Caudata; family Salamandridae; genus Pleurodeles; species Pleurodeles waltl. The sequence goes on from NC_090438.1 coordinate 663,772,827, forward strand.
TGCCCAACCCAGCGGACGGTGCCTAGGAAGGACAACATGGAGCACACAGTCAGGCAACCCACAGGTACGTACTCACAGCTAGCACAGTATACAATTCTCTATGCAGTGAATGGCGTGTCTGAGTGGCTATGCAAGGCCTAGGCCTGTGTGACGCAGTTGAAATTGAGCCATGTGGGCCCTGGAAATGGCGGCTGCCTGACCTGTGAAGTGTGACAATGGGATGTGAGGTCAATGCGCTGGCGTGGCACACCGCGGCGGGCGGCGGGCGAAGACCACGGCGCGAAGCCGCATTGGTTAACATTGAAGCCTATGGGTTTCAGGAGCCAATGGCGAAGGGCGCCGGCGGTGGCGGGACGCACCGCCGCGGTACGCACCGCCGCGGACGTGACCGCCATTTTCTATCTACTTATCCACTTGCGACTTGAACTTTCACAGGAGAGGACCTATACTGCAAGTGTTGCTGTGACCTCGGTCTGGAAGGGACAATGGCTGCTGCGACTGGGGAAAGGGCCCCTGCCTTCACTGGAGAGGAGTTGGAGAAACTTGTGGATGGGGTCCTCCCCCAGTATGCGCTACTCTACGGTCCTCCAGACCAACAAGTGAGTTTAATTCAATCTGGATTTGGGGCCACTGGCTGGCTTGGGGGCCTGGCGGGGATGGGGGGCATGTTGGGCCTGGCGGGGGGCCTGGCGGGGATGGGGGGCATGTTGGGCATGGCGGGGGGCCTGGCGGGGATGGGGGGCATGTTGGGCATGGCGGGGGGCCTGGCGGGGGGCCTGGCGGGGATGGGGGGCATGTTGGGCATGGCGGGGGGCCTGGCGGGGATGGGGGGCATGTTGGGCCTGGCGGGGGGCCTGGCGGGGATGGGGGGCATGTTGGGCATGGCGGGGGGCCTGGCGGGGATGGGGGGCTTTGGGCCACTGGAAAGGAAAATGCTGAGTAACTTGAACGTGGTATTTCTCCCTCCCTGTACGTGTCACATAGGTCCGCGCCCATGAGAAGATCGGGATTTGGCGTGCCATCGCCAAGGAAGTCCGGGCCCTGGGGGTCCACCAGCGACGGGGCACCCACTGCCGCAAGAGGTGGGAGGACATCCGCCGCGGGACCAAGAAGACCGCCGAGTCTCTGCTGGGGATGGCCTCCCAACGTAGGCGGGGTGCCTGCCGTCAACTGAGCCCCCTGATGTTCTGGATCCTGGCGGTGGCCTACCCTGAATTGGATGGGCGCGTGAGGGCAGCACAGCAGACACAAGGGGGTGAGTACAAGCATTATCTACTCTGTTGTCGCGCAGTGGAGGTGTCTGGGTGGGGGAGGAGGGCTGGGGGTCCCCCTAGGCCAGGGCGATATCTGTAGGCTGGGCACCCCCGTAAGCCCCTGTGTCCCCAGCCACCACCCTCAGTAGTTTGTCAGTACAGCCATCCCTGGGCCGTGTCATCCATGGGTGCAGTTGTCAACTCTAGGCGTGTAGGGCATGTTCCACGGAATGCGTAGCGGACCCCAAGTGCGCAACTTAGTGCAGGGGGCATCTGTGTCTGTCATGTCCGCTAACTGTACCGGAGATCCATGTAATCAATATCCCTTTATTTCTCTCTCCCCCCCCCTTTTTGTTTGTCTTTCTGTGCTTGTGTGCATCAGCATCATCAGGCGGAGGAGAAGTGGCATCGGGGCAGGAGGGAGCTGCATCTCACATGGCCCAGGAGGGCCATGCCACAGAGTCAGACTGGACCAGTGAGACGGAGGTCGAGGGGAGCTCCACGACGGGGACGACTGGACCCTGCAGCGACACGGACACGTCCTCGGAAGGGGGCTCCCTTGCGGGGGTGGCACCATCCGTGCCCCCCGCCATTACAGGTACAGCCGCCACCCAGAGCACCATCTCCGCCCTCCCAGCAGCCCCTCAGCGTTCGCCCCGTGCCCGCTCTGCCAGGAAGCCGGGCATCTCCTTCGCCCCAGGCACCTCAGGCCCTGCCCCTGTTACCCCCGCTGCCCTCAGTGAGGAGGTCATTGACCTCCTCCGAACGCTCATTGTTGGGCAGACTACCCTTTTGAATGCCATCCAGGGGGTGGAGAGGGAGGTTCATCGCAGCAATGCGTACCTGGAGGGCATTCATTCGGGTCAGGCTGCCCATCAGCGATCGTTCCAGGCTCTGGCCTCAGCACTGACGGCAGCCATTGTCCCTGTCTCCTGCCTGCCTCTACTAACTCCCTCCTCCCAGTCTCCTGTTCCTCTGCCTGTCCCACCCACACCATCAGACCAGCCTGCACACACCTCAACACCCAAGAGAAGCTCATCCAAACATAAGCACCACAGATCACGCAGACATTCACACACGCAACATTCCGATGCAGACATGCCAACAGTCACTACCACCTCTGTGACCCCCACCTCCTCGTCTCCCTCCTCCCTCCCTGTGACGTCTACACTCACACCTCCATTCACCTCACCATCAGCCAGTGTTTCCATCACCAGCACTCCCTCCACTCCAGTCCGCACACGTGCAGTCACCACCCCCACTGCCATTTACACGTCCCCTGTGTCCTCTCCCACTGTGTCTGTCACCCCCTCTTCCACACCACACAAACGCAGCCACCCACCCACCCAACAGCCATCCACCTCACGACAGCCTATCCCTCCTGCACCTGCACCCAAAGACAGCAAACGTGACTCACCTACAACCACATCCTCTCCCTCCACTCCCATTCCCACTGTACCTACCACTCTCCATTGTCCCAAGAAGCTCTTCCTCGCCACTACTAACTTCTTTCCTGACCCTGAGCCCCCCCCTCCTTCTCGTCGGGGTAAGAAGAGCACCTCAGCCACCACCAGCCCTGCAGCCCCCTTGACAAGGGTGCAGGGGTATTGGAGCCCGCCAGCCCGCATGTCTGGATCTTCGCCCAGCAGCAAGGGGACAGCCAGCCCACCCCCTGGGAAGAGGAGCAGAAGGCGGAAGGGGCGCCGCAGGAGCCCGCCTTCTACATCCCCCCGGACACCACCCAGAGACAGTCACCAGCCACAGCTCCAAAGGGAGGAAAGGGCCACAGGCCGACGACTAAGGAGGGCAAGGGCAGCAAGTTGGAGAGGTCAGGCAGCAGGCCTGCTGCCCAGGAGGAGCCCACAACCCCCATAGCCGCTGCCCCGGGAGGAACCGGCACAGCTGCCCCGGGAGAGCCCACCAGCCCCATAGCCGCTGCCCAGGGAGGACCCAGCCCAGCTGGCCAGGAGGGCCCCACCACCCACAGCCCAGGTGGGCAGTGAAGGAGCACCATCCCCGCTGCCCAGGAGGGCACCACCAGGCATTTAGCAGTTGGCCATAGACCGTCCGCCGTCTCAAGAACCGCTGAACTGGGCCCTTCAAGGCAAGAACCGCTGAACTGGGCCCCGCCGTCTCAAGAACCGCTGAACTGGGCCCTTCAAGGCAAGAACCGCTGAACTGGGCCCCGCCGTCTCAAGAACCGCTGAACTGGGCCCTTCAAGGCAAGAACCGCTGAACTGGGCCCTTCAAGGCAAGAACCGCTGAACTGGGCCCCGCCATCTCAAGAACCGCTGAACTGGGCCCCGCCGTCTCAAGAACCGCTGAACTGGGCCCTTCAAGGCAAGAACCGCTGAACTGGGCCCTTCAAGGCAAGAACCGCTGAACTGGGCCCTTCAAGGCAAGAACCGCTGAACTGGGCCCTTCAAGGCAAGAACCGCTGAACTGGGCCCTTCAAGGCAAGAACCGCTGAACTGGGCCCCGCCGTCTCAAGAACCGCTGAACTGGGCCCTTCAAGGCAAGAACCGCTGAACTGGGCCCTTCAAGGCAAGAACCGCTGAACTGGGCCCCGCCGTCTCAAGAACCGCTGAACTGGGCCCCGCCGTCTCAAGAACCGCTGAACTGGGCCCTTCAAGGCAAGAACCGCTGAACTGGGCCCTTCAAGGCAAGAACCGCTGAACTGGGCCCTTCAAGGCAAGAACCGCTGAACTGGGCCCCGCCGTCTCAAGAACCGCTGAACTGGGCCCTTCAGGGCAAGAACCGCTGGCCCTTTGGCAGACGTGGCAGGGCAGGATCTATCTCGGGCAGGGCTGCAGGATGTCCTCTGGCCAACTTGCCTCCTCCAGTGGCAGTGGGGTCTGTTATGGACTGTATGGACTGTGGCTTTGCTCTCCCCAGGATGGCCCAGTGGGCAGGCCACCCACTGTATGGACTGTATGGACTGTGGCTTTGCTCTCCCCAGGATGGCCCAGTGGGCAGGCCACCCACTGCATGGACTGTATGGACTGTGGCTTTGCTCTCCCCAGGATGGCCCAGTGGGCAGGCCACCCACTGTATGGACTGTATGGACTGTGGCTTTGCTCTCCCCAGGATGGCCCAGTGGGCAGGCCACCCACTGTATGGACTGTATGGACTGTGGCTTTGCTCTCCCCAGGATGGCCCAGTGGGCAGGCCACCCACTGTATGGACTGTTTGGACTGTGGCTTTGCTCTCCCCAGGATGGCCCAGTGGTCATGGAGTCCCCTCGTGGATCTGGCGTCGTGTACTCAAGTGGCTGAGGTGCCCCCCCTTCCCTTCCCCCTGAGGTGCCTGTCCTATTTTCTTTCTGATGCCCCTGCAGTGTTCTCTCCGTGGAGTTCTTGTCGTGGGACTGGGCCTTGCCCCTTTGCACAGGACCCCTGTGATCCACGGACAGTGGTTGGACTACATTTAGTAGCTGTATATATTTTGTACATAGTTTATTTATTTTTTGGGATTATTGGCGTACATATTTAAATATATCTGCCCGTTTATGATCTCTTCTTTTGGTCTTTGCATTATTTCGGAGGGGGGTGGTTTGTGGGTTGTGACAGTGATCTGTGGGAATGCATTGATGTGTGTGTTGTAGTGGGTGTGGGTGGGTGGGTGTGTGCCGGTAATCTTTTCCCTCCCCTGTGTCGTAGGTGCAGTACTCACCGATGTCTTCCGCGCCGCCGGGCGTGCTCCTGGTATATGAGGAGGAATAGGAGTGCGGGGATGACCTGTAACTCTGGCTCCATACTGCCGGAATCTCGCGTGGAGTGCGTAGAGGTGAGCGTTTTCCCGTTCGTAGTCTGTTTCCGCCGTGTTCTTATCGGCGGTGCTCCCGCCCCGGAAAAGGTGGCAGATTGGTGGGTCGTAATAGGGTGGGCGGTACTTTGTCTGCCGCCGGGCTGTTGGCGGGAACCGCCGCGCTGTTTGTTTGTACCGCTGTGGCGGTCGGAGTGTTAAGTTGGCGGGCTGTGTTGGCGGTTCCCGCCAGGGTCAGAATTGCATATTTTAGACCGCCGGCCTGTTGGCGGCTTGGCCGCCGCTTTATCACCGACCGCCAGGGTCAGAATGAGGGCCATAATGTGCTGTGTTACACAATTGGTTTTATCAATGCTTGTTTTTACCAATGCTTGTTTGCTAATGTGATCAGGTGTAGACATGTGCTTCTAATTGGGTGTGGTGACTCATCCACATGTGGAAACTCAACTGCTTTCCTGATTGGCTATAAATAGCAGAGTGAAACATGCCTCCCTGCTTGGCTTTGTTTTGCTCCTGATCTCAGCATCTGATTTGGCAGTCCAGCCCCTGCTGTCATCCTCGTATTCATGACTCTTGAGGCAATTCTTTTCTTTGTTCCTGTACCAGCTGACACCAGGCATTCCTCCAGCACTACGGAAAAAACTGCAGCTAAGTGACTAGTATTCTCCAGGGAGTTTGTTCTTTGAGAGCCGCACTTTCCTAGAACAGCTGGTGTATTTCAGACCTCGTATTTTGGCAGAGTGCTATCTTGAAGAGACAAATGCATTTCTGAACATTCTATATTATTATTGTAGTTACTTGCCTAAATGTGCTTCAGGAAATCTGCTTGAGCTCAAGTACTACAAAAAGTGACAGTGCAATTTTAAAAGAGCATTTACATGACTTTTCTTTCTCTAATACCATAACTCTTGGATTTAAATTGTGTCATTCATGCCTGCGTTTCAGGATTGAGGAATTTGTTTTTTGAAGGGTTTTTCACACACAGAGTGAAATCAAACCAAACTGTGCCACCCTAACTGTTTGAACCCAGAGTGGACATTTGTATTTCTTGGATTGTTTTTGTTCCTTTTAGTCTAACCCTATCCATGCAGGAAAGTTATATGTGATATAATTAATGGCCTTGTTTGTCTTTCTTGTGCATGATAAGTGCAACCACAGTTCTAATAGTAGTGTGCAACAGTGAATCTCTGTGAAGCCAGATGGAACACAGGGTTTGGGAAGCAGGGAAATTGGCTGGAACAATCTGTGAAAATGGCAGAAAGAGCATTTCTTGCATCTAGTCTAAAAACGCAACATTATAAGACTATATTTAATTTGTACTATATTCCGGGCAAGGTTCGTAAGTGGGCCAGGTCTGATGGCACTTGCAACCGTTGCGGGGAATCAGAGGCAGAGATTGTGCATATGATCTACACCTGCTCCAAGTTGAAACTACTGCTACAGGCAATTGAACTTTTTTTAGAGGATAATATTGGGGTACGGGTTGCTCTTACACCCACATTGGTATTGTTGGGGGTGTTGGACCCCGCACAGATTAATGATTGTTTGAAAAAAGAGAAATATTCTCTCTTTATGGCCATGGCGACTTTACGATTATGTATCGCCTCAGATTGGCTAGAAATGGAGCCCCCAACATTTGAGAACTGGAGAGCGAGATTACTGGCTTTCTAGACTCTGGAGATGACCTTATATAAGCTCAAAGGTTATAGAAAGAGAGGCTGGGGACAGCGGATTTGGTCAGTACAGAGTAAGTGGGTGCAGGACACAATGTTGAAAGCTGGGGCATCAGTTAGCCTCGATTACTCTTAGATAATGCTGCAGTGTTGGTAGAAAGCTCCTTAATTGGGTCATTAGTTATATCTTTGTTTTCTTAATTGATTCAATGTACAGGACTGCCTTGTTATTCTAGCATTGATCGGCCATTTTTAATATCTTTATGAAATTACTGTAAAGGTATGTAACTATATCATTTTGTGGCAAAAAAAACTAAAAAACTTTTCATGAATATTGATGGCCACCCTCCGAGGTCACAATTCCAAACGTGCACATTATTTTCTACATTAGTCATTTTTCTACTAATTTCGTTTTCAAAATACATAAACATTCATTATTAATTTCTAATCAATACATTTGCATTAACACATGCTGCCTTATTAGCAGGCCCATGCATGGGCTGACAGTAGCATCGGCAGATATGGTTCTGTGCTCTTTTTCCTCTCTGCACAACACAACACAGCACAGTAATTTTAATTTGTTTTAATTTCTGTGCTCCACTGCATGAAAAAACAGAAATCTACCACCACCCCAATGCCCACCATAGGGGCCCAGTGTCCTCTGGGCAAGCCCTACATACCCAGTGGCAGGTAGGGGGCCACGCGTAAGGGCCCCCCAATGGCACTTATAAAAAAAAATAAGTATACTCACCTAAACTTACCTGGGATCAATCAATCAATCAATCAACAATTTATATAGCGCGCTACTCACCCGCAATGGTCTCAAGGCGCTGGGTGGGGGTCCATTACTGCTTGAAAAGCCAGGTCTTGAGTTGCTTCCTTAAGGAGAGATGGTCCAGGGTCTGCCGTAGGTAGATGGGGAGGGAGTTCCATGTCTTAGCCGCCAGGTAGGAGAAGGATCTTCCTCCGGCGGTGGTTCTGCGAATGCGTGGTACGGCGGCGATGGCGAGGCTGGTCGATCACAGCTGGCGGGTGGGCGTGTAGAAGGTGAGGCGGTTGTTGAGGTACTTGGGGCCCAGGTCGTGGAGAGCCTTGTGTGTGTGGGTGAGGAGTCTGAACGTGATTCTCTTGTTGACGGGGAGCCAGTGCAGGTCTCTCAGGTGGGCGGAGATGTGGGCATGGCGGGGGATGTCCAAGACGAGTCGTGCGGAGGCGTTCTGTATGCGCTGGAGTCCTTTCTGAAGCTTGGCTGTGGTTCCTGCGTAGAGGGCGTTCCCGTAGTCCAGTCGGCTGGTGACGAGCGCCTGGCTGACTGTTTTCCTGGTTTCGGTGGGGATCCAACGAAAGATCTTTCGGAGCATGCGCAGGGTGTTGAAACAGGATGACGAGACGGCGTTGACTTGTTTGGTCATCGAGAGGGAGGAGTCCAGGATGAAGCCCAGGTTTCGTGCGTGGTCCGTTGGCTTGGGGGTGGTGCCCAGGGCAGGGGGCCACCAGGAGTCGTCCCAGGTGGAGGGAGATGATCCCAGGATGAGGACTTCCGTCTTGTCTGAGTTCAGTTTCAGATGGCTGCTCTTCATCCACTCGGCGACGTCTTTCATTCCTTCGTGTAGGCTGGCTCTGGCGGTGGCGGGGTCGTTGGTGAGGGAGAGGATCAGCTGGGTGTCGTCGGCGTAGGAAATGATGTTGAGGTTGTGTTGGCGTGCGATGGCCGCGAGGGGGCTCATGTAGATGTTGAAGAGGGTGGGGCTGAGCGAGGATCCTTGAGGTACGCCGCAGATGACTTTGGTGGCTGCGGACCGGAACGGGGGGAGGCGGACTCTCTAGGTTCTTCCGTCGAGGAACGAGATGATCCATTCCAATGCCTTTTCTTGGACTCCGGTGTTGCTGAGGCGCTGTATCAGTGTGCGGTGGCAGACTGTGTCGAACGCTGCAGAGAGGTCCAGGAGGATGAGGGCAGCTGTTTCCCCGTTGTCGAGCAGGGATCTGATGTCGTCAGTGGCTGCGATGAGGGCGGTCTCGGTGCTGTGGTTGGCTCGGAAACCGGTCTGTGAGGGGTCGAGGGATCCGTTGGTCTTGAGGAAGGCGGCGAGCTGTTTGTTGACGGTCTTCTCGAGGACTTTGGCAGGAAAAGGGAGGAGTGAGATGGGGCGGAAGTTCTTGAGGTCGGTGGGGTCCGCTGTCGGTTTCTTCAGGAGGGCATTGAGCTCGGCGTGCTTCCAGTTCTCCGGGAAGGTGGCGGTGGTGAAGGAGATGTTGATGATGTCTCGGAGTTGGGGTGCGATGATGGAGTCGGCCTTGTTGAAGATGTGGTGGGGGCAGGGGTCGGCAGGGGATCCGGAGTGGATGGTGTTCATCGTGCGGGTGGTATCTTCGGTGCTGACCGGGGTCCAGTTGCAGAGGGTGGTGGTGGGGGGCGTTGGTTCGGTGGTTGGGTGCGCGGTCTGTGCACCGCAGCTGTTGTGTATATCAGCGATCTTGCGGTGGAAGAATGAGGTGAGTGAATCGCAGAGGTCTTGCGAGGGTGTGATGTCGTTGTTTCCGGCGCTGGGGTTGGAGAGCTCTTTGACGATGCTGAAGAGTTCCTTGCTGTTGTGGGTGTTGTTGTCCAGTCGTTCTTTGAATGTTGCTCTTCTGGTGATGCGGATCAGCTGGTGGTGTATGCGGGTGGCGTTCTTGAGGGCTGTCATGTTTTCTGTAGTCTGGTCGTGGCGCCAGGCTTTCTCGAGGGTGCAGCAGTTTTTCTTGGATGTTTTGAGTTCGTTGGTGAACCACGAGGTTTTCTTGCTGCCGGGTCTGCTGGGTGGGTTCTTCAGAGGTGCGAGATCGTCAGCGCAGTTGGTGAGCCACTTTGTGAAGTTGCGGGCTGCTTCGTTGGGGTCCGTTGCGGTGGCGGGAGGGTTTTGGCTGAGGGAGGTGGTTAGCTGGTCGGCAGTGATCTTGCTCCAGCTCCTGCGGGGAGCCTGTTGCGGGTGGTGGTGGGTCGTGGTTCTCCTGAAGTTGAAGTGAACGCAGCTGTGATCAGTCCAATGAAGTCCGGTGGAGTGGCTGAAGGAGATGTGCTTGCTGGAGGAGAAGACGGGGTCAAGCGTATGGCCGGCGTAGTGGGTGGGGGTGTTCACCAGTTGCTTGAGTCCGAGGTTGGTGAGGTTGTCCAGCAGGGTGGTGGTGTTGCTGTCAGTGTTGTTCTCCAGGTGGAAGTTGAGGTCCCCTGGGAGGATGTAGTCAGGGGAGGTGAGGGTGTGCGGGCTGATGAAGTCTGCGATGGCTTCGCTGAATTGTGTGCGTGGTCCCGGAGGTCTGTAGATGAGAGTGCCTCTGAGGGTGGTCTTGGCGTCGGTGTGTATCTGGAAGTGAAGGTGCTCGCCGGCGGTGAGGGTGTCGTCGGAGTTGGTTGTGATGCGGATGGTGTTCCTGTGGACGATGGCGATGCCTCCTCCGGTCTTGTTGACGCGGTCCCTCCGGGTGATCTTGTATCCGTCCGGGATGGCTATGGCGATGTCGGGGCTGATGAGGCGTTCATCCAGGTTTCCGTGAGGAAGGCGACGTCTCGTGATGTTGTGTCGAGCAAATTCCAGAGTTCGATGGCGTGTCTGTGGACGGAGCGGGTGTTGAGCAGGATGCACTTGAGGTGGTTTTTGCTGGTGCTTGGCCTTTCAGGTGCGGTGCAGGTCTGGAGGCAGGTGAAATTGCAGGCTTGGCAGGTGAAGGGTCCGTGGGTGCGCCTCGGGGTGGCTCAGTAGCAGGCGGGGTTCACGTCGGGTTTGAGTGCGTTGAGGGTGGTGGCGTCGTAAGTCCGTCGTGTGGGCCGGCAACGTCGGGGGCCAGGGGTCCTGGCGCTGGGTGCGGTCCAGGCGCGGACGGGCGCAGACGGGCTTGCCTCTGGCGCGCCACCGGTGCGCCGGCGGCGCGGTTGCGCAGCGGCCTGCATTAAGAAGGGTGGAGGGAGGGAGGAGCAGCAGCTGGGAGGCAGGTGGCGAATGGGAGAGGATGGGGGCGGGGCCGCAGGGGAGGCAGCGGCGGGAAAGGAGAGCGGGGGGCGGGCGGGGGGAGAAGGGCACTGAAAGAAACCAACAGCGAGAGCAAGACGGGCAAGCTAGAGGCAGAAAGCTAAAGGCAGAAAGAGATTAAAACGAGCCGAGGCTAAAGGCAAGAAACAATGAATACAATAAGAGCAAAAACAGGCAGGCTAAGGGCAGAGAGAGAAACGAGCAGAGGCTAAAGGCAGAGTACAATTAAGGGCAGCAGACAAGCAGGAGGAGGGAAATCGGAAGAGAGAAAGACGAACAGAGGAAGAGGTCAGATTTGATACTTACCGCCCACCACTGGGCCACCAGGGATGAGGCGCAGGCGGGAGCCTGCGGGTGGAGGAGGGCCTCGAACTTCGATCAGCAACAGCGGCGAGCAGGCAGCAGGCAGAGCACTAGCAGGGAACGCTAGCGCGGTGGGGGAGCGGACCTGGCCTGAGAACAGGTCAAGGTTCGCACCCTCACCGCGCAGCGGCCTGCATAAGAAGGGTGGAGGGAGGGAGGAGCAGCAGCTGGGAGGCGGGAGGCGAATGGGAGAGGATGGGGGCGGGGCCGCAGGGGAGGCAGCGGCGGGAAAGGAGAGCGGGGGCGGGCGGGGGGAGAAGGGCACTGAAAGAAACCAACAGCGAGAGCAAGACGGGCAAGCTAGAGGCAGAAAGCTAAAGGCAGAAAGAGATTAAAACGAGCCGAGGCTAAAGGCAAGAAACAATGAATACAATAAGAGCAAAACAGGCAGGCGAAGGGCAGAGAGAGAAACGAGCAGAGGCTAAAGGCAGAGTACAATTAAGGGCAGCAGATAAGCAGGAGGAGGGAAATCGGGAGAGAGAAAGACGGACAAAGGAAGAGGTCAGATTTGATACTTACCGCCCACCACTGAGCCACCAGGGATGAGGCGCAGGCGGGAGCCTGCGGGTGGAGGAGGGCCTCGAACTTCGATCAGCAACATCGGCGAGCAGGCAGAGCACTAGCAGGGAACGGTGGGGGAGCGGACCTGGCCTGAGAACGTGTGGTGTGGGTGGTGGTGTTTCTGGGGCTTGATGGGCATCTTTTTGCCCATTCCATGGTGTTTCCCCACGGAAATCGGTCGACCTGCACTTTAACACCTGGTCTGACCAGGCGTTAAATAATGGCGCTAAACAGGCTTAGCGCCATTATTTATGTCCGCCTCCCACCCATGCGTAGTTTCTGCACCGAGAGTTAAATATGGCGCTCGGGGGGCTAGCGTCAATTTTAGGACAGGAATGCCTACCTTGTATCTTATTGACGCAAGGTGGGTTGGCACATCCTAAAAATGGCGCTAACTCCAATATTGTGATGCTTTAGCGTCTACACAAGTGGCGATAAGGAGACGCTAAGCTTCCATAAATTTGGATCTTAATGTTCTGGAGGAAGGAGATTTGAAAGTCTAGCCAATAAAATACCTTGAGGAACGTTCAGGCGTTACCATGGTTCCTTCAGACGGTTACTCATGATAATTACCAGTGCCTCTGGATGCAGTGTTGGGGCAGATACTTAAGCTCCCCCAGAGAGCCCAGGTGAACTCAGTCAGAAAGTAGGCAAAAGTGAGACCTATTTAAGTGCGTTCTGGTTTTTGCAGCATTTATTGAGTGGTGAAGAAAAATGTTGGAATCTTAAAAAGAAAACAATCTAAAATAAAACTGCACTTGAATTTGTTAAACAGTTTACATTTGTTTTAACAGCAAGCCCATGTTTTGTGGGGTTGGCCCAGGGGAGGCTAAAGGACGATGCGATGTCAGCTGTTTAAATAAACATCAAGATGTAAAATTGCATTTGCTGGCTGCCTTCCCTAAACACACATTTATCACCATTTTGCCTTTCTTTGGAATTAGAAATAGAAATAGAAATAAAAAGTGTGATATACCCACATATTTCTAGTACGGTCAAAAAAATTATATAAAAATAAATTGGTTTCTTTGTGTGATGCACACAACACAAAAATAATTCTGAATTATAGGTTCTGCAATGAAATTCAAATTTTACCTATTTGAAAATGGCAGAATTGCATGTCAACAAATATGTCTATTTTTAACATCAAAGACAATATTGTTTGTGTTCCTTTTAACATTTCGATATTTGATCCTCCATATTTTCAGTTTACATCATAATATGTTCTGGTTTGTTACGTCACGTTATAACGAACAAATCAATGTTATTGTACTGGACTGCTCCTGTGATATTAGTAATTCCCACTGCTTGAGATATGTGGATTGTGGGCAGCAGGCACACGTATTGACTGATGTGCCATGCTTCTTAGGTGTGTGCTCTTGGTCCTTGCTGACGAGCTGAAAATCTATCTATAGTGCTTGCTATCGAATGATGCATTAGTTAATAGAAGTCGAGTTTTTGGTACACGTGGAGCTGCTTTGAATATGTGCATTGTCTATAATGACTTCTATACCTTCAAACAAACTTTTAACTTAACTGATTTTTTGAAATTCTTAAGCATAGAAGAAGAACTATATCTGAAATATTTGAAAGAGCATTGTTTAGTTTTACAAATTAATTGTTTCAATACTGGAATTTTTACATCCACTTGTATGTGATTAGCAATAGATAAATAGGTACCTAATGGAAGCAGGCATACAGTGCTTACCAAGCTCAACACAGTTTTAGAAGATAAACATGGGAGTTTTTAACAGACTGTTTCCTTGAAGAGCAGGGTTGGTTCTGATTTGCATACGGTGAGCCTATATCTAGTGTGGCATGGTGGGCAAAAATTTATACTGAAATGCAGCCCTGGGCGATTGCAAGTGACTGAGATTAATTCAAACATTCCATCCAGCACCTTGTGATTGTTACATTGATTCCTCGGCAAAAAAGTAAACTCATTCACTGTAACGTCATCTGTAGGAATAGGGTTGCCCAAGAAACATTTGATGAAGATATATCTTGTAGTGTCTTCTGTGTTAGCGATGATGGGACCCTTTTGGTTCCTGATGGACTCTGTAGAACTTTGACGTAAATGTTCGGGTGTGGTGAATAGATTTCATGTTATAATGTTGAGTTTGCAGTTAAACGCAGAGCAATAAAGACGTGTAAGACCAAGCTTCATGTATGGAGTAGTCATTTATGAGTTACCAGGCTGGGGAGGATGCTACAACTGGTGACGAGAAAGGGAATGCATAACTCAAAGATTGGAAGTGTTCTCTCAGAGAGTTTGTCGTGGTCCAGCCACACATGCCTCAGTTGAAGTGAAGATTGATGTTAGAAGTGGGGTCTCTGGTTGGCAGTCAGTTTGCACTCTGTCCAAGCAGGGACCCTCACTCTAGTCAGGGTAAGAGAGTTACACTCCTAAGACACCCTCTACACACCCCCTTGGTAGCTGGGCAAAAGTAGTCAGGCTTATCTCAAAGGCAATGTGTAAAGTATTTGTACCAACACACACAGTAATACAGTGAAAACACTACAAAATGGACACCACACCAGTTTAGGCAAATAGCCAATATTTATCTAAATCAAACGAGACCAAAATGACAACAATCCACCATACATAAGTCAAGATATGAATTTTCAAAGTAAAGCGAGTCTTACTCAATAGAAACCATTGGAAATATTGTTTTTACACAAAGTACCTGGTTTGCGTAAACAAAATAGCCACACGGGCGAGCGTGCGTCCGAAAAGTCAGTGATGCGTCAATTTCCAGACAGGGCACCTCAGATCAGCACAGGTTCACAATGACTTTGACGCCCAGCGACGATGCATGAGAAATCCTGCTCGCATGGTTATGGAAAACCATGCTGCGTGGGGTTTGCATTGTTTTCAGCAGCCACAAGCGGGTGTTGCATCGGTTCTCCAGCCGCGAAGCAGGTGATGCATTGAAATCAGCTGCGAGGTGGGGGCGTGTCACTTTTATAGCTGCGTTGCAGGTGGTGTGTCAACATTTTCCCTGCATGGCTCCCTGTGCGTGGATTTCCATCCTCGTTCTACCAGCTTCACCTTTCAAAGACTGGATAGGGCACCAGCTGGCAGGGCAGGAGTCTCAGCAGAGAGTTCAGGTGCTGGCAGAGGAAGTCTTTGATCTCCCTGAGACTTCAAAACAGGAGGCAAGCTCAGTCCAAGCCTTTGGAGAAACTTCTCAAGCAGGAATATACCACAAAGTCTAGTCTTTGTCCCCTTTCACAGGCAGAAGCAGCAACTGCAGGATAGCCCAACAAAGCACTGTCACAGACAGGGGCAGCACTTTTCCTTCAGCCCTTCAGCTCTTCTCCTTGGCAGAGGTTCCTCTTGGTTCCAGAAGTAATCTGAAAACCTGGTGTTTTTGGGTCCACTACGTATACCCTTTTCTGCCTTTGAAGTAGGAAAACGTCAAGGGAAAGTCTCTGTTGTTCACAAGATCCTGCCTTGCTCAGGCCCGGCTCCAGGCTCACCCCAGGGTGTTGGAGATTGCATTGTGTGAGGGCAGGCACAGCCCTTCCAGGTGTAAGTGACCACTCCTCCCTCCACTCTAGCCCAGATGGCCTATCAAGATATGCAGGCTATACCCCATCTCCCTTTGTGTCACTGTCTAGAAGGGATTCACAAACAGTCCAACTGTTAGTCTGACCCAGACAGGGAATACACAAGCAGGCAGAGTCACAGAATGGTTTAAGGAAGAAAATGCTGGCTTTCTATAAGTGCCATTTTCAAGCAGACAATTTAAAAACAACTTTACCAAAAGATGTATTTTTAAATTGTAAGTTCAGAGACCCCCAAACTCCTTTTCTCTATCTGCTCTCAAAAGGGAACTGCACTTTAAAGATATTTAAAGGCAGCCCCAACGTCTGCGCCTGTCCGCGCCTGGACCGCGCCCAGCGCCACCCCCCCTGGCCCTCACACCCCCCTCATCCCCACCTTTCGCTACTCGGCCAGCAAACTCCTCGCCCTCAACCCTGGCCCCTCCACAGAATGCTTCCAGGCCACCCCGAAGCACACCAAAAGACCTTTTTCCTGCCGCACCTGCAACTTCACCTGCAACAGAACAACGAAGCCTGCAACAACCAACACAAACCACCTGCACTGCATCCTCCTTAACACACGCTCCGCACGAAAGCACGCCATTGAGCTCTGGGACCTGCTCGACACCACCGCCCCAGATGTAGCCTTCCTAACCGAAACCTGGTGGAACGACTCCTCGGCCCCAGACATCGCCATCGCCATCCCTGACGGCTACAAGATCACCAGAAGAGATCGCACCAACGGAATCAGCGGAGGAATAGCCATCGTCCACAAATCCACCCTCAAGATCCACACCCACACGGACGACACCCTCAAGACAGCCGAACACCTCCACTTCCAGATCCACACGGACCCTAACACTACCCTCAGAGGAACCCTCATGTACCGTCCTCCAGGACCAAGAGCCCCCTTCAACGACACCATCTCCGACCTCGCAAGCACCCACGCCCTCGCCTCTTCAGACTACATCCTCCTGGGAGACCTCAACTTCCACCTGGAGAACAACAATGACGCCAACACCGCATCACTGACCACCAACCTCTCCAACCTCGGACTCCGTCAACTGGTCAACACACCCACCCACATCGCCGGCCACACCCTTGACCCACTCTTCACTGCAAGCAACCACATCTCATTCAGCCACACCTCCGAACTCCACTGGACCGACCACCACTGCATCCATTTCACCTTCAAGAAAAACACCGAACACCACCGCACCCCACTACCGCCTCACCGCCGCTGGGGAAAAGTCACCGAAGACCAACTAGCCAGCACCCTCGGCAAAAACCCACCACCCGACCCCACCGACCCGGACTCCGCCGCCATCAACCTCCAACAATGGATCCTCAACTGCACCAACATCCTAGCACCACTCAAGAGACCCACCGTCAACCAAGAAAAGAAAAAACCAGCCTGGTTCACAGACGAACTGACCACCTCCAAACTCACCTGCCAGAAACTCAAGAAAAAATGGATCCTCGAGCACACACCCGACAACCTTGCTACCCTCAAGGAAGCCAACCACGAACACCACCAACTGATCCGACTCGCCAAACGCTCCCACTTCACAGAACGCCTTAACAACAACGCACACGACTGCTAGGAACTCTTCTGCATCGTGAAGGAGCTCTCCAACCCCAACGCCAACGTCGACGACGTCCCACCATCCCAGAAACTCTGCGACGATCTCTCCACCTTCTTCTACCAGAAAATCGCAGCCATCCACGACAGCTTCAACACTGCACCTCCGCCTGACCCCACCCCCAACAACTCCTCCCACGCCGACCGCCTCACCACCTGGACCCACGTAGACGACGCCGAAACACTAAAGACCATGAACTCCATCCACTCAGGATCTCCCTCTGACCCCTGCCCACATCACGTCTTCAACAAAGCCGACGTCACCATCGCCCCCAAACTCCGCAAGATCATCAACCTTTCCTTCAACACCGCTACCTTCCCGGACAGCTGGAAGCACGCAGAAATACAAACCCTCCTCAAGAAACCTAAGGCTGACCTCAACGATCTCAAAAACTTCCGACCGATCTCCCTCCTCCCTTTCCCAGCGAAAGTCATCGAGTAGATCGTCAACGCACAGCTCTCCCACTACCTCGAAGACAACTCCATCCTACACCCCTCCCAATCCGGTTTCAGACGCAACCACAGCACAGAGACTGCACTCCTCGCCGCCACAGATGACATCAGACAACAAATGGACAACGGCAAAACTTCAGCCCTCATCCTCCTAGACCTCTCCGCTGCCTTCGACACGGTCTGCCACCGCACCCTACTAAATCGCCTCCACGAAGCCGGTATCCAAGGCAAAGCCCTCAACTGGATCTCCTCTTTTCTCTCCGGCAGAACCCAATGAGTCCGACTCTCACCCTTCCGCTCCGAAGCCACCAACCTCATCTGCGGCGTCCCCCAAGGCTCCTCGCTAAGCCCAACGCTGTTCAACGTCTACATGGCCCCCCTCGCACAACTGGCCCGTCAGCACGACCTCAGCATCCTCTCCTACGCCGACGACACCCAGCTCGTCCTCTCCCTGACCAAAGATCCTCACACCGCCAAAGCCAACCTCCACGAGGGACTGAAATCCATCGCCGAGTGGATGAGCAACAGCCGCCTGAAACTAAACTCCGACAAGACGGAAGTTCTCATCCTCGGCCGCTCCCCCTCGGCCTGGAACGACTCTTGGTGGCCCACTGCCCTGGGCCCCCCACCCACCCCAGCCAGCCACGCACGAAACCTCGGCTTCATCCTCGACTCCGCTCTCACCATGTCCAAACAGGTCAACGCAGTCTCCTCCTCCTGTTTCAACACCCTCCACATGCGCCGCAGAATCTTCAAGTGGATTCCAACAGGAACCAGAAAGACGGTGACCCAAGCCCTCGTCAGTAGCAGACTCGACTACGGCAACGCACTCTACACAGGCATCCCAACTAAAGACATCCAATGACTCCAACGCATCCAGAACGCATCCGCCCGCCTGATCCTCGACATACCCCGCCGATGTCACATCTCCCACCACCTGAAGGACCTCCACTGGCTCCCCGTGGACAAGAGGATCACCTTTAAACTCCTCACCCACGCACACAAGGCACTACACGACACCGGACCCACCTACCTGAACACCAGACTCAACTTCTACATTCCCTCCCGCCAACTACGCTCTGCCAACCTTGCCCTCGCCATCGTCCCCCGAATCCAGCGCAAGACCTCTGGCGGCAGATCCTTCTCCTACCTCGCCGCCAAGACCTGGAACTCACTCCCGACCTCACTACGCCAGACCCAGGACCTCCTCACCTTCAGGAGACTCCTCAAGACATGGCTCTTCGAACGATAGCAGCTAATCCCCGCCCCCCCCCAGCGCCTCGAAACCCTAACGGGTACATAGCGCGCTTTATAAATCTAATGATTGATTGATTGATTGAATGTTAGCCTATGAGAGATACAGGCCTTGCAAAAGTGAAAACCAAATGTGGCAGTCCCACCTTCAAAATACACTGCACCCTGACCATGGGGCTACCTAGGGCCTACCTTAGGGGTGCCTTACATGTAAGAAAAAGGGAAGGTCTGGGCCTGGCAAGTGGGTACCCCTGCCAGGGCAAACTGGCAGTTTAAAAACTGCACACACAGACACTGCAGTAGCAGATCTGAGCCATGTTTACAGGGCTACTCATGTAAGTGGCACAACCAGTGCTACAGGCCCACTAGTAGCATTTGATTTCCAGGCCCTGGGCACCTCTAGTGCACTTTACTAGTGACTTACTAGTAAATCAAATATGACAATCAGGGATAAACCAATCACCAGTACAATTTACACAGAGAGCATATGCAATTTAGCACTGGTTAGCAGGGGTAAAGTGCCCGGAGTCCTAAAACCAACAAAAACAGGTCAGAAAAAATAGGAGGAAGGAGGCAAAAAGTTTAGGGGTGACCTTGCAAAAAGGGCCAGGTCCAACAATTGACAATTGGTGTTTGTGGAGTCAAAGTGCCACACCAACCAGAGTGAATCACTTGAAGTTAACAAAAGCCTCATTGAGAAGTTTCCACATTGTTGGCCAGAAAGTTGCTAGTAAGGCTGTGAAAGAGGTACTGCACGACTATGCAACACTGATCTATAAATCATACAGAACAACAACGCTTAAGGCAGCAACACCAGCACAGAAAAACACTTAAGGCATCCAAAACCAGGAACAGAAAAATGAAAAAAACATTGCAGTAACAACCAGGTACAGAATATATAATGAGCAGCGACAGCCATGTACGAAAGAACGCTGTAAGTACAAACAAATGCAATGCAGAGAGGCAAGAAGGGTGAAGAACCTATACAAAAAACAAAGCTTCTACTCACTTCTAAAATATAAGACAGTGCCTCACATACTCCTGTAGTCGCAAACCTACAAACAACCCGGCAGGTAGCATTCAGCTAGTGCTTGATGGTGGTGCCAGCACAAGTGGGCAGCACGTGCTGTTGGAGCGAGCTCTGCTCTCAACTGCAGAAGGTTCCACAGGCTATGATGCTGCAGCATTTCCAAAATCACTGCCTCCCTTCGATATCTCCAAAAACCAAAATATTGGTGTCCAATGGACTGTCTGAATAGAAATGTTTGATGAGTTAATCAATGCACTGAAAGAAAAAGACAACAGAAAGATTGCCAAATACCTCAAAAATCTTGCTGGTAATAAGCAAAAGAGGTAATAATGAAACTGCTGCAAAGTGAAGAAATTACAAAGAAACATTAAATCTCAAGTTCAATCCAGTGCCGAAAGTTGATTAAAAAAGATATATTTTCAGTCTGGAATGACAGAAAGTTGGTGAAACAATTGACAAATCTGTTGAGAGAGTCGATATGTTTATCAAACACTGTAAGTTCAATTAATTAATTCAATGACTAAGAAGCCATACTTCTCCAAATTATTGATGGATGTCTGTCAGAATAATTCAGATGATGAATGCTGGCAGAAGCCCTTAGTTTGGAGTGAATTCTCATGGTGGCCAGAGCTAAGGAACATGCTGATCAACAGGCTGCTGACATGGATGTTGGAGATGGCTAGAATGAGTCAGCCATGAACCTGAAAAATAAGCAGAAACAAAAAGTCAAATGGCAGTGAAGAAGACTGATGTGTCATGTTGATATTTACCTCAAAAAAACATGTACATGTCAGACTGGCCGCAGGTAAAGAAGAATTAGAGTCAAAGAAAAGTTGACAAGTAAAATCACAAAAGTCAGTCAAACATTTCCTAAAGATTACACTGAAAGTAAACAGTTGTTCCATATGTTTTGTTATTGACAGTGGTGCATCGATAAAAATTATGCCTGAGGAGAAATGCATTGAACTGTATCCATTGTCCCATCTCACACCATCAGAGACCAAAGTGTATACATGAACTCCATTAACAACATTAAAAAGTCAAGGATCATTCGTAGCAACCATGAAACACAAAAAGACAAAAGTACAAGCACCCCTTCACATACTTCAAGGTATTATGTCAAGTGCCTGTTTACTCAGTTTCAATACTGCTGCTGATAGGGGACTACAACATAAATCACAAAATAGTAAGTCAGTTTCCGTTGTTGCTTTGTGGATTCGGAAAACTTAAGACCATGAAAGTGAAACTGCATTTCAAGGTGGATGTTCGCCCTGTTGCTCAGAAACATAGATGAAGTATATTTCATCTTCAAGAAGCTGTTGAGAAAGAGCTAGAAATTTTGCTAAAGCATAATATCATTGAGCGATCTCAATCAGTTAAGCCAACAGTTGTAGTGCCCAAAGAGGAGAGTGAAGGAGCTTGACACATCTCAGTTGTTATGCGTCAAATCAACACGCCAATTGAAAGAAAATGTTAATCAGGTCTGCACATTACCAACATGATCTCACAGCTAAATGGTGACAACATTTTTTCTCACCTTGATCTGAACAATGGAATACCATCAATTGGAGCTAGAAGAAAATTGCAAGTACTTTACAACCTTTTGTTCCCATATTGGTTTGTTTAGAGGTAAACACTCACATTTTGGTGTGTCATCAGCAGCAGAACCTTTTCATCAGACGCATCATACAACCTGTCATGAATTATTTTAATTACAGTGATGACATATTGCTTTACGGAGATACTCAAAAAGAACATGATAAAGCTTTTACACATGTGTGTCGACTACTTGCTGGAGCAGGTTTAACTCTGAATGCTGAGAAATGTGAGTTTAACAAAACAAAACTCAAATTATTTGGCCATAGCTTTTCTGATGGGGGTATGATGCCAGATCCAGCTAATCATAGCTCTTCTGATGGGGGTATGATGCCAGATCCAGCTAAAATACAAGCCTTGTCAGCCACAAGTGACCCAAAGATCTTAGCATGCTACATTCTTTCTTTTGCCTGGCCAGTTATTGTTCCAGATGCATACCTGACTTTATCACAGTCAGTGCTCCCTCAGCTACTTAACAAAAAGGAATGCTTCATTCTACTGGTCATAGAAATATGAACAAAGTTTTTAAAAAATCAAACATGCAATTGGCAAAGACACTGAAATGGCCTCAATAGATCTTAAGCTTCATACAGAGGTTGTGGTTGACGCAATCCAGGTTGGGTTGGGCATGATCCTTGTCCAACACAGTGGAAACTCAAATGCTTGAAGGCTTATTGTGGCATATGCAACCAGAAGTTTGTCACAAACTAAACATGCCAATTCACAACCTAACAAAGAATGTTTAGCAGTGGTGTGGGCTTGTGAACATTCCCACGTATTCTTATTTGGAAAACATTTCAGTTTTGCAATTGATCATCAAGCATTGCTTACCGTTTTTGGCACTCAAAAGCCAAGATGTCTTCTAGAATTGAACATTTGGGTTTGCGACTACAGGAATATGACTACACTATTGTGCATGACAAGGGAACAATCAAAACCCTGCTGAATAATTTTCACACGTGCCAGTACAGTGTCATAGTGCCCCATCCAAAGCTGCTGAAGCCTACCTTAACTTCATTGTAAAGTCCAGTACCTCTGCTGCTATCTCTTTGGAATAAATTATTACTGCAATGAACTAGGGCAGCAACATGTTGATACTAGAAGACATTATTGCATGTCAATACAAGAAACAGCACACTCAACCTCTTATACTTGACAGAGAATATAAATAGTTCAAAAATGTGAAAGACGAACTGTGCATTATTCAAGAAGGTGTTGTCTTACATAGTTCAAGAATTGCCTTACCAGAGAGTCTGTGAGAACAAGTGATTAAAGTGGCCCATGAAGGACATTGTGGAATTGTTGTCACTAAACGAGCGCTACGAGACCGAGCTTGGTTTCCTCATGTAGACAACAGAGTTGAAAGAGAGCTGAAGGTCTGTCATTTGTGAAATTGCTTATCTCCCAAAATCACTCAATGTACCTTGAACATGTTGGACTTACCAAAACATGCATGGGGGAGAATTGCTGTTGATTTATTTGGTCCTCTTGACAATGGAAATTACCTGGTGGTGACTATTGATGAATACTCCGGTATTGTACTAGTAGAAGATTTCTCATCCATTACTCAAGAAAGAGTCATCAAGAAGTTAGATGCCATTTTTGCTATATGGGCTGGTCCTTAGATTCTGAAGTTTGACAATGGCCCGCCTTTCAACAGTCAATAATTCAGAGGTTTTCTTGATCAGCTCAATGTGAAGCATCAGAAAAGCACACCTCTGTGGCCACGAACAAATGGTGTTGTCGAACGCTTTATTAGCACACTCAGTAAGACTGTCCAGTTTGCCAAACTGTAGAAGCTTGATCTCAAGTCAGCTCTCCTTGCTACTCTTTGAGCTTATCGGTCGACTCCTCATTCAATGATAGGTGAAAGTACTGCCACCCTGATGTTCGAGAGAGCCATGATGACAAAGTTATTGCAATGGACCCACAACAGATGGTGAACTTTGTCGAATGGACTTGTGTCTTAAATATAAGATTAAAGTATATGCCAACAAGAGTAGATGTGCCAAGAACATTGTTTCAATGAAGGAGATCGAGTATTGGTGGTACAACAGAGAAAACACACATCTGATGATCCCTTTGATGCTGAACCTTTTGAAGGTGTAACTAGCAAAGGACACATGTTGGCTTCTCACCGTTCTGGAAAGTACAGTACACAAGATTTTTCACACTTCAGGCATCTGCCTCATCACCTGCCAGTTCCTGATGTCAGAGGTGAGATTGGTTCAAATGAGCCTCAGAGGACACGATCTGGGCATTTAGTCAGAGCTACACAACAACTTATAGAGGAGTTACAATACATATATCTGTTAACAAATTGTATTTTTTATTTAACACAGAGGAGATGTAGGGCCTGATTTAAACCTTGGCGGACGGCGGAGGCCGTCCGCCAAGGTTCCGCCACCAAATGACCGCACCGCGGTCACAAGACCGCGGCGGCCATTCTAACATTTCCTCTGGGCCGGCGGGCGCTCTCCAAAGAGCGCCCGCCGGCCCAGAGGAAATGCCCCTGCAACGAGGACGCCGGCTCAGAATTGAGCCGGCGTAGTTGCAGGGGTGCGACGGGTGCAGTTTGCACCCGTCGCGTATTTCAGTGTCTGCATGGCAGACACTGAAATACTTTGCGGGGCCCTCTTACGGGGGCCCCTGCAGTGCCCATGCCATGGGCATGGGCACTGCAGGGGCCCCCAGGGGCCCCGCGGCACCCCCTACCGCCATCCTGTTCCTGGCGGGGAAAGTCGGCGGGAGACCGCCGACTTTCCGCTTCTGACCGCGGCTGAACCACCGCAGTCAGAATGCTCGTGGGAGCACCGCCAGCCTGTTGGCGGTGCTCCCGTGGTGGCCGCCAGGGTCAGAATGACCCCCGTAGTGTTTTGTGTGTTAGCGATGACTGGACCTTTTTGGTTCCTGATGGGCTCTGTAGAACTGTGACATAAAGTGTTCGGTATGGTTCAAAAAAATGAATCTCAGAAAGTTGAGTTTGCAGTTACACACAGAGCAATTAGCATCTGTAAGACCAAGCTCCGTATATATGACGCAGTCATTTATGAGAATCTAGGCTGGGCAGGACACTACATATACCTCTATGATGCAAAAAGGTTTTGGATGATGGTTGTGCAAGAGAATTTTGGCCTCAAAGAAAACACCCATTTGGCAACCATTGATTCTGAAACCTAGGAAACCTATTTATAAGCTCTCTCCATAACGCTAAGCAATGAAAATGCCTGGGTCATAATTAATTTCATAACATCTGTCATGAGTCTACCTTTACAAGTCAGTAGCTTTAAAATTCATGAGCTTCAGGGAATGTTTTGTACATTAATCATGATCAATATTTACAAATACTTGTGATTAAGAAAAAAGTTACAGAGGCGGTTGATGCTTCCATTTTACCTTCAGATCCTGTTGATATACATGTTCTTTAGTTGGTTTTGGAAATCATCCTGAAAACATTTTTTTTATAATAGACATTCCTCAATTTCAAGTGATTTTTGGGTATGCCTTTGTTGAATTTATAGAACCCCAGTATGGACTGGGCAGCTAGAACATCACCATTAGATTCAAATTATTGTCATTCTGGTTGTTTGATGTCCTTTAAATCCTCCAAGAGTCACCATTCTGAGGGTCTAGAATAAATTGCTGTATCCCCTGTTAGTGTTTGTGTGACTATTTTACTGTCATGATATGAAAGTTGAAGTGATGTGTTTGGTCAGTAAAAAACAAACATGTTACCTTCACATAGGAGTTATGACTGTAAAAGTGACTGAGAACCAGGGTCAGTGGTCTTTAGAGACATACATACAACACGTTAATGCAATATTACAAAGTATCCTTAAGATCTAATGGATACATGTTTCTTCCCTATTGTTACTGTATAAGTTCTGGGCTATTTACTCCAGAGACTAATCAGATGGATGAGAAGAAAATATCATCAATTATTTAGAGACCCACAATACCTAGAGTTGAGAATATATAAAGTTTCTTTTGATATTTGTCAACTTTTACAGAGGATTCCTTCACCAGTTTTTTTTAACTCATATGAATACTAAGCTTTAATAAGGGGTCTTGTTTCCATGTACAAGGCGGGCTGATCAAGCCTTTTGTTTTTTTAAAACAGTGTTGTTCTATTAATCCTATTTTGTAAAACCCTAATATTGAGCATGATGAAGGGGATGTGTGCTCTAGTTGGTGTTTCATCTCAGGGAAATCCAACCGTTGGCCAGGTTCATCATGTACCTTATTTTTCTAAAAAGTTTTCACCTGCAAAGTTGAACGACACAATCATGAATAAAGAAATATTTTCAAGAGTGTATAAATTCTGTTTGGGGCCATACACACTATAAAGTTATACAGACATCATGGAAATTTGCAGATTCTGAAATCAGACACAATACCAATGCCTCGGAAACTTAAATGATCTTTGTTCTTTTCTTACTTTGACTTTGTAAGGAACTGCAGAAATATGATAATAATGGTAAAACTGATGCTTTATCTCAACAGAATCAATGTGAAAAATAATGAGTGATCCACAATATATTTCTCCCCAACACCTCAAATAAGAATTCAATTGCATTTATTAAGGCAGCAGGTAAGGAGAGTTCAATAAAGAAACAAGAAGGTTGACATGTTATGTTATGATATGAGAGGGGGATCCTCCTTGACTGAGGCATAGATGAATAGCCAGGTTATCATCTTTTTGCAGAATTTTAGGACTGAGCTGGTGGCTCTGATGTGCAGGGAGGAGTCCTTCTGCGCTTTAGGAGTTAGGTATGAGAAGTCATGGCTGCCGGTTCTGGCTGTTTGGATGTGGAAGATGTGGGTTGGCAAGGTGTCTGGTCAGTGCGTGGAAGCTGATGTTTTTGTTCAGGAATGTAAGACCTTGGCTGTGTAGTACTTGGTGTCTGTGTGTGAGGAGTTTGAACAGGAGGCATCTGTGATTGGGGAGCAAATGGAGGTCATGGAGTTGTGTGGATATATGAATGCAGGGTGGGAGATTGAGCATGGGATTGACTGCTGCATTTTGGATAACCTGGAGTGTTTCTTGGTGAGCTATGAGGTGATGCTGACATCAGTGTGTTTCTGTTGTCCAGCTTGCTGCTGATCAGGGCTTGAGTGGTGGTTCTGCAGGTGCTGAGCAGAAGCCATTTGAAGATTTTACCAGGGGATCTTGAGGGTGTTAAAGCCAGGGGAGTTGACAGTATTAACCTAGCTGATCATCGAAATGTAATTGTCGATCATGATCCTTAGGTTCCTGACTTGGTTTGAAGGGATGACTGTAGGTTCTAATTATGAGGATCACTAGGATGAAGACCAGAGAATAGTGTCTTTTCCAAACAGTACCATGTTCATCTTGTCAGAGTTGAGCTCCAAGCTGTTGGTCTTCATCCAGTATGCTACTTTAAACTCAATCTGTGTGTATGAGTGGTGTCATCGGAGAGGTAGATGATGAGCTGGATGTTGCCATATGAGATGATGTGGGGTACATGGTCTCGGGCAGTGTTGGCTAATGGGCCATGCAGACATTGAAGAGCATGGGGCAGAGCGAGGTACCTTTGGGGGCATCGTAGGCCAGGTTGGAGGCAGAGGAAGTGTAGAGGCTCAAGCTGACTGACAGAGTGTGACTTGTGAAGAAGGAACTGCTATATGACCTATAACTCGCACCCCTGACATGCACAGTTTACTGCAAATATTACATTGATGTTATCAGTGATGTTATCAAAGATGTCATAAGTGTTGTAATATGTGGGTGATTAGCAGTGAATAGTGAGGGCGTGAGTTATAGTTAGTTTAGGGCACGAGTTATAGTTACTTAAGGTACCCATAACTGTAACTGCTGAATTTCTAAGGTTTTGTGTGTGTAAATTAGGGAATCTAACTATAACGTCCTTGTAACCTTTTTTAAAGGAATTTCTTTGCCCTCTTTAATTCTCTTTCCTTACTATAATATCACTGTAACCTTTGTATTTTTCAGTGAATTTCTATGTTTTTTAACATAAAGTAATTTTAACTACTTTAGGTTAATACAATCACCACAGCACACATTCTTTGGTGCAAAGCTCTGCGGCCAACCCCCTATAAGTACCAAACCTGAAGCCATATACAGCTTCCCCTATATATGCACCCAACTCTGCCCAGCGGGCAGCTTTTGGCCGTGCATGCCAGGGGTTGGCCGCAGGGCCTGGCAGTAGACTAGGTCCTGTGGCCGACCCCCTACATGCACTCAACCCCACCCTGCAAATATGTGAGATCACTTTTCAGTATGTACCTTCAATATTTGAAGCTAAAAATAAATAAAAGAGAAATTACCAATGATACACCTAGACTGGAAGCTTCAACCTTCACCGTGAGGGTCAGAGACCTTAACAACTAGGCCACAGGTGGCTCCTGACAGTGCAGTGTCCAGACATATTTATGACAGTCGACCCAAAGATTTTGATGGGAAAAAGACATAAACATTCCATCACTAGGAAAATTTAACGTTCATAATGCTAGAAAAATAAACAGACACACTGCCATCAGATGCCAGAATTTGGACCTTCAATCTAATGTGTGATAGTTTAAGAACTTTACCAGTAGGCCATAAGCGACTATTTTCTCCTTGCGTCAAATCGTTCCTATAACAATCGAACTAAACATCTTGCTAATGTGACACTTTGAAGTCATTGTATGGAGAGACCATTGCAATTCAATCACTCTCTCTCTCTCCATCTCTTCCAACCCATTGTGGGATGGAAAAGAGAGAGAAAGAGAGAAAGTGAGAAAATGAGACAGAAAGAGAGATTTATAGAAAGCGATTGACGGGGTGAAATTGAGAGAGAGCGAAGGTTTTTAATCTTTGATGAATGATATATTTATGTTGAGATATTATCAGACGAATTGAAAAGAAAAATGCATTTGTCATGTAAATAAAGTGAGATCACTTTTCCGCATGTACGGTAAATATGTGAAGTTGAAATGAAATCAGAGATGGTCACTGACACTCTTAGACTTAAACCCTCAACCTTCAGTGTAAGGGTCTGAGATCCTAACAACTAGGCTACAGGTGCCCAGACATAACTATGACATTCAACCCAAAGATTTTGATTGGAAAAAGATGTAATGTTACATCATGGGATATGTAACATTCAAAACACTAGTAAATATACAGATGCACTACCATGAAATACGAGGATTTAAACTTTCAGCCTACTGAGTGACAGTCCAAGAGCTTTACCAGAAGGCCACAAGTGACTCCATTCTGCTATGCATCAAAACGTAAATCTAACCTTCGAACCAAACATCTTGCTAGTGTGACACCTTGAAATCATTGTATGGAAAGACCATTGCAATAGCAATCTCTCTCTCACTCTCTTCCATCCTATTCTTGCGGACAGCGAGGGAGCCTGAAGTCCCCATGGTCACAGCCAGCTCCCTGCCTCCTGTGGGAGCCGGCACTGCTCACTCCATGTAGGAGCAATTCTTTCATCTGTTTCCATGCCCTCATGACAGTGGGCAGAGAAAGATTGAAAACTCCGCTTCCAGCATGCAGGAGCATTTTGACAGCTCCCGCTTGCTGGAAAGTGGAGTTAGTGTTTTGTGCTTGCTTGGCAGGACCTGTCACAGGCTCCTGCCAAGTGAAAGAAAACAGCTATTTCCTGAGTGTAGCCCTGGGTGGTGGCTCTGGGAGGGGGATCATGTGGCCCCCCTTCTTCTTCTGCACAGGCTGGCCTAGGGGAGGAGGTGGTCCCCAGGGCCATATATGGCCCAGGAGGGAGGTCGTGCAGCCCCCTCCCTATTTTAAAATGTTATTTGGCCCCAGGGACCCCTTTCTTAATCTATAATTTAGCCCTGGGGAGGTGGTAGTCCCCAGGGCATATGAAAGCACCAGGAGGGGGTCCACGCGGTGCCCATCCTTTTCCAAAAAAAAGGCCCCAGGGAAGTGTTCTGCGCACCCTCCCCTGTATTTTTTTTTATGTGGGCCCTGGGAGGTGGTGGTGCATGGAGCATTTAGAAGCCTTTTGAGGGTGGCCGCATGATCTTCACTCCTTTTTTTATAAAATGCATATCCCCCCAGCACCTGGCCAACCAGGGGGCTAACTTGAGAAGAAATGTAGGAGACCGCATTTGTTTTTTTAATTTTCGATGGATTCACGGATCCAATGCTATTTTCCCTGGTATGGTCCCAAGGCTAGGGGGTTAGGGTATTTCTACACTGCTTCTTTTTCTTTTTTGTTGAATTTTTTTTGGGGGACTCAGCTGAAGCCGAGTCCCAAAATGGCTGCCAACACTTCCTGGTTGAAGTGATGGCAGCCAATCAGATCTTAGCACGAGATCCCTGGGGTCCATGGAGCCTCCACATCTCTATAAATCTATGGGGGTCATTCTGACCTCGGCGGTAAAAGCCGCTTACCGCCGGTCAGAAGGCCGCCACAATACCGCTGCGGCCGCGGTCAGCCACCACGGACATTCTGACCCACAACTGCAAAACCTCCGAAAATCCGCCCTCCACTGCAGTCCGCCACATCAGCGGCCAGCGGTAAACTGGAGAAGACCAAACCTCCACCGCCACGCCAACAGAAATACGCCCATCCCATTATGACCGGCAAATCGACGCGGCGGTCATTCAACCGCGGTATTCAATTGGCGGTAGACACCGCCGCGGTCAAAATACACACACCTTTACAAACCCCTACCACATTGGACAATTTGAAAGGCACACACCTGAAACACATACACACACCACTCCCACACATCCAATACCATATAAAACACACACCCACATCACCCACAAACCCCTACAAACAAAAACCAGAGACGAAGGAGAGAGAGACACATCAGAGAATAGATAGCCAGACACACAGAGGCACACCGCAACATCACACACACCACATAGAAGCACAAAGCACCACACACCAACACACACATAATAACATACACCACCCCACACCTCATACACACCACCCCATGGCACCACAAAGGCACCCACGCTTTTCGGACCAAGAACTCCGGGTCATGGTGGAGGAGATCATAAGAGTGGAACCCCAGCTCTTCGGCTCACAGGTCCAGCACACCACCATAGCAAGGAAGGCGGAGCTCTGGCAGCGGATCGTGGACAGGGTCAACGCGGTGGGACAGCATCCCAGAAATAGAGAGGACATCCGCAAACGATGGAACGACCTACGGGGGAAGGTGCGCTCGATGGTCTCGCGACACAACATCGCAGTGCAGAAGACTGGCGGGGGACCCCCACCCACTCCACCCGAATTCACAAAATGGGAGCAAGAGGTACTCAACATCCTGCATCCTGATGGCCTCGCTGGAGTACACGGAGGAATGGACTCTGGTAAGTACAAGGCCAACCACTTCACCCCCCCCCCAGCATGCTAACCCCCACCCTCACCCCCAACCCCCCAGCACACATCCTCCCTGAGAATGTCTCCCCAGCACAACCCACCCAACACCAACCCCTGCATGCCACCCCCAAACTATGGACACCCATCACCTAAGCATGACCACTGCACATACCCATCACCGCCCCCACAAAACACCCTCACAACACCTCCCCCAA
Organism: Pleurodeles waltl; assembly: GCF_031143425.1. Lineage (NCBI taxonomy): Eukaryota > Metazoa > Chordata > Amphibia > Caudata > Salamandridae > Pleurodeles > Pleurodeles waltl. Next base: position 663,803,526 of record NC_090438.1, read on the forward strand.
GGGAATGCCAGCACTGGGGGACAAGGGCACCCATAAAACGCAAGCTAATGCACACACAGAAACATTAACCATACCCTCTTACCCCATGCAGGACCCGAACCACAACACACCGGTCAGGAGGGACCAGAAATGTCCATCCCACCCCCGGAACAGGCCACTAGTGATGACAGCAGCTCTGTCGACCTGGAACCTGACGACCAGCCCGGACCATCGGGGACCTCTGGGCAGTCGGTTCCCCTCACCCAGACACAGGCCACTGCAGACCCAACCCCCTCTGGGAACAACCGCACAGCTCCCACCCAGCGGGCCCATGCCTCTGTCTCTAGGACAGGTCAAGCAGCGGTGTGTCTACCACTACAGGGCCCCCAGGGTAACCCACCAACCCAACAACAACAGGGACCTGGGGGCAGTGGGAGTGGGCACACCATCCAGGGGACAGAGGCCCAGGGAAACAGGGCAACTCGGAGGGCTGCTGTGCGACAGGGGGGGGAGGAGAGGCCCAGGGAACCCACTCTCCAAGAGGCCCTCACCACCATCATGGCTGCCTACCACCACTCACAAGAGACGATGGCGACGGTACTGGCCAGGTTCCAGGAGATCCAGGCACAGCAGGAGCAACGCTACATGGGGTTCAGCGACCAACTCAGCAACATCTCAACCGCTATGGGGAGCATAGTCCAGGCCCTGAACCGCATAGAGGACACGTTTCGGGACCATGTGGCATCACACAGGGCCCCTGTCACTAGCCAGGAACAGGAACAGCCGACCACCTCCGCCGGCGCTAGTGGACAGGAGGCCCCACCACAACGACAGCCCACCAGAACCCCACCTCCTGCTGAACAACAACCGCCCCGCAAAAGGAGCCTGAGATCAAAAAAAACGACAGAGTAGGATGTCAAGTCCCCCGCCAGCATCACATACCCCCTGAAGTCCTCCCACTGTCCCACATTGCCACCCTGTCAAACCTTGAACTGCCCCTGCTCCATCCTGCCACAGGCATATGGAAAATGCACCTGTGAGACTGAGAACTGGACTCTGCCATGGACATTACTCCACCCCCACCCATCACTGTTTCACTATCATGTACCAATATCTATGCACTAATAATAAATCACACATTGCACTGAAATCAATCAGGACTCAGCCTGTCTTATTTACAAATGTATGACACATTACATATCAATTACGTATTGTGAACATTGTGAATTACACATACCGAGGTAACTTAGCATTAGTCCATGGGCCAACCAAGCCGAGGTCACGCAGTGGCTCATACAGCACAGAAAAGGGAAGGGAAAATCAAACATCATGTTCATAGGTCTGGGGGGAAACCGACAAAGTTGAGATGCAGGAGGCTTTCAGGAAATGTAAAATGGCATGGGTGATTATTACCTGTGTGCTACTGGAAATACTGTGCTATTACTCTGTCCCTGTTGTCTGTGTCGTCCTCTGAGTCTTCCTCCTCTTCACTCTCCGCAGGCTCCACAGCTGCTTCAACACCACCATCTGCACCATCCTCCTGCAGGAAAGGAACCTGACGTCGCAATGCCAGATTGTGAAGCATACAGCAGGCCACGATGATGTGGCACACCTTCTTTGGTGAGTACATCAGGGATTCCCCAGTCATATGCAGGCACCTAAACCTGGCCTTCAGGAGGCCAAAGGTCCTTTCGATGATCCTCCTAGTTCGCCCATGGGCCTCATTGTACCGTTCCACTGCCCTGGTCCGGGGATTCCTTACTGGGGTCAGTTGCCAAGGCAGGTTGGGGTAACCAGAGTCACCTATTAGCCACACACGTTGTCTCTGTAGCTGCTCCATCACATAGGGGATGCTGCTATTTCGCATCACATACGCGTCATGCACTGACCCTGGGAACTTGGCATTTACATGGGAGATGTACTGGTCAGCCAAACAGACCACCTGGACATTCATCGAATGATAACTTTTTCTGTTTCGGTACACCTGCTCATCGTCTTTGGGGGGTACGAAAGCCACATGGGTCCCATCAATGGCACCAATGATGTTGGGGATATGTCCAAGGGCATAGAAATCACCCTTCACTATAGGCAAGTCACCCTCCTCTGGGAAAATGATGTAGCTCCGCATGAGTTTCATCAGGGCAGACAACACTCTACTCAAAATCTTTGAAAACATAGGCTGAGACATTCCAGATGACATGGCCACTGTGGTCTGGAATGACCCACTTGCCCAAAAATGGAGGACTGACAAAACCTGCACCAGAGGGGGAATCCCTGTGGGTTGGCGGATGGGGGACATCAGGGCTGGCTCCAGCTGGGCACACAGTTCATGGATAGTGGCACGGTCAAGTCTGTATCGAAGTATTATATGGCGTTCTTCCATTGTCGACAGGTCCACCAGCGGTCGGTACACGCGAGGATTCCTCCTTCTCATCCCAAGTCCCAGCGGACGGTGCCTAGGAAGGACAACATGGAGCACAGAGACAGCCAAACCACAGGTACGTACAGACAGCTTGCACAGTTTAAGAATGGCAATGGGTGGAAAGGCGTGTATGTGTGGCAATGCAAGGCCTAGGCCTGTGTGTCGCAGTCAAAATTAAGCCATGTAGGCCCTTGAAATGGCAGCTGCCTGACCTGTGAAGTGGGACAATGGGATGTGAGGTCAATGCGCTGGCGGGGCACACCGTGGCGGTAGGCGGTCGAAGACCGCGGCGCAAAGCCGCATTGGTTAACATTGAAGCCTATGGGTTTCAGGAGCCAATGACGAAGTGCGCCGGCGGTCCTGGTACGCACCGCCGCGGTACGCACCGCCGCGGGCGTGACCGCCATTTTCTATCTGCTTAATCACTCGAGACCTGATCATCCACAGGAGAGGACCTATACTGCAAGTGCTGCTGTGACCTCGGTCTGGAAGATACAATGGCTGCTGCGACTGGGGAAAGGGCCCCTGCCTTCACGTCTGAAGAGTTGGAGAAGCTCGTGGATGGGGTCCTCCCCCATTATGCGCTACTCTACGGTCCTCCAGACCAACAAGTGAGTACACCGGGTGCACATGGAATGGGCTATGCCTGTGTGGATTGGGGTGGATGTAAGTTGGTGGGGTGGGGGGCGAATGAGGAGTGCAACGCCCGACAGATGAGAGCATGTGCCATATGGCAAAGTTGGTGGGGGGGGCCAATCACATCTAACATGCAGGTCATTGATGATTTCCTCCTTTCCACCCTGTACATGTCAAATAGGTCAGCGCCCATCAGAAGATCGAGATTTGGCGTGCCATCGCCAAGGAAGTCCGGAACTTGGGGGTCCACAACAGACGGGGCACCCACTGCCGCAAGAGGTGGGAGGACATCCGCCGCGGAACAAGGAAGACTGCAGAAACACTGCTGGGGATGGCCTCCCAACCTAGGAGGGGTGCCAGTCGCACCATGACCCCCCTGATGTCCCGGATCCTGGCGGTGGCCTACCCAGAATTGGATGGGCGCTTTAAGACATCACAGCAGACACAAGGGGGTGAGTATCAGCACATTCTCCTATCTTTCTGCGCAGTGGAGGCGTCTGGGTGGGGGAGGAGGGCTGTGGGTGACATTAGGCCAGGGCACTTTCTGTAGTGTAGTCCTCTCCCTTAGGCATGGCCCTGTGCCCCCGGCCCCCACCTCGGTAGGGTGACAAGTACAGCCATTGAAGGTCCAGCATCTCCCATGTGCGCGTTTGACGTCTCTTGACCTGTTGTCCTAGTCAGTAGTACTAAGTGGTGTACCCCGAATGCGTGGCTTAGTGCATTAGGCTCCTGTGTCTGTCCTCTCCGCCAACGGTGTTGACATTGCATGCACTCAACCTGGTCTTCTTTTTTCTCCCCCCACCCTTTCTCTTCATCTTCTTGTGCATGTGTGCATTAGCATCATCAGGCGGAGGAGATTTGGCATCGGAGCACGAGGGAGCTGCAGGACACAAGGCCCCGGTGGGCCCAGGAACAGACACCGAGGGCACCAGTGATCCGGAGGGCGAGGGGAGCACCACGACGGGGACCGCTGGTGAGAGCAGCGAAAGCGACACGTCCTCGGATGGGAGCTCCCTAGCGGTGGTGGCAACATCCGTGCCCCCCGCCTCTACAGGTACAGCCGCCACCCAGCGCACCAGCCCCGCCCTCCCAGCAGCCCCTCAGTCTTCGCTCCGTGCCGGTTCGCCCAGGAAGGCGCGCGTCTCCTTCGCCCCAGGCACCTCAGCCCCTGCCCCTGTTGCCCCTGCTGCCCTCAGTGCGGAGCTCATTGACCTGGTAAGGACGCTCATTGTTGGGCAGACGACCCTTTTGAATGCCATCCAGGGTGTGCAAAGGGAGGTGCAACAGAGCAATGCGTACCTGGAGGGCATTCATTCGGGTCAGGCTGCCCATCAACGAGCGTTCACTGCTCTGGCCTCAGCACTGACGGCAGCCATTGTCCCTGTTTCCAGCCTCCCTCTTCTTACTGCCTCCAGCCTTTCTCTGTCTCCTGTTCCTCAGCCTATCCCATCCACACCATCAGACCAGCCTGCACACACCTCAACACCCAAGAGCAGCTCATCCAAACACAAGCACCACAGATCCCACAAACACTCACCCAAGCAACACCCAGATGCAGACATGCCAACAGCCACTGCCACCCCTGTGTCCCCCTCCTCCTCGTCTCCCTCCTCCGTCCCTGTGACGTCTACACTCACACCTGCATGCACCCCAACATCAGCCAGTGCTTCCATCACCACCTCACCCTCCAGTACAGTCCACACTCGTGCAGTCACCACCCCCACTGCCATTTACACGTCCCCTGTGTCCTCTCCCACTGTGTCTGTCACCCCCTCTTCCAAGACACACAAACGCAGGCAGCCACCCACCCAACAGCCATCCACCTCACGACAGCCTACAGCACCAGCACCTTCACCCAATGACAGCACACCTGACTCTCCTACAACCACCTCCTCTACCTCCACTTCCATCTCCACTTCTCCTACCCTTTACCTTGGCCCTAAAAAACTTTTCCTGGCTAACCTTGACCTCTTTCCCCCCGATGAGCTCCCCCATCCATCTTCAAAGAGTCCCAAGAGCACCGCAGCCACCACCAGCCCAGCTTCGGGTGTCACTGTTGTGCATGGGTTCTGGAGCCCACCCTTTGCCAGCAGTGACACATCGATCAGCAGCAAGGACACGTCCAGCCCCTCCCCGGCAAGAGGACCCGCAAAAACAAGGGCCGCCGTGCGAGGACCGACAGGGCTGCCCCCAAGGAGCAATGTGCGGCCACTTCACCACCCACACCATCTAGGGGAGGCAAGGGCCCGAGAGCCCCATCAAAGGAGCGGAAGGGCAGCAGGAGCGCGGAGAAGGTGGACCCCACATGCCACATCCCAGCTGGGAAGGAGGACACTAAGGAGGCCAGGAGTCCGTCCCCGAAGGGTCCAGAAACGTCACGGTCCGAGGGCGACTGAGCCGGGAGTCCAGGACAGGTCTGGCTCCCTTGACCTGCTGGATGAGCACCGCTGAACAGGGCACCGCTCCGCTGGGCCCTTCCTGTCAAGCACCGCTCCGCTGGGCCCTTCATCTCAAGCACCGCTCCGCTGGGCCCTTCCTGTCAAGCTCCGCTGGGCCCTTCATCTCAAGCACCGCTCCACTGGGCACCGCCGCCTCTGAACTGCTTCGCTGGGCCCTTCCTGTCAAGCACCGCTCCGCTGGGCCCTTCCTGTCAAGCACCGCTCCGCTGGGCACCGCCGTCTCAAACACCGCTCCGCTGGGCCCTTCATCTCAAGCACCGCTCCGCTGGGCACCGCTGTCTCTCCACCTCTCCGCTGGGCCCTTCATCTCAAGCACCGCTCCGCTGGGCCCTTCCTGTCAAGCACCGCTCCGCTGGACCCTTCATCTCAAGCACCGCTCCGCTGGGCACCGCCGCCTCTGAACTGCTTCGCTGGGCCCTTCATCTTAAGCACCGCTCCGCTGGGCCCTTCCTGTCAAGCACCGCTCCGCTGGGCCCTTCCTGTCAAGCACCGCTCCGCTGGGCCCTTCCTGTCAAGCACCGCTGCGCTGGGCCCTTCCTGTCAAGCACCGCTCCGCTGGGCCCTTCATCTCAAGCACCGCTCCGCTGGGCCCTTCCTGTCATGCACCGCTCCGCTGGGCACCGCCGTCTCAAGCACCGCTCCGCTGGGCCCTTCATCTCAAGCACCGCTCCGCTGGGCCCTTCATCTCAAGCACCGCTCCGCTGGGCCCTTCCTGTCATGCACCGCTCCGCTGGGCACCGCCGTCTCAAGCACCGCTCCGCTGGGCCCTTCATCTCAAGCCCCGCTCCGCTGGGCACCGCCGTCTCAAACACCGCTCCGCTGGGCCCTTCATCTCAAGCACCGCTCCGCTGGGCACCGCTGTCTCTCCACCTCTCCGCTGGGCCCTTCATCTCAAGCACCGCTCCGCTGGGCACCGCCGTCTCAAACACCGCTCCGCTGGGCCCTTCATCTCAAGCACCGCTCCGCTGGGCACCGCTGTCTCTCCACCTCTCCGCTGGGCCCTTCATCTCAAGCACCGCTCCGCTGGGCACCGCCGTCTCAATCACTGTTTATGGTTCACTGTGCCCACCATGCCTCCTCCTTGACCAGTGGAGACTGTCATCCACCTGATGGACTGTGGCTTTGCACTCCCCAGGATGGTACAGTGGGCAGCCCACCCACTGTAGAGACATTGAGAGACTGTGGCTTTGCACTCCCCAGGATGGTACAGTGGGCAGCCCACCCACTGTAGAGACATTGAGAGACTGTGGCTTTGCACTCCCCAGGATGGTCCAGTGGGCAGCCCACCCACTGTAGAGACATTGAGAGACTGTGGCTTTGCACTCCCCAGGATGGTCCAGTGGGCAGCCCACCCACTGTAGAGACATTGAGAGACTGTGGCTTTGCACTCCCCAGGATGGTACAGTGGGCAGCCCACCCACTGTAGAGACATTGAGAGACTGTGGCTTTGCACTCCCCAGGATGGTACAGTGGGCATGGTGACTCCTCGTGGATCTGGCGTCGTGGACTCATGTGGCTGTGGTGCCCCCCCCTTCCCTTCCCCCTGAGGTGCCTGTAGTTTTTAAATCTGATGCCCCTGCAGTGTTCTCTCCAAAGGACTCAGGTCTCCTGTGTGGGCTTTGCCCTTGTTTCTCAAAACTTTGGCCCACGGACACGATGAATTCGTAGGATGTGCAGGACTTGTTACTTCAGTTATACACTGATGTGTATGTCATTAGTTTTGTTGTGAATATCTTTCATGGTTGTACGATAATTTTCAGGAGCTTTTTGGTACATATTTATTCCAAATTTGATTATGTCCTAGCATTTTTCAGGGGTGTTTGGGTGGTGTCACTGTGACTTGTTGCTCTGCATTGGTGTGTACATAGTTGGGGGGGGTGTGGGGGGGTGCATATGTGTGTGCCCGTAACCTTTCGTCCTCCCCCCTCCCGTGTGTCGTAGGTGCAGTACTCACCGTTGTCGTCTGCGCCGGACTTCGTACTCGTGGTAGATGAGAAGGTAGACGAGAGCAGGTAGGATGTTTAATTCGGGTTCCATGCTGTCCTCCTTCCTCCTGAAGTGCGTAGTGGTGAGCGTTTTCCCGTCCGTAGTCTGTTTCCACCGTGTTTTTATCGGCGGTGCTCCCGCTCCGGAAAAGGTTGCGGATTGGTGAGTTGTGATAGTGTGGGCGGTACATTGGCTGCCGCCTGGCTGTTGGCGGTGACCGCCGCGCTGTTTGTTTGTACCGCCGTGGCGGTCGGAGTGTTAAAGTGGCTGTCTGTGTTGGCGGTTCCCGCCAGGGTCAGAATCCCATATTTTTTACCGCCAGCCTGTTGGCGGGTTGGCCGCCGCTTTAACACCGACCGCCAGGGTTAGAATCACCCCCTATATTCTTTTTCCCTTTAAAATCTCTAAAAACAGATTTACACAAAATCACAAAAAGCCCGCTTTGTGGACTAAAAGCCAGATTTCTGCCAAATCTGCTGTACTTCGGTCCAGCAGACCGATCTTTAGCTGTGTTCAAATTTTTATGGGAAGTTACATAGGAAATGTACTTTTTTTACACCCCTTTTCTCAATCCCACTTGAGGAATCACCCAGAAAATTAACACAGACACAGCAGGACACTTTTTTTGGAAAGTTTTGTGAAGATTCGTCAACAATGCCAATGTTATAGGCAAGTCAAAAAAATGTTTCCTATGGAAACTAGGTCCTAACTATGAGTACATACTGGTGACCGCCAGTAGATAATACATCTTTGTATATATTATACATCTAAATTTGAATACATATATATATATTTATATATATATATATATATATATATATATATATATATATATATATATAATTATTTATATATATGTATATATATATATATCTATAAACAACCCTACACAAAAGAGTCACACAAACTCAGAATGAGAGATTTCCAAATTGAATAGAGTGGTCAAGCCTCTTCTACTCATTTCGGCCTGCTGACCAAATTACTCATGGGGAGTTAGTGATACCAAACCACTTAAATGTAAACAGTGAAAATAAACAGCAAAAGAGGACTGGTACTATAGTGGCTTCCAATAGCAAGGAATTTAAGCTGCCACCTTGGAATGGTTACATGAGCAATTCCAACATATTACTACACAAGGATATTTAAATTGAAATATAAATTCTCAACATAATGATTTATTCCTATCTAAAAATTAAATATTAAAGTTGCGCTGGCATATTTTATTTGTCTTATGTTGACCATATATCACAAACCCCGTTGTTTTGCTTTGCATAAATATTCATACCGGACATAAACAAACGTGAATACAAATGCAAACAACCAAAAATTAAAAACACTGCACTAAAACATACAATTTTTCCTCAGCTGATTAACTGATAAACTGCCTCATTGTACCCCTAATCCCTCACTCCACCTGGAGATGATTTGTGAAATGCTGTACCTGCATCAAGCCCAGAGCCAACATTTTTTAATAGAAATTGACTAACTGTAAACTGTGCAGATGTGGAGAGCCCAGCCCAGATTGAAATGAAATTAATTACCTATCAATATTAGCACTTTTAGTTAGCAATTCAGCACACCACCATAAATAGGAGGAAACGGGCACGATCAACCCCCTGCAAGCAACTGCTCTGCAAGATAGACACACTATGGCCCTCATTCTGACCCTGGCGGTCGGTGATAAAGCGGCGGCCAACCCGCCAACAGGCCGGCGGTCCAAAATATGCAATTCTGACCCTGGTGGGAACCGCCAACACAGCCCGCCGCATTAACACTCCGCCCGCCACGGCGGAACAAACAAACAGCGCGGCGGTCCCCGCCAACAGCCAGGCGGCAGACAATGTACCGCCCACCCTATCACGACCCACCAATCCGCCACCTTTTCCGGGGCGGGAGCACCGCCGATAAAAACACGGCGGAAACAGACTACGAACGGGAAAACGCTCACCTCCACATACACCACGCGAGATTCCGGCAGTATGGAACCCGAGTTGCAGGTCATCCCCGCACTCCTATACCTGCTCCTGTACCAGGAGCACGCCCGGCGCGCGGAAGACATCGGTGAGTACTGCACCTACGACACAGGGGAGGGAAAAGATTACCGACACACACCCACCCACCCACACCCACTACAACACACACATCAATGCATTCCCACAGATCACTGTCACAACCCACAAACCCCCCCCTTCCGAAATAATGCAAAGACCAAAAGAAGAGATCTCAAACGGGCAGATATATTGAAAAATGGACAGCAGTAATCCAAATAAATAAATAAACTATGTACAAAATATATACAGCTACTAAATGTAGTCCAACCACTGTCCGTGGACCACAGGGGTCCTGAGCAAAGGGGCAAGGCCCAGTCCCACGACAAGAACTCCACGGAGAGAACACTGCAGGGGCATCAGAAAGAAAAAAGGACAGGCACCTCAGGGGGAAGGGAAGGGGCGGCACCTCAGCCACTTGAGTACACAACGCCAGATCCACGAGGGGACTCCATGACCACTGGCCCATCCTGGGGAGAGCAAAGCCACAGTCCAAACAGTCCATACAGTGGGTGGCCTGCCCACTGGGCCATCCTGGGGAGAGCCAAGCCACAGTCCAAACAGTCCATACAGTGGGTGGCCTGCCCACTGGGCCATCCTGGGGAGAGCCAAGCCACAGTCCAAACAGTCCATACAGTGGGTGGCCTGCCCACTGGGCCATCCTGGGGAGAGCCAAGCCACAGTCCAAACAGTCCATACAGTGGGTGGCCTGCCCACTGGGCCATCCTGGGGAGAGCCAAGCCACAGTCCAAACAGTCCATACAGTGGGTGGCCTGCCCACTGGGCCATCCTGGGGAGAGCAAAGCCACAGTCCATACAGTCCATACAGTGGGTGGCCTGCCCACTGGGCCATCCTGGGGAGAGCAAAGCCACAGTCCAAGCAGTCCATAACAGACTCCACTGCCACTGGAGGAGGCATGTTGGCCAGAGGACATCCTGCAGCCCTGCCCGAGACAGATCCTGCCCTGCCACGTCTGCCAAAGGGCCAGCGGTTCCTGCCTGGAAGGGCCCAGTTCAGCGGTTCTTGCCTTGAAGGGCCCAGTTCAGCGGTTCTTGCCTTGAAGGGCCCAGTTCAGCGGTTCTTGCCTTGAAGGGCCCAGTTCAGCGGTTCTTGCCTTGAAGGGCCCAGTTCAGCGGTTCTTGCCTTGAAGGGCCCAGTTCAGTGGTTCTTGCCTTGAAGGGCCCAGTTCAGTGGTTCTTGCCTTGAAGGGCCCAGTTCAGCGGTTCTTGAGACGGCGGTCCCCAGCGGAGCGGTGCTGGAGACGGCGGGGCCCAGTTCAGCGGTTCTTGCCTTGAAGGGCCCAGTTCAGCGGTTCTTGCCTTGAAGGGCCCAGTTCAGCGGTTCTTGCCTTGAAGGGCCCAGTTCAGCGGTTCTTGCCTTGAAGGGCCCAGTTCAGCGGTTCTTGAGACGGCGGTCCCCAGCGGAGCGGTGCTGGAGACGGTGGGGCCCAGTTCAGCGGTTCTTGCCTTGAAGGGCCCAGTTCAGCGGTTCTTGCCTTGAAGGGCCCAGTTCAGCGGTTCTTGCCTTGAAGGGCCCAGTCAGCGGTTCTTGCCTTGAAGGGCCCAGTTCAGCGGTTCTTGAGACGGCGGTCCCCAGCGGAGCGGTGCTGGAGACGGCGGGGCCCAGTTCAGCGGTTCTTGCCTTGAAGGGCCCAGTTCAGCGGTTCTTGCCTTGAAGGGCCCAGTTCAGCGGTTCTTGCCTTAAAGGGCCCAGTTCAGCGGTTCTTGAGACGGCGGGTCCCAGCGGAGCGGTGCTGGAGACGGCGGGGCCCAGTTCAGCGGTTCTTGCCTTGAAGGGCCCAGTTCAGCGGTTCTTGAGACGGCGGTCCCCAGCGGAGCGGTGCTGGAGACGGCGGCCATTCTATGGCCAACTGCTCATTGCCTGGTGGTGCCCTCCTGGGCAGCGGGGATGGTGCTCCTTCAATGCCCACCTGGGCTGTGGGTGGTGGGGCCCTCCTGGCCAGCTGGGCTGGGTCCTCCCTGGGCAGCGGCTATGGGGGTGGTGGGCTCTCCCGGGGCAGCTGTGCCGGTTCCTCCCGGGGCAGCGGCTATGGGGGTTGCGGGCTCCTCCTGGGCAGCTGTGACGGGTCCTCCATGGGCAGCAGGCCTGCTGCCTGACTTCTCCGCCTTGCTGCCCTTGCCCTCCTTAGTCGGGAGTCTGTGGCCCTTTCCTCCCTTTGGAGTTGTGGCTGTTGACGGTGGCTGGCTAGTGTCCTGGGGGGATATCGAATCCGGGCTCCGGCGGCGGCCCTTCCGCCTTCTGCTCCTCTTCCCAGGGGGTGGGCTGGCTGTCCCCTTGCTGCTGGGCGAAGATCCAGACCTGCGGGCTGGTGGGCTCCAATACCCCTGCACCCTTGTCAAGGGGGCTGCAGGGCTGGTGGTGGCTGAGGTGCTCTTTTTACCCCGACGAGAAGGAGGGGGGGGCTCAAGGTCAGGAAAGAAGGTAGCAGTAGAGAGATAGATTTTCTTGGGACAATGGAGAGTGGTAGGTACAGTGGGTATGGGAGTGGAGGGAGAGGATGTGGTTGTAGGCGAGACAAGTTTGCTGTCTTTGGGTGCAGGTGCAGGAGCGGGAGGCTGTCGTGAGGTGGATGGCTGTTGGGTGGGTGGGTGGCTGCGTTTGTGTGGTGTGGAAGAGGGGGTGACAGACACAGTGGGAGAGGACACAGGGGACGTGTAAATGGCAGTGGGGGTGGTGACTGCATGTGTGCGGACTGGAGTGGAGGGTATGCTGGTGATGGAAACACTGGCTGATGGTGAGGTGAATGAAGGTGTGAGTGTAGACGTCACAGGGAGGGAGGAGGGAGACGAGGAGGTGGGGGTCACAGAGGTGGTAGTGACTGTTGGCATGTCTGCATCGGAATGTTGCTTGTGTGAATGTCTGCGTGATCTGTGGTGCTTATGTTTGGATGAGCTGCTCTTGGGTGTTGAGGTGTGTGCAGGCTGGTCTGATGGTGTGGGTGGGACAGGCAGAGGAACAGGAGACTGGGAGGAGGAAGTTAGTAGAGGGAGGCAGGAGACAGGGACAATGGCTGCCGTCAGTGCTGAGGCCAGAGCCTGGAACGATCGCTGATGGGCAGCCTGACCCGAATGAATGCCCTCCAGGTACGCATTGCTGCGATGAACCTCCCTCTCCACCCCCTGGATGGCATTACAAGGGTAGTCTGCCCAACAATGAGCGTTCGGAGGAGGTCAATGACCTCCTCACTGAGGGCAGCGGGGGTAACAGGGGCAGGGCCTGAGGTGCCTGGGGCGAAGGAGATGCCCGGCTTCCTGGCAGAGCGGGCACGGGGCGAACGCTGAGGGGCTGCTGGGAGGGCGGAGATGGTGCGCTGGGTGGCGGCTGTACCTGTAATGGCGGGGGGCACGGATGGTGCCACCCCCGCAAGGGAGCTCCCTTCCGAGGACGTGTCCGTGTCGCTACAGGGTCCAGTCGTCCCCGTTGTGGAGCTCCCCTCGCCCTCCGTCTCACTGGTCCAGTCAGACTCTGTGGCATGGCCCTCCTGGGCCATGTGAGATGCAGCTCCCTCCTGCCCCGATGCCACTTCTCCTCCGCCTGATGATGCTGATGCACACAAGCACAGAAAGACAAACAAAAAGGGGGGGGGAGAGAGAAATAAAGAGATTTTGAGTACATGGATCACCGGTACAGTTAGCGGACATGACAGACACAGATGCCCCCTGCACTAAGTTGCGCACTTGGGGTCCGCTACGCATTCCGTGGAACATGCCCTACACGCCTAGAGTTGACAACTGCACCCATGGATGACACGGCCCAGGGATGGCTGTACTGACACACTACTGAGGGTGGTGGCTGGGGACACAGGGGCTTACGGGGGTGCCCAGCCTACAGATATCGCCCTGGCCTAGGGGGACCCACAGCCCTCCTCCCCCACCCAGACACCTCCACTGTGCGACAACAGAGTAGATGATGCTTGTACTCACCCCCTTGTGTCTGCTGTGCTGCCCTCACGCGCCCATCCAAATCAGGGTAGGCCACCGCCAGGATCCGGAACATCAGGGGGGTCAGTTGACGGCAGGCACCCCGCCTACGTTGGGAGGCCATCCCCAGCAGAGACTCGGCGGTCTTCTTGGTCCCGCGGCGGATGTCCTCCCACCTCTTGCGGCAGTGGGTGCCCCGTCGATGGTGGACCCCCAGGGTCCGGACTTCCTTGGCGATGGCACGCCAAATCCCGATCTTCTCATGGGCGCGGACCTATGTGACACGTACAGGGAGGGAGAAATACCACGTTCAAGTTTGTCTGCATTTTCGTTGCCAGTGGCCCAACGCCCCCCATCCCCGCCAGGCCCCCGCCAGGCCCCCCGCCAGGCCCAACATGCCCCCCATCCCCGCCAGGCCCCCCGCCAGGCCCCCCGCCAGGCCCAACATGCCCCCCATCCCCGCCAGGCCCCCCGCCAGGCCCCCCGCCAGCCCCAACATGCCCCCCATCCCCGCCAGGCCCCCCGCCAGGCCCCCCGCCAGGCCCAACATGCCCCCCATCCCCGCCAGGCCCAACATGCCCCCCATCCCCGCCAGGCCCCCCGCCAGGCCCCCCGCCAGGCCCAACATGCCCCCCATCCCCACCAGGCCCCCCGCCGGGCCCAACATGCCCCCCATCCCCGCCAGGCCCCCCGCCAGGCCCCCAAGCCAGCCAGTGGCCCCAAATCCATATTGAATTAAACTCACTTGTTGGTCTGGAGGACCGTAGAGTAGCGCATACTGGGGGAGGACCCCATCCACAAGTTTCTCCAACTCCTCTCCAGTGAAGGCAGGGGCCCTTTCCCCAGTCGCAGCAGCCATTGTCCCTTCCAGACCGAGGTCACAGCAACACTTGCAGTATAGGTCCTCTCCTGTGAAAGTTCAAGTCGCAAGTGGATAAGTAGATAGGAAATGGCGGTCACGTCCGCGGCGGTGCGTACCGCGGCGGGGCGTACCGCCACCGCCGGCGCCCTTCGCCATTGGCTCCTGAAACCCATAGGCTTCAATGTTAACCAATGCGGCTTCGCGCCGCGGTCTTCGCCCGCCGACCGCCGCGGTGTGCCACGCCAGCGCATTGACCTCACATCCCATTGTCACACTTCACAGGTCAGGCAGCCGCCATTTCGAGGGTCCACATGGCTCAATTTCAACTGCGTCACACAGGCCTAGGCCTTGCATAGCCACTCAGACACGCCATTCACTGCATAGAGAATCGTTTACTGTGCAAGCTGTGAGTACGTACCTGTGGGTTGCTTGACTCTGTGCTCCATGTTGTCCTTCCTAGGCACCGTCCGCTGGGTTTGGCGAGGAGACGGATGAATCCTCGCGTGTACCGACCGCTGGTAGACCTGTCGACAATGGAAGAACGCCACATTATCCTGACCTACCGGCTTGACCGTGCCACTATACATGAACTGTGTGCCCAGCTGGAGCCCGACCTGATGTCCCCCATCCGCCAACCCACAGGGATTCCCCCTCTGGTGCTGGTCCTGTCAGTACTCCATTTCCTGGCAAGTGGGTCATTTTAGACAACAGTGGGAATTGCTTCTGGGATGTCTCAGCCCATGTTTTCGAAGGTGTTATCCAGAGTGTTGTCTGCCCTGATGAAATACGTGAGTAGCTACATCATTTTCCCTGAGGTGGGCGAATTGGCTACAGTGAAGGGTGATTTCTACGCCCTTGGACATATTCCCAACGTCATTGGTGCCATTGATGGGACCCATGTGGCTTTGGTTCCCCCAAGAGACAGGGAGCAGGTGTACAGGAACAGAAAAAGTTACCATTCCATGAACATCCAGGTGGTGTGTTTGGCTGACCAGTACATCTCGCATGTAAATGCCAAGTTCCCTGGGTCAGTGCATGACGCCTACATCCTGAGGAATAGCAGCATCCCTTACGTGATGGAACAGCTAGAGAGACACCGTGTATGGCTATTGGGGGACTCTGGGTACCCCAACCTGTCGTGGCTACTGACCCCAGTAAGGAATCCCCGGACCAGGGCAGAGGAACGGTACAATGAGGCCCATGGGCGTACTAGGAGGGTGATCGAACGCACCTTTGGCCTCCTAAAGGCCAGGTTTAGGTGCCTGCATATGACAGGTGGATCCCTAATGTACTCACCTAAGAAGGTGTGTCACATCATCGTGGCCTGCTGCATGCTTCACAACCTGGCTTTGCGCCGCCAGGAGCCTTTCCTGCAGGAGGATGGTCGAGACGGTGGTGTAGTGGCAGCTGTGGAACCTGTGGAGAGTGACGAGGAGGAAGACGACGGGGCTGAAACAGACAACAGGGACAGAATCATTGAACAGTACTTCCAATAGGACACAGGTAACAATTCAAACATAATTTAGTGAATGTGAACTACTCTCCTGCATCTCTGCTGCCTGTCTATTTGCCCCAGTGTATGATGAGTGAGTTGTGGCTTTTCCCTCCCTATTTCAGATCTGGGGTCCCCACTACGAGTCCTGTGCTTCGTTTCCCCATGGACTACAGCTTTGTGGCAGCTGTTTGTTGACTTCACTATGTACAAGGACATATTTGCACTGTCATGTCAATTACAATATTTTGAAATCACAGCCAGACTCCAGATAGTTTTGTGCTAAATGGGTGTTTATTTCAGTGCTCAAAATGGGATGGGTGGTTTCAAGTGGGTGGGGTCTATGGTGAAGGAATGTCCATGGCAGAGTCCAGAGTAACAGTCACACAGGTGCATTGTCCAGAGGCCTGTGGAGAGATGGAGCATGGGCAGTTCAAGGATGGACAGGGTGACAATGTGGGACAGTGGGATGACATCAGGTGGTATCCTTTGCTGGCGGGGGTCTTGACATCCTACTCTGTCTTCTTGCGAGATCTCAGGGCCCTCTTGCGGGGTGGTTCTTCTCCTGCAGGAGGTGGGGGTCTGGTGGGCTGCTGTTGTGCGGGGGCCTCCTGACCACTAGCGCCGGCGGAGGTGGTTGGCTGTTCTTGGTCCAGGCTAGTGGCAGGGGCCCTTTGTTGTTGTTGAGTGTCCGTCCTGGTGTTGATGAGGTCCTGCAGCAGCCCGACCATGGTAACCAGGGTGGAGGTGAGGGCTCTGATGTCCTCCCTGTACCCCCGATAGTGTTCCTCCTGCAGTACCTGGATCTCCTGGAACCGGGCCAGTACCGTCGCCATCGTCTCCTGGGAGCGGTTGTATGCTCCCATGATGGTGGTGAGGGCCTCGTGGAGAGTGGGTTCCCTGGGCCCGTCCCCCCCCTGTCGCACAGCTGCCCTCCGAGTTGCCCTGTTTCCCTGGGCCTCTGCCCCCTGGCCGGTGTGCCCACTACCACTGCCCCCAGGTCCCTGTTGTTGTTGGGGTGGTGGGTTATCCTGGGTGCCCTGTAGTGGTAGACACACCACAGATTGACGCGCCCTGGAGACAGAGGCATGGGCCCGCTGGGTGGGAGCTGTGCTGGTGTTCCCAGAGGGGTTTGGGTCTGTAGTGGCCTGTGGCTGTCTGAGGGGAACCGACTGTCCAGAGGTCCCCGATGGTCCGGGCTGGTCATCGGTGTCCAGGTCGACAGAGCTGCTGTCATCGCTGACGGCCTCTTGGGTGGGGGGTGTGGAGAATTCTGGGCCCTCCGTGGCGGTGTGTTGGCGGTCGGGTCCTGCAGGGGTATAGAGGTATGGTTATAGTTTCAATGTGTGCCATATGGGTGTATCTGTGGGTTCCCGTGTCCCCAAGTGCTGGCATTCGTGTGTGGGGGCTTTGGTGAGGGTGGCTTGTGGGGGGGATGTGTATATGCATTGGGCATTCTTTGGTGATGGGTGTCCATGCTTAGTGGACGCATGCAGGCCTAGGTTTTGGGATGTGTGGGTTGTGATGGTGAGACATTGGCAGGGAATAGGTGTGCTGGGGGTGGGGGTGAGGATGGTGGTGGGGGTGAGGATGGTGGTGGGGGTGAGGGTGAGGGTGGGGGTGAGGATGGGGGTGGGGGTGAGGGTGGGGTTCGAGGATGGGGGTGAGGGTTGAGGTATGATTTGGCATGCAGGTGGGGGGGAAGCAGTAGTGAAGCTTCAACTTACCAGTGTCCATTCCTCCGCCGACTCCTGCGAGGCCGTCAGGATGCAGGATGTTCAAGACTTCCTCCTCCCATGTTGTAAATTGTGGGGGTTGAAGTGGGGGTCCTCTGCCAGTCTTCTGCACGGCGATGTTGTGCCTGGATACCATGGAACGCACCTTCCCCCGTAGGTCGTTCCATCGCTTCCTGATGTCTTCCCGATTTCTGGGGTGCTGTCCCACAGCGTTGACCCTGTCGACAATCCTCTGCCATAGCTCCGTCCTCCGGGCAATGCTGGTGTATTGGACCTGTGTGCCGAAGAGCTGGGGCTCTACCCGAACGATTTCCTCCACCATGACCCTGAGTTCTTCGTCTGAGAAGCGGGGCTGTCTTTGGGGTGCCATGGAGTGGTGTGTATGATGTGTGGGGTGGAGTATGTGTAGTTAAGTGTGTTGAGTGTGGTGGTGTGTGTTGTTTTGTGTGTGGATATTGTGTGGGTGATGGTGTAGTGTGCCTCTGTGTGATGGTATTCTGTGATCGCTGATGTGTCTCTCAGTGCTTCTTTCTGAATTTTTTGTCGTAGGGGTTTGTGGGTGATGTGGGTGTGTGTTTTATATTGTATTGTGTGTGTGGGAGTGGTGTGTGTATGTGTATCAGGTGTGTGGAATTCAAATCGGCCAATGTGGCTGAGTTTTGTTCGTTTGTGTGTATTCTGACCGCGGCGGTGTGTACCGCCAATGGAAAACCGCGTTTGAATGACCGCCGCGTGGATTCGTGGGTCGTAATGGCATGGGCGTATTTCTGTTGGCGTGACGGTGGAGGTTTGGTCACCTCCACTTTTCCGCCGACCGCTGGTCTGGCGGTCTGTTGTGGCTGTCGGATTTTCGGAGGTTTGGCTGCTGCGGGTCAGAATGACCGTGGCGGGTTACCGCGACCGCAGCGGAATTATGGAGGATTTCTGACCGGCGGTAGGCGCCTTTTACCGCCGAGGTCAGAATGACCACCTATGTGTGAAAGGCTGCTATATGTGCCACGGACAGCCTGTGTCTCTGTATTGGAATCAGGTTCCTGAGCAATGATACCTGCCTGAACAGGAATCCTGCACGTTCCCACAACATTTCAGCACTGGGAGGGGTGGAGGTGCCCCCCTCCCTGAGACATTTCAGGCCCCAGGGTCTGAATCCCTTGTGGCCAACAAATATTTCTAAAGGGGATGCAGGTGTGGCTTGCCTCCCTCAGCCACATGGGTTCCCTGGGACCCTAAACTCCAGGGTCTTTAAGGGGAGGGTGTCACACAGCCCATTTCTCTGAGACAATATTGCCCCATTCCCTGGGGCAATTATATTATACTAGGAAGGGGCTAGCTTTCCGAGACATAATAAGCCCCAGGGAACCCATTCCCTGCGGTAGATTGCTAACAGAAAGGGACCCCCCCCTCCCTAAGCCATAGTAAGAGCTGATCCCCAGCATCACCAGCAGTGCAAGTAGGGTAACAAAAGTCTGCTCCCACCATGTGGGAGCATTTTCAAAGCTCCCCCCAAGTCAGAGCAAATATACTTTCCCTGCCCCAACTTCTGCATGCAGGGAAGGCATGTTTGCTCCCATCTGTCAGGAGATTTAAAAATGCTTCCACCAGGTGGGAAGAAACATATGTTTCCCTGCCTGCACTGATGTGGGAAGAGAAATTACTATGTCCCTGTGGTAGGCTCCCCAGGATACAGTTTGTGAGCTGGCCCCAGGGGATGTGGACCCCAGGAAGGGGTACCACGTGGCTCCCCTCCCTTTTAAGTTTAGTTTAGCCCTGGGTGATGGGGTCTTCCGGGACTTTTAAGGCTTGGGAATTGGGGATGCATGGACCCCCCCTTTTTCTATGCATTTCGGCCCAGGGGATGGGGTTCCGAGAACTAATCAGGCTTGGGGAGAACAAGCTCCCTTCACTTATATTATACATGAGAACCGGGGGATGGGATCCCCAGGGTCTCTAGAGGCTTGGGGAGAAGAGGCAGGCACCTCCTCCCCAAATAATTTTTTTTAGCGGCTTACCCCCACCCCAGGTCCTGGTCCAGACCAGGTTGTTTTTTATTTAAAGTGGTGATTTTCTTTTAAAAAAAATTGACACATACTTGGGGATCCTGCATGAATTTGGTGCAAATTAAAAAAAATAAAAAAAAATGTGGTCTGGGGGACCCCACTACCAGGACTGGGGACCAGGGTTTCCCTACCCTGCCCCCTTACATCATTTTGTCCCTTTTTTGTTAGGACAGAGTCACAAGTCCTAATATGGCTGCCATCACATTATTGATGATGTGGTGGCAGTCAACCAAATCTCAGCTTGAGATCTGTTGGGTCTACAGGTCCTCTACTGTGTGATATATGATACATTTTTGAGAATTAATTGCTCAAAAACTACTGAACGGATTTATACCAAATCACAAAAAGCACTCTTTATGGACCAAGATCTAGCTTCTTGCCAAAGTTATTGTAAAGCCGTTCAGTGGTTAGGGCTGTAACTGTGTATAAAGTTCCTATGGGAAGATGAATGGGGAAAACTTGTTTTGGAACCCCATTTTACTTGGACCCTGCTTTACAGATCACCCAAAACGTTGCATACCCAAACTAGCCAAAAAATAGCACTTTTTTGGAAAGTAGTTCCATCGAGGTCAAACTGTGCTAAAGTTACTAGGACGAAAAAAAAGCCATGGCCTATGGAAACACAAGCCTCATGACAGTTAGGTTCCCATTTTAAACATTCAAAACCATAGAAATTCACCAGTTATAGTTAGAGTTACCTCAAGTACCTATAACTCGTTCCCTATGGTAACTTTAAATCGCACCCCCGCTCCCTCTCTATGACAGCAGTGCTCGTTCCCACAGGAGGTGAGGAGCTGGCTGAGACCACTGGGTCCTTCATGCTCCCCCCATGGTCTCCAACTTTGTCACTGGATGCCCTGGAGGGCACCAAGGTCACATGTCTGAACCACGGGAAACGGGGTCCCTGGGGCCTATATCGGCCCTGGGGAAGGGGGCTAGACATCCCCCCCCAAAAAAATAAAATAAAAATTAGTTTGTGGCCTGGGGAATGGGGTGCCAGTCCAAGATTGGCCAAGGGGAGGGGCTGTGTGGCCCCCCTTCACAAAAAAAAACAAAATTGAAGCCGTTCTTCATGGGGTAGGCTCCCCGGGCCAAGATCAGCACAACACCCCTTCCCTCCCAAAAAATAATGAATGTTTAGGCCAGGCCCGGGAGGATGGGGTCCCCGGGCCCATGTCGGCCTGAGGTTTGGGGCCATGCGGGGTTGGGTGGTTATAGGGTTTGGCCGCAGGGACTGGCTGCAGGTCAGGCCCTGTAGCCAACCCCAGCCATGCACGGCCGAAGATGGTGCGTGCAGTTTATTGGATTAACGTATAGTAATGAAAATTACTATACATTAAAAAACGATGAAAATTTACTGAACAAGCCAAAGATTACAGGGTCATTATAGCTAGGAAATAGAATTTTAAAAAACATAGAAATTCACATGTTATAGTTAGAGTTATCTCAAGTAACTATAACTCATGCCCGTAAATAACTATAACTGGAGCCCCCGCCATGCACTGCTAATTACCCCACAAATTACGGCACTCATAACATCTTTGATAACATCATTGATAATATCAATGAAATATTTGTTTTTTTAAGTGAATTTGTTATGTTTTTTTACATTCTAATTTCTAACTATAACGTCCCTGTTACCTTTGTTTTTTTCAGTTAATATATATATATATATATATATATACATATATGTACATATCAGAGAGAGAGAGAGTGAGTGAGAGAGAGAGAGATAGATAGATTGATAGATAGATAGATAGATAGATAGATAGATAGATAGATAGATAGATAGATAGATAGATAGATAGATAGATAGATAGACATTGACTCCTGTCTGCGAAGCTGTGACCACATCTGCTCCAGATGCTACTGGGCTGCTGGGTACCAGCACTCTGAGGAACATGAGGGATGTAATATGTGAGATGATAAGCAATGGATGACGGGGTGCACATTATAGTTAGTTCATTAAACTATATCTGGTGTATTCCAGTGTTTTTTAATAATTTTTTTAACTTTTGCTCATGTCGCATTCCAACACCTAACTATAATGTCACTTTATCCATTGTTTTTTCAGTGACTTTCTTGGTATTTTTTTAACATAATTTAAGGTTTTAGCAATAATTAGAACATCACTTTAACCTTTGTTTATTTCAGTGAATATATATTCATACATAGGTTGGTCTATCAAAATGTTACTTTTTTAAAATTAGGGAGATGTTAAGTACATCCCCACCCTGGAACATGCTTGTGGGCATTGTTAAGGGGCAATTTGCCAGCATATAACTGAAGCTTTGTGCATCTACATGGGAAAATCACCTATGAGTAAATGACAAAATAATATATTGTTAATTCCAAGGAGTGTTCAGAATAGTATTCTCACTGAAGCAAAATAAGTATATGCATGCAACGACAGGGCAGGAGCCCCATCCACTTTTCCCCCACTTGTTTCGGGGGGAGGGGTGGTAGAGTGCCACTTACAAACACAACCTTCACCATTGGTTTTCTACGACATGCTGGTGATTAAAATTTGAGGTGTGGATCGAGTCTCCTCAGACTGTGCAGGAACTGGGCATAGGTGAATTGACAGGGGTGGAAGCACCCTGTAGGGCAGGCACTAGGACTCACTGCAGATCGTGGAGTCCCAGAAGTGCGGCGGAAGGAGCCTGCCTAGTGCAGGTGCGGCTTGTGGCCCTCTGTTGATCCATTGAGAATCCTCCAGAGCCACAGGGAGTGGCCAAGTGAGATGAAACGCATTGCCCATGAAAGAGCTCCAAAGCTGCATCTCTTGAGTAATACCTCGAAGTCCAGAAATCATACATTGCCCGTCCTTCTCAAGCAACAAAGGTCTCAGCAAGGCTGAGTCCCTGGAAGATTCTCTGTTGGATCAAGCCATCCATTGCTGTCAGGGTTACCCCCTCTAGGCAAGCCACAAGAACAGGTTTCACAACAACCAGAGGCAAGGTGTGGTACTGAAAATTCTGGACCCGTGTTATAAACGTCGTCGTATCACAACGATTTTGGTATCAGCAGACCGGGAATGATTAGAATAGTATGCAGAAGCATTGTATTCATATTCGGGTAATGAAATCACCCGAATATCAGAGTTTCCGTCTTGAACCCTCGTGTTCCATTTAAACGACAGCCATTTTGTGATTGCCCTCACATAGGCCAATGTCTAATGCTGAAAACGAGTCTGAAGGACACGTACATCTTTGATGACTCCTCTATGACCTGGGCAAGCCGACTCCACTGCCTGAAGCCAAACCTGTTCGGCCAGTTTCTTTCCCAGTGGCCGAATGAGATTAGTATCAAGGCACAACACATCATAAACCTTTCATCACACACAAACCATGCCTAATCTTACACACACCTGTCCCTGTTTCTTTCTTTATGACTTGCTTTACAAGGAGGAGGTGCCCATTTATATTGGGGGTCCGTCGATATCTGATGAAAGTACTAAGCCTTGCCGGGTAATTGATTGAGGGCTGGACAAACTGAAATATGGGCTTGTCATCATAAACCTGCTATTTCTTTGTAGTGAAAATATGTGAATGGTCAACTGTAAAATAAGGAATGTTTGCCTAAAGCATAATATTTTGTATAAAAGAGAAGGTTAGCTTTGCAAAGGGAGCAGTCTCCTGAGAATATACACCGTGTTGTACTTCTAGGATACCTGTTACTGGCTGCAGCCAATAAACAAGATCCTTGACTTCACCAAGAAGACTCTGTGTTTCTGTAGTCTGAAACAGGAAGGACTCGAAGTCTTAGGGTGTGTTCCCTGGCACCACTGGGTTCCAAAAAACCCAGTACTTCAGTTGGTGCCCAACGTGGGGCGATTTCAGCGGTACCGGTCCAAGCCAGAGGTTCGTGAGGAGCTTCATGTGAAAATTCTGGAGGAAGGCCGCCACTTCATCGACCCCTGTATGTCGACGTGGTCCGAAAGTCTTTGCTGCGAGGTTCCCCGCTTTCCGACGGCTACGAAGGACTGCTGCCCTGACTATCGCCCTGTTTTGGACCCTTGATGATTTGGTAGAGCGAAACGATAAACGA